>NC_052962.1:15592297-15908259 GCF_013358895.1 Oreochromis aureus
AGGTTTCCAGCACAGCTAAGCAGGTCACATTCTGTGGCTCAGTCTTTCACCAAAGAAGTGATTCTCTTGCCAGACCATCTAACTGCACATGTGCCAAGGCGTAACAAAAAGCTTGGCTTTTGAAAATGGACATATAAAATCTGCACTGGAGTTTAGCTGTGACTGGGACTCAGACAAAGTAATGCAGGCAATAAGGACTGCCTTCCAGCCAGTTGTTGAAGGATGCAGGTAAGCTTTAGATCCTTTTTATAAAAAGATTTTTTGTTACTTAGATTATTATACTATTAAAGGTCAACTTTGGGTATTTCCAAAAGGATCTGGGAGCACCAATCAGATGACTGGATTGATATCTTTTAGAGTTAACAAAATTAAGCCTTTTAATGTATTGTATTGTATTGTAGTCTGTTAGCCTTAACAAAAATTTCATATACACTGTTTTCTTCCTCCCTAGGCTGCAGATTCTGCTGGCATGCCACACCAAACTAGTTGAGCCATCACTCACTTCCAAACAGACTTTGAATGGAGACCTTGTGAAAAACTGTTTCATCAGAAGTCAATTTATGTCAGACCTGACAAGGTCATCTTATGTGAGGACAATGAATCAGTAAGTAATCCTGAGCATTTCAGCAAATGTATGTATGTTCATAAAATGAGAGTCAAAAAGGCAAAGATGGATTTTAAACTCCCTTAAACATTGTCACTTGTATTATGTTTTAATACATAAACATATTACTAATATTTATTATGCCATTTTGCTGTCAGTATAATGAAATGTATTATCTGTTTTAATTTACAGACATATTCTGATGAGAGAGTAGCCATACAAGCAGGCAGGATTTCACAGAAACGTTGAATTCTGACAAATGTGGTAAATATTTCTATCTAAAAGTCACTCCAAATAAACTGGAAATTAAGTTGGTTCAGTGTCTGTTACTTAGTCATCTTAGGCATTGTGTCTTTAGTTAAGTGTCAAGTCTTTGTTAAAATCATATTTAAATTTAGTTTAATATTTTGAGCAGGAAGAAATGTACCCCTAAATACATGAAAAGTAAAAGCTATATATGTGATTAGATATTATTCAAAAGTTAAACTCCTGTTCTTTGTGTTCTCACAGTTGAAACTTCTAAAAAGTTCCCTCAGCCATTCCATTGTTAACACACAGTCCATGACTGTTGATGATGAGGTCATCTGGTGCGTTGCTACCCAAGATGTTTGTACTGTTGAATCTTCCATCTCTGCTGACACCCTCACAATGTCCACCAATCCTTCTGTCATTGCTACTGATGAGGATGAGCCTTACTCCAGTGGAACATCTGCCTCTGTCAGTTACAACACACCTGGCTTATCAGTGGGTTCTTCTGCCAGTGTTACTGGTGACACACGTGTCTTCTCTAGTAACACCTCCAGTGTGTCCAATGGACCTACCCAGCCAAGTTTATCCAGCACATCCTACAGGTATGTGTTTTGTACATGTTTGTATCTTTTAATCTTTTGAGCTATATTGTGCAAAAGTCATGAGCCACCCTGCTTTCTTTGTATTTTGCTGGAAAAATAGGAAAGAAGCGCAGTGATTTACTGAAGTCTACAAACAGACATGGAAGCGCAGTATATTAGAGTAGAACAAAACTTGTAGAATTTTAATGAGCTTAAAATTCAAAATGTGATATGAGCTACTTTAGTCTTCAACATAGCTTGAACTCTCTTATCCAAGCTTTCTTGATGGTGATGTCTTCTTTTATTGAATTTCTTTAAGCATGGTTCAGGAATAGTTTTCCAGGCTTTTTGTTCTGTTGTCTGTCAAGATGATCCCACACAACTTTAATAATGCTGAGGCCAATCTATGTATTGTGATAACGTAATTATGTCAACATAATTTATATGTAATTTAACTAAATAATTTACAAAACATTCTGGCTTTGCAGTACATATCTTGGCCTGTTTGAGGAAGAATACCTGTCAGATGACCCCGACCTCCAAGAAGCCATTTCAAGGTCTTTAGACTCAAGTGCAAGTGAAAGGTCAGTACAATACAAACTTTTACTTGTCATGTTGAAAGGTCAACATATTAACCATTATTTTATGTTTGTTGCGGAAAAGGAGTCACTTACTGTCTAGTTTTGGATCAGTTTGAATAAGCAAACTACAAACTGCAACCAGCGATTTCTGTTGTCATTTGAAGATTACCAAGGCTATCAGATTAATTATATTTTACTTGATATATGTTTTGGTTTATTTTTACTTTCTTGAATCGAGGTTGGTTGTCAGTGTTGGATCTTGTTGTTTTTCTTGTTTTGCTTGTATTTATATAGTGTATTTATACTATTTATAAATAATAGTGTATTTATGACAAGATCAAAATTTAAACTTAACTTAAACTTAATCTTTTTTCCATTATCACAAACATTCTTGATTTGTATCTCTTTTTTGTTAAATATCAGTTACAGTCTTAAGGATGGTACATCATTATTCTGTTGGTGGGTTATTGCCATTGAGACTAGTATATTTCTTTACTATTTTTTGTGTGTGTGTGTGTGTGTGTGTGTGTGTGTGTGTGTGTGTGTATGTTTCAGTGACGTCCAGAGCTTAGAGAGAATCTTGGAGCAGATTGTTACTAGAGTAAATAATGACAGCACTGTACGCTTCAACATCATAAGGCGAAATGTGTGGGATGGAGCATCCAGAGCCATGGGCAGATCCAATTTTTCACCAGAGAAAAAAATAGATGTGAAGTTTACTGATGACTATGGAATATCTGAGGGTGCTGTTGACAATGGAGGACCTACTCGGGAGTTCTTCCGACTTTGCCTCTGTGAAGTCAAGGACAAACTTGGCATCTTTGAAGGTCCACCCAATGCTAAAGTTCTTACGTGCAATTCTAAAGGTACTTATGATTTAATTAATTGTTGCCATTTGATTTATTTTACATCAATACATTATACATCAATTGGTTTGTGATTACATGTACGAGTTTAGTATCTCATACAGTTAACTAAACACATTTTTTTGGCAATGATAAAATTTTGTACCACCACAGAGGATTATAAAAATTAAACCTAGATTGACTGAGGGCAGATTCTCTGCTTTAATTGAAAGGTTTGAAACAGTACTGCATATTTAGAAATTCTGGCCATTTTATACATGCTCTCTCATTTCTCAAAAGTAATTATTCAAATGACTGATATGGTGTAATTCAACAATCAGGAGATGCACTTATGAATGGAAACACAGATGTTTTAAAACATGGTGCAATAGTAAATAACTGGAAGGACTTTGCCAGAAAACATCTAAAAGAACTATGCTATACTACTATGAAGATATGGACAGATGACACCAAGATTAACCAAAATGATGGAAGGAGAAAAGTATAGTAAAGAAAAGAATAGCTCAAGTCACACATAGTGGAAGCAGTGTTATGACATGGGCATGAGTAGCTGCCATAGAACCAAGCCACTACTGTTGTCAATGATATCACTGGTGATTTGTGAGGTGTAAAGGGCAATCTGTTCAGATTCAGCCAAATGCAAATGCTAAATTGATTGGACAGTGTAAATTGATAATAACCCAAAAGCATACCAAGCCAGCTCAGTTACCTGATCTGACTGTAAGGCTGTAAAGAATATTAAAGAATTTTAATCCTTGTATTAAAAATAATACATAAAATGGTGTTAGCTTTCAATCACTTGTCTAAAGCAACCATCTTTAAAGATGGTGGATAATGTATAAAATTGACTGTAATTCCTAATCAGCTGGTGCCATTTTTTAATAAAAAATATCTCGAAGGAATTGCACTTCAGTATTATCTTGATTGTTTGGTTTTAAAATCCAACGTGGTGGTGCACAGCAAAATTAAGATGATTTTGTCATTATCCAAACTCTTATGGGTGCAACTGTATGGGTTAATATTTTTTCAGAAATAACATTTGGTAACTTGTACTATAAAAAATGCCACAGTAACAAAAATAATGATGCAAGCTTTTGAGATGATGTTTTATTTTATTTGTTAACAGCAATGAAAGATAATGGATACTACTATGCTGGCCAGATCATGGCAATGTCAATTGCTCATGGGGGACAGAGTCCATGTTTCTTGTCTGAACTCTTGTATGAGTGTCTTCAAAAGGGTCCAGACAATGTAAAAGTCAGCACTGAGCATATTACTGATGAGGAAACAAGGTCACAAGTGCAGTCGGTGAGCATATTTTCCTTTGGTTCTTTCAATTTCATTGTAGGTCTTTTTTTGCTTGTCCAACATTTTTACTAACACTTTCCTAATTTTTCTTGCCCGAGTCCTGCACCTTTCTAGTAAAAGATCAAACATTTTAATGGCTACAAGAAGGAAGAACTAAAAATGTGTGTGGCAGGTTATGGTTCTGTTGGTTACTGCCCAAGAAACTCCAAGTTTCAGTTTTCAGAATTTAATGATTGGACTTGTTTTCCAACTTAATAACTTATACCTCAGCCTCCTGATGGGTTATGGGGTTTCATAGGGTTAATGTACTAATTAAACACTGAAGCTACTAGTTGTGTATGTTCTACTAAATAGTACAGTCAAATAATTCATTTTTTAATTTCCTCATATTGTTTTTAGATCGTACAGGCCGAGAATGATCTACAGCTGCAAGATGCAGTTGCACAGGCAGCCAGCTTGATCAGTCTTGCTGGTCACAATGTTTGCATAACACTTCAAAACAAACAAGAAACTGCTTTGGATCTGGCTCACTGGTATGTCCTTCAACGGACCCGTGCACCTTTTGAAAGGTATGTCTAAACACATACTGTATTGGTAAAAATTAAGCCTGTCAAACTAAAGTCATTGTGTTGTGAAACAATGGTATTACCCTACTTATCTTTATTTGGTGGTACAGGTCTGTAGCGCTCCATTCTAGTACAGTTCGTAACAAAAACAGATATCTTTCATTCATGAAATTAAAATTCACATAAAACGTTGTATCTGTGCCAATGTAGGCATGTGTTTAAATATGTAAATAAAAATAGAATAAAATTGAGTAGCATTTGGGTTGACTGTAGACTGACAGAAAAGTTATGCCAATGGAAAAAGAGATCAGATGTATTTGAAAGCAATTTGTCACTTTACTCCAATTCATGACAAGTCCCTGTGTATCATATTTCAGCTCAGTTGTTCCATGTATAGGCATTCTTTATCTGTATCTAAGACAGTCTGGCCCTGTAAGGGGAAAATGTTCTTCACCCTGATACAGCAGTCCACAGGAAAGTAAAATGTAATTAGTTCAGAAATGTCTCTTAATAAAACCTCAAAACCTCTTGTTATGATACAGGTTCCAAATCCCATCAAATACAAATATAATAATAGTAATATAAAATACAATTTGATTTTGTTTTATTTTGGCTAGGTTCAGAGATGGCTTGAGGTCTCTAGGTGTCCTAGATGCTCTACAGACATACCCTCTTCAGATGAAGTGCCTTTTTCGTGAAAGCTGGAATGGCTCTGAGAGCAACTGATATGGAGAATCTGTTCCAGATCATTCACTCTGAACGAGGGAGTAATGCATTTCAAGACGAGTGCCGGACCCTGGCTTTCTGGCAAGACTATCTTCAGGAGGCAGAATGTGAGTTCACTATTTGGCACAATGTTTGACCATGAATCAAAATTCTCACTTTTGTGCAGCAGCATCATGAAATTACAGACATAGACGCCATAACAAAAAAGGTAGATAGATAGTACTGATGCAAGTGCTGGATTTACAAAGAACATTGTATCCAAATGTGATTTCAGTTTGACTTCAGTGTATTAACAGGATAAATAAATAACAGGATAAATAGGAGGATAACTAAATAAATAAATTATTACCAATCCTGTATACTGAGTACAAATAATAGGCTATTTCTGCATCCACGTACGCTTAATATGTTGTGGTCTCCACTAACTTCTTTTTTTGACATTGTGGTTTTACTGTATAGCCTAAATAAGCTTCATGTGTGTCTTTCAAATTACAGCTTAATTTAAAAAAATATACATGTTTCACTTTTGATTTAATCTTTTGGTAATTTAATGTATCTGTACATCAATAGTCTTAGTCAGAATCTCATTATCATTTTGTATTTTTCTATCTTATAGTTGAAACTGATGTCTCTTTGGAAGATATTCTTGTTTTCTGCACTGGATGTGACAGCATACCAGCCCTGGGTTTTTCTCCAAAGCCAAGCCTTGAGTTCGTCACTAACTGCAGATTTCCAGTGGCCAATACTTGTGAAAATATCCTTCGTGTACCAGTTCATGCAGTGTACACTACTTTCAAATCAGACATGGATTTTGCAATACGGAATTCACCAGGATTTGGAAGAGCATGATGTGTTTCCTTAAGGATTGTTGACATGATGAGGATTTGGGTTTTTTTTCTATTTTGCATATGCATTTTTAATTTTCTTGTTTTTTGTTAATGTTGTTAACCCCACATCAGAGTACACCCTGGACAGCAGTAGGACTGTATAGCCTAAATAAGCTTCATGTGTGTCTTTCAAATTACAGCTTAAATACCAGTTCATGCAGTGTACATTACTTTCAAATCAGACATGGATTTGATAAGTCAAGAGAATGGATGGAATAATTTTGTTTCAGTTTATACATGTGAGGCATTTTTTGTTTTTGATTGTAGTTAATTTGTTTTCCTGCTTATATGGCATGTTTTTGTCTCTGATATGACCCATAGTAACATTAGATTATTTAGTACCCCTGCAGTGAGCAAAATAATATGCCACAATCTCATTGTTATATAGAATTAAGTTTTCTCAAATGCTCCCTCTGTTCAACTATTCCACATAATGTGAATTTTCAGATGAGATGAGTTAAGCTTTATTTCAGTGTCCCATTTGAACATTTATGATTTACACAGAACTTTGTATTAATATCATTTACTTTTTAGCTTAACTCACAGGTTTAAAAATGTTTTTGTTAGGTTTTGGTAAAGTTTTGAAAAGTATTACGGTAACCCTACATACTAAAAGGTGGAAAGACAGTATCTCCAACACTGGCAGCAAAGTTGTCTATAAATGTGACAGACATTGGTTTGATCAAACCTGGTTATGTTACAGGTTGAAATATGAACATTATATCACACTATATGACATTACAATCTTATCAAATTATTATATGTTATCAAAGTATTATAAACAATAATAATAATGATAATAATAATAATAATAAACATAACCTGGTTTGCAGGGAGTGTTTTAAGGATTTTGTTTGCACATTTTACTATACTACTACTGGATAACACATGCTCATTGTAGATTGTTTGGGTTTTTTTCCTCTTTCATTTGTGTTTTTTAAGACCAGCCCTATTACTGCAGAATATTATTTCCTTCCTCTGGGTACTGGAAATACACAAATAAAGTGTTCTGTGTTCCTACTTTTTATGTAATTTGTGTCTTTTTTTTTTTTTTTT
The DNA here is from genome assembly GCF_013358895.1 of Oreochromis aureus. Taxonomy (NCBI): domain Eukaryota; kingdom Metazoa; phylum Chordata; class Actinopteri; order Cichliformes; family Cichlidae; genus Oreochromis; species Oreochromis aureus. The sequence goes on from NC_052962.1 coordinate 15,599,722, forward strand.
TTTTTTTTTTAAAGAGAGTTTAAAATGTATAACATATTTTATTTAATGAATGAATCATAATTCCTGTTTATTAACAGATAAATTAGTACATCATACAATCATATGTAACATATACTGTAACATTTTGTACTGTGACAAGTATGGTTTGTCATGAAAAAAAGTGTAGTCTAAACACTTTATTTGTCTACTTTTATGATTTAAATGACACAAGTGAATATGAAGATAAAACCAGTCTTTTACCTTACCTTACTTTTACCTAAATAATAGTCTTGGACCTTTTTCAGTATCATGATATTTCACAATTTTTAGTGTCTGGCACTCAAATACATTTTTAATTAACACAAACAAATTTACTAATAACTTAACTGAAGCATGCGGCATGCTGTCAAAAAACTTCTATCCCATGATTTCCATCGTCACTCAAGGGGTCGATCTGCCTCAAGTCAGCCGTCAACTGCTGGTGATGGTAAGAACGATGTCTGAAGTGCACTTGACTGAGCGGTCTGTGATGCTGAGGAAGTTGCAACATTCCAACAGTCCACAGCTGCAGCGGGAGTTATTTTCCATTGTCCTTAAGCTGTGATGGTTCCACTGATTTACAAATTCATCCACAGATCTGTTAATTCTTGGAAGATATACATGGTGAAGAGCCCTAATATGAAATGGGTCAGTGCTATCTAAAATCCCAACATTTTCCATAAAGAGGAAAAGGTCTTTAAAGTATGCTGACACAACTCTGTTTAGTTCACCCACAATCTTTCAATTCTTTGATTATGCACACTTCGTCCAACCATAAAGCTTCCTCTGTTTGGCCCTCGATGTTCAATCATAAACCGTGCAATATCAATATTCTCACTGCCAGCATCACCCCTGACACGTTGTGGGAGGCCAAAGAGATCAACGGCACTCTGGAAAAGTTGCATAGCAGTTGATGCTCTGTTATCTGTGCAGCATCTCATGTAGGTAATGCAGCGACTATAGCCGTCAACTCCTCCATGAAACACAAACCCCAAGGATTTAACTTATGGTTTGTGTCAATATGCCTGGAATAAGAAGAAATATATTATTATTATGACACTAGATGTACATTAAAATAAAGGTCTATGACTTTGACATTGTACTTCTGTCATGTAACCTATTTCTGGAGATAAACAATATTTTAAACCCAGACATTATACAACATTGTTTATTAAAACACAAACAAAATATTATATTACTACAATGCAGGAAGTAATAATTAACATTAATCAAATTTAAAAAAAGTGAAAAAGGCATACCACACTTGATTTGGGACAGTGACATTGTAGACCCTCCTCTGAATTGCTCTCCGTCTTCTCAAAGCTCTTCCCACTGGATCAACTATTCTTAAACGTTCTCACTTTTCGCCACCGCTGAACTCTGATTCCTCTTCCTCTCAAACTACCACTAATGTAGGATTCTCCTGAGCCAGGGGTATGTGTAAGAATCTCAGTAATGAGATGATCAAGATCCACATTTGAAATATTATTAAAAAGTTCCATAGTCCACTAAACCTAGTTGTATCCTGTGGTTTTACAGTGTTCGAACATTTACTGACAACATTTGAGATATGGCCATCCAACTAAACCCCAAGTCTCGCATGTCAGTCAGCTGAGTAGCTGGTATGTTGTACCTAAAAGAGTTAGACACAAAATAACAAATATGTTAACTTCTTTCTTATTTCTTGCATTCATTATCTTGTTTGCCATCTCTTGACTCTCTCAAGTGCCATACACATTATGAATAAATTTGTTTCCATTTTTATCACTTACCTTGGCCTTCCTCTTTGAGATGTAGAATGGTATAATGAGCCCATAACATGTGCTTCAGCTTCTGCTCGAAGTGTTAGCTCAGTTGACATCTCCATCAGTGATTGATAAATTCCCTCAAGAAGTGTGCATAATCTTATCCCAGAAACGTTTTGTTGAACATTATTCATGAGCACTAGAAATGTTGCAATAATGAAAACGTGTTCTTCAAGGTGACGTAGTATAAATTCCAAATTATTTCGACCATTTGTAGTTTGAACAGCTGTCGCAAAACAGTTGTCAAGCTCTAAAAAGTACTGAAATAGTTCAGCTGATGCCATTTTGTAAAGGCAGAGATTTCAGAAACACCTCATCTCTAAAAATGAGGTTCATACATTCTATATATTCAAGTTTCATTCCATATATTCAAGTTTCATTCTATATATTCAAGCTTCATTCCATATATTCAGACGATCATTCTATATATTCAAGTTTCATTCCATATATTCAGAAGATCATTCCATATATTCAAGTTTCATTCCATATATTCAGACGATCATTCTATATATTCAAGTTTCATTCCATATATTCAAGTTTCATTCTATATATTCAAGCTTCATTCCATATATTCAGACGATCATTCTATATATTCAAGTTTCATTCCACATATTCAGACGATCATTCTATATATTCAAGCTTCATTCCATATATTCAAGTTTCATTCCATATATTCAAGCTTCATTCCATATATTCAGACGATCATTCTATATATTCAAGTTTCATTCCATATATTCAGACGATCATTCTATATATTCAAGCTTCATTCCATATATTCAGAAGATCATTCCATATAGCAGTGATCAGTGAGATGCTTGGCTACAAGTTGAACAGCCACAAGGGGCAGTACCCTCCATGGAGAAGGAGGCTAGAGGGCAAGATCAAAGTAGCACGGAGGGAGGTTAGCCAACTAACGGAGTTGCAGAAAGGCGCGACAAAGAAGGTGCATAAGAAATACAGCAAGCTGTCCTTACCTGAGGCCTTGGAAACTGCCAAGCAAAGACTCACAGCCTTGGCCAGCCGCTTGAGGAGGTACACCAGAGAGATAGAAGGCAGGAGAATAAACCAGCTGTTCTCCACAGAACCAGCAAAGGTGTACTCTCAGTGGCAAGGGAACAATAAGAGAACAGCACCACCAAGGCTGGAGACGGAGCAATACTGGAAGAGCATATGGGAGAAGGACGCAACCCATAACGGCAATGCTCAGTGGCTAGTGGATCTGAGGGCAGACCACAGCAACCTCCCTGAACAGGGTCCAGTAACCATCACAGTGGCAGATATCCAAGAAAGGGTCTCCAGTATGAAGAGTTGGATGGTTCACGACATGGTTCACGCCGACATGGTTCACGCCTACTGGCTGAAGAAGCTGACTGCACTCCACGAGCGTCTGGCAGCACAAATGAACCAGCTGCTAGTTAACGAGAGACACCCGGAATGGCTAACTGAAGGTCGGACGGTCCTGATCCCCAAGGACCCCAAGAAGGGACCGGTCCCATCCATGGGAACCATGAAGAGGCCGCTAGAAAAGCTGCAACCACCAGGCAAGTCCTGAGGAGTCAGCTGAACGGTAAGAACAAGATCCGGGCCATCAACACCTACGCCCTGCCCGTGATCAGGTACCCTGCTGGGGTAATAGGCTGGCCAAAGGAGGACATAGAAGCCACTGACATAAAGACAAGAAAGCTCCTTACCATGCATGGAGGGTTTCACCCCAAGTCCAGCACCCTGAGGCTGTACGCTAAGCGGAAGGAAGGGGCCGAGGACTGGTGAGTGTCAGCACCACAGTCCAGGATGAGACAACGAACATCCAAGAATACATTGGGAAGATGGCCCCAACTGACCGAGTGCTCAGTGAATACCTCAGGCAGCAGAAACCCAAGAAAGAGGAGGGAGACGAGGAACCATCATGGAAGGACAGGCCCCTGCACGGTATGTACCACCGGCAGATAGAGGAGGTGGCTGATATCCAGAAATCCTACCAGTGGCTGGACAAAGCTGGACTGAAAGACAGCACAGAGGCACTAATCATGGCAGCACAAGAACAAGCTCTGAGTACAAGATCCATAGAGGCTGGGGTCTATCACACCAGGCAAGACCCCAGGTGCAGGCTGTGTAAAGATGCCCCTGAGACAATCCAGCACATAACAACAGGGTGCAAGATGCTAGCAGGCAAGGCATACATGGAACGCCATAACCAAGTGGCCGGCATAGTGTACAGGAACATCTGTGCCGAGTATAACCTGGAAGTGCCGAGGTCAAAATGGGAGACGCCCCCAAGGGTGATGGAGAATGACCGAGCTAAGATCCTGTGGGACTTCCAGATACAGACGGACAAAATGGTGGTGGCTAACCAACCGGACATAGTGGTGGTAGACAAACAGGAGAAGACGGCCGTAGTGATCGATGTAGCGGTTCGAATGACAGCAATATCAGGAAGAAGGAACACGAGAAGCTGGAGAAATACCAAGGGCTCAGAGAAGAGCTCGAGAGGATGTGGAGGGTGAAGGTAACGGTGGTCCCCGTGGTAATCGGAGCACTAGGTGCGGTGACTTCAAGCTAGGCGAGTGGCTCCAGCAGATCCCGGGAACAACATCGGAGATCTCTGTCCAGAAGAGCGCAGTCCTGGGAACAGCTAAGATACTGCGCATGGGACCCTCAAGCTCCCAGGCCTCTGGTAGAGGACCCGAGCTTGAAGGATAAACCGCCCGTAGGGGGCGTGCTTTTTTGTTTTTTATATATACACATACATATATATATATATATATATATATATATATATATATACATACACATATACATATATATACATATACATATACATATACATATACATACAAAGTCTGGGACCTGCCACAGAGAAGGATCTATCACCACGAGATTTGAGATAAGTCCGTGGGATGGACAGCATTTATTTTGAGCTAGACCTCATGGTTTTTCCTGGAGCATAAGCAGAGAGGAGCTCAGACAGGTAAGGAGGGGCTCGGGCATTAAGCATTAAGTGACTTAAAAAACAAAAAGTAAAAGTTTAAATTGGATCCTGTAGGAGACAGGAAGCCAGTGTAAAGAAGCTAATACTGGGGTTACATGCTCTCTCCATTTGGTACCAGTTAATAACCTAACCTAATATAGTATAAATGCTGTCTTCCTCTAAAATATGCAGTTAGAAACACAAGACATATTCTCATTGTTTGTTTGGGTAAATAAGATTCTACATCTTCATATTGTTATTATACGAACATATTTACATAGAAATGTCTTTACAAGTCTACTCACAATATTAATTTTGGCATGTCACAGGTGGAAGTGCTCTCTGTGGTGGCTCAGCAGGTTCTCTGTCAGGGGTTGGGTCTCTGACCCAGCGCTTTGTATTATTTTTGTATTGTTTTCTTATGTTTCCATTGTGTTCTATTCATGTGCTCTTCTTAAGTTGAGGGTTAATGAGTTATTTTGTATTTTTGGATTATTTATGAAATGATGTTAAGTCTTAGTAATATTATTATTGCCTTGAGTTGCAGTATAGTTTAGGTCCTTTAATGTCTCCTTAGTTATGAGTCTCTTCATGTCCCCTGGTGTAAGTCTGTCCCAGTCTTCTGCGTCATGTATTTTCTGTCTATGTGTTTTCATGTTGCTCATGTCATGTCCACATGTTTCCTGTTTTATTCTGAGTCTTGTGTTCTTGGTTCCTTATGTTTAGTTTTATTCTCCCTTTTGTAATTATCCTGATAAGCCCCACGCCCCCGGTACCTGAGGCAAAAAAGGAGGAGATCACTATAAACGGGGGGGGCAAAAATATAAGTCCCGACATGTGTGGTATCCACAGAAACCTCTGAATCTCAGCTAAAATCTCATATAAACCATTTCTACAACCACCAAACAAAAGGAAAACAAGCCATGATTGAAAGAGCAGTTGCGTAAATGCGCAAAAGTCCACTAAACAAACAAAACCGAACCAGAAATTCTTCAGACTTCATGTAACCGGCTAAAGAAAGGCTAGTTATCTTCCAGAGCTATCACCAATTCCAAACACCACATTTCACTACGCTCTAACCAAAATTCACTGAAAGAGCCGCAAAACAAGACCACAAAAACACATAGGGGCGCAAATGCGCTAAGACAGAAATTGGCTTACCGTCTCAAATTTCGCTGGTAGCCGGTAGCCTCGCGATGATCAGCAGTTACCACGTCTAACTAGCCGCATCAGAGCCATTTCCGTCAACAACCTTAATTTTAGACCCACCTACAGACACGTGACCGGACAGACGCCACATGCAGTAAATTTGGGCCCACGTGGGGTTGAGTTTTTCAATTTCTGATTGGTTGAAGTGACGTGAACATGGCATCGTTACTGTGACCCTATTGGCTAAAACGATTAAAAAAGCCCCTCAGATTTTAAAGGAGGAGAGGCCAATTAAACACTTCATGCGCACGGCAGAAAAGGCCCATCACCATGTAAATGTGTGGTTAATTCTTAAAAAATATTAAAAAAAACCCAAAGCATTTTTAGGTCTGTTAATAAATTAATTAATTTCTGCTCTTTAATACCTAAAAAAACTCAACTGACATCGTGTCCAATTGTGTGCCAAAATTGGACATTTTTGTACAACGTCTGGATATTTATGTATTGACAGTGCTGTAATTTTTCACTGTTTCACTTTAGAAACATAAATCTTTGCACAGATGATGTTTATATGTTGGTTACTGAATTTCTGGAATGAAATATGAACTGAAGCATATTTTTAAATGGGTTTTATATGCTAAAAAATAAATAAAAAAATGAGGCGAGGATAAACTTACTTTTTCTTACTACTTACTTTTTCTGTGTTCCAGTCTCAGTAACTTTGACACAGTAATATCTGCTGCAATATTTACACCTCTGATGAAATTTCACAAATGTAAGCTTTATTTTGATACCAAGATTGTATACACAAAGTTTGTAATTGCAGAGAAATACTCAGTTAATTTTGGACATTTCGTTTTCGAGCAGGAAGCTCAGAAACCCCTTTGGGGCTGATCAGATTATGTCTCATTCTAGTCAGCTGTCTCCTCACGTGTCTCCACTTCCCCTGATCACCTCATGTGTGTATTTAAATCCTCTGTCTCCCTTTGTTCATTGTCGCGTTGTCTGTGTTACCTTCCCCGTGTCTAGTCTTAGACTTTATAGTGTCCTTAGGTGTTCATAGTACTCACAGTGTTCATAGTATTCATTGTCGTCATAGTCTAGTCACAGTGTCACAGTTTATTCATAGTTTTCTTAGTTTTGTCATTGCCTTCAGTTTAGTTCCTTGCTCAAGTTTCTTTCATGCTTTGAGCTATGTTTCACGTCGCATCAGCCCTAATAAAGGCTCACTTTTTGTTTAAAGTTAATCCCTTCTCCTCTCCTGTGTCTGCTCCTGGGTCCTCCAAACACCCTCCACATGGTCTGCTCCCGCAGATTGTGAAATTCTCTGCATACAGCAGGTGATTGCCAAGAATCTAAAAACTTTTATGTTCGAGGGGACGGAGCTTTCCCTAAACCCAACCTGTTTTGTCTTTATCACCATGAACCCTGGTTATGCTGGCAGGGCTGAGCTTCCTGACAACCTAAAGGTACATATCAGACCAGAATATACAGTTAATACAGGCTAACAACACTGTTAACATAATATAAACAGTAAGGTGAATAAAACATACTGTATGTCGAGCTGGCAGTCTTAGTTTTCCGTACAGTGGCTTTGATGGTGCCAGACTATGGTCTCATTGGTGAAATCTCACTATACGCTATGGGCTTCATTGAATCTCAAAGGTATAAGTGGGAAAAAAAATTCCACAGAATGTTTTAGTCTGAAAATTATTTTAAGAAGAAGACCTGCTTGGTTAAAAAAACAACAACCTCTAATTCAGATTTTACTGACAGTTTGGCCCAGAAGATTGCGGCCACCTACCGTTTGTGCTCTGAGCAGCTGTCTTCTCAGCACCACTACAACTACGGTATGCGAGCTGTGAAATCTGTGTTGACTGCAGCAGGGAACCTAAAGCTGAAATATCCCTAGGAGAATGCGAGCGTGCTGTTGCTTAGAGCGCTGATGGATGTCAACGTGGCCAAATTTCTGGCACCAGATGCGCCACTGTTTCAGGTGTCAGATTTTGTACCGCCTCCACTGATAGACTGAGTCTGTTAGTTATAAATCAGGGCATGTTAACATATCATTCTCCTGCTGCTCCCTGCAGGGCGTCATCTCTGATTTATTTCCTGGAGTTGTCCTTCCAAAACCAGACTATGACCTCCTCCTCAAAGCACTCAGTGACAACATTGCAAAGCTTTACCTCCAGCCTGTCCCATGGTTCATTGGCAAAATCACCCAGGTATTGATTCAAATTTATAAATGTTTGCAGGATTAATTTTACTGTATGTACAGGTGTATGAGAGGATGTTGATGCATCATGGCTTCATGATAGTAGGGGATCCTTTAGGAGGAAAGACTTCTGCCTATAAAGTTCTTGCTCCTACACTTGGAGATCTTTACAATGGCAAATATTCACAGTTTATAGTATAAACAGTATACACAGTTTATGCTGTGATTGCCAGCAAGTTTCTTTGACCGCCACATTTTTCAGAATCAGAATCAGAATACTTTATTGATCCCTAGGGGAAATTATTTTTGGTTACAGTGTTCCAGTATAAACAAACAGTAACAAAGACAAACAATACACTAAATAAGATTTTTGATTCAGACTGGCCCATTGCAAGCTATTTATTAATTAAATGTATTTTTTTATGTTATGTTTTTGTTCCTCTGTTTAAATTGTTATGCAAATTATTTCCATTTAGCCAAGCTCATGGATGAATTTGCAGTGAAGTTTTGCATCATCAACCCCAAGACCATGGGTCAATTGTATGGTTGCTTCTATCCAGCCTGCCATGAATGGTCTGATGGTGTCCTGGCCACCTCCTTCGGGAATCAGGCTATCTCCACCTCCGAAGATCGACAGTGGATCATCTTTGATGGGCCAATTGATGCAGTCTGGATTGAGCACATGAATACTGTGCTAGATGACAACAAGAAGGTATGGGTCTTTTTGACGTCTTTTTAAGTGTTTAAACTGTACAAAGTTTGATGTGAACATTTCTGTTTTTTGTTTTCATTTTTGTTTTTGTTTTGTTTTGTTTTGTTTTTCAGGAGATCTTCCTATACTCAGCAATGTCTTTTTATCTGCTAGCTTTGTCTGATGAGTGGTGAGATCATCCAGATGAGTCCAAAGATGAGTCTGATCCTCGAAACTGCTGACCTGGAGCAAGCCTCTCCAGCTACTGTCAGCAGGTAAGCAGCTAGGACATAGATTGTAATTAGGAGGTGACCTTTATTTTGTTTTTTAGACATAACTTTCTACCTGAAGGTGTGGCATGATCTAGATGGAACCTCATCAACTGGGCTGGTCTCCTCTAAGAGATTCCTATATGAACACACTGCCTGAAACCCTACTGTAATGAAAATACTGAGTACTGAACATACTGAGCCGGTGGGATTACACACATACATGTCTTCATGGCAAAACGTTTAATCAATATTGCCACCTTAATATATTGAGGATATATATCTTAAATCTGCTTATTTGACCTTTTGTCCCAAAGATCATGGACCTGTTTAACTGGTTGGTTCAACCATGTCTAGACTTTATAGATGGAGAATGTCACTTTGTAGTGAGGACATTTCCCATCCACTTGGCACAAAGCCTATGAAACTGTATTCCTGCATGATGGGTTAATAAGAATGACTTCTAATTAATATTTGGTTGATCAGAATGTATTCATATTTCTCACTGCGTGTGTGTTTTGTTTTAACATTTCTGTCAACACCAGATGAAAATCTGCACCAGAAACAAACACAGAATATTGTCAGCCAGCAGATAGCCATGTGGTTGCAGGGTCTTTTCCTATTCACTCTGGTATGGTCTCTTGGTGTTACTATAACTGGAAATAGTCGTAAGAAGTTTGATGTCTTCTACCACAAACTGATCATGGACATGGATGATGAGCACCCTCTGCCCCAAACCATCAAACTTAAAAAGAATAACATCTTTCCTAAGAGAGGTAATGAAAATGTCTCACACAATCCCCCAAAAAACAACATAATTGTATATGGTTATATATCAAATATTTTTAACAGTACAAATCTATGATGTTTACTAAATGCCTTGCAGGCACCGTCTATCATTACTGCTTCCATAAAGAAGGACATGGACAGTGGAATGTCTAGATTGATTCAATTTCAAGTGAAGAGAACATCATACCACCTGGAGCCAACGTGACTGTATTTGTCATACAGATTAGTGCTGTCAAAGATACTACTGTGGGCTGCAATTTTCCCTGAAACTCCATATTTACCTACTGGGTGTCAGACCTCATCATCCCCACCATGGAGAAATCACGTCAGCTCTTCTTCCCAGTGGATCCACTGGCACTGGAAAATCTGTCATCAGTAAAAGCTTCTTGGTAAAGCTGCCCAATGAGCAGTACACACCAAACTACATCAACTTTTCAGCTCGTACCTCTGCAAATCTGACGCAAGACATCATCACTGCAAAGCTGGACCGAAGAAGAAAGGGCATATTTGGACCACCCGGTGGGAAGAAATTGTCGTCTTTGTTGGTAAAGATGGTTGCACATGCAAAACTAAGTATTATTAGGAACTTTGCAGCATATAAAACTACTGGTAGCTTTTATTACCTGTTTTCTACAGATGATCTGAACATGCCAGCTAAAGAAATCTATGGTGCCCAGCCACCAATTGAACTGTGAAGGCAATGGATTGATCACCAGCACTGGTATGACAAGGAAGATACCCCCGGGCTGAATATAGTGGATGTTCTATTTATGTTTGCAATGGGGCTTCCTGGTGCTGGGAAAAATTACATAACAGGTATATTGAAAAAATCCCGTGCTGTGTCTCAAGAAAGTGGCAGCTGATGAAATCACAGACTTTCATGCCTTGCAAGAAATAATGGAGTTCTACCTGGATGAGTACAACAGCTGCAGCAAGACACCCGTGCCCCTTATTATTTTCAAGTTTGCTATTGAGCACATTTCTCGCATTTGCTGTGTACTTCCATGGACACCAGAGTGCCACAAAGCTGAGCTCCTTCATCAATGATGACGTCCTGTTCCAGATTGAGCTGACCAAGAACTACGGCATGTCAGACTGGCGTGATGACCTGAGGCAGATGTAGCTTAAAGCAGGCATTGAAGGGAAGAGTCTTGTGTTTCTGTTCAGTGACAGCCAAATCAAGGATGAGGCCATGCTGGAAGACACTGACATGCTGCTTAACATGGGCGATGTGCCTAACATCTTTGCTGCAGATGAACGTTCTGATATCATCAAGAAAGCACAGTATATCACATGGATTGAAGGCAGAAAGATCGATGTAACTCAGTTCTCAATGTATAACTTCTTTATTGACCGTGTGATGGCCAACCTTCACATTGTGCTAAGTAGGTATCTTAATGTGTCCTTTCTGAATTAGAGGTGAATACATATTTTTGAGTGGAAAATATTATATTCAACAGCCATGAGTCCCATCAGTGATGCATTTAGGAACCATCTTAGGATGTTTCCCTCCTTTATTAACTGCTGCACTATTGACTGGTTTCATTCATGGCCAAATGATGCCCTGGAAATGGTGGCCCATAAGTTCCTTGAAGATGTGGAAATGGAAAGTGACATTAAACTGGAGTAAGAGAATAAAAATTATCACAAAAAGAAGCAATTTTTTCCAACTTTATACACACTGTGCTGCATCTTTGCCAACATTTTTTTTCTTTATCTAAGGGTAGTGGAGATGTGCAAGACATTCCAGACGAGTGATATGTCTCAAAGGTACTTCTCCGGGTTAAGGAGACACAACTATGTAACGCCCACCTCCTACCTTGAACTTATCCTTAAACCTTCAAGAATCTGCTCAATTTTAAGAGGAATGAAGTGAATACAGCAAGGAACTGCTATGTTATTGGTCTTCAGAAATTGGAGTTTGCTGCTATCAGGTGATTCCCCCTGTCCAGACATTCAAATGTCAAAGAAACACAGCAAATTTTTTCAGCTTTTTATATTCCTGTGTCTTTACAGGTATCAGTGATGCCGCAGGAGCTGACAGCCTTGCAACCAGAGCTCATCCAGACCTCAGTAGACACGGATAAGATGATGATTAAGATAGAGGGTGAAACAGTGGAGGTCTGCACAAAGAAAAAACTTGTGTCTGTTGTCATGTAGTTAAGTCCATGCAAAATCCACCAGGTCCAGTCAAACTGGTGATGGAGTCCATCTGTGTCATGAAAGGCATCAAGCCTGAGAAAAAAACCTGATCCCAGTGGCTCGGGTACGAATTTTGATGTGTTTGATGTAAGTTTTAGCTCAATATTACTGTGTAAACTATATATGTTACAGGTAAGATGATTGAGGATTTCTGGGGCCCTTCTAAGAAGGTTCTAGGAGACCTGAAGTTTGTGGAAAGTCTCAAAGCCTTTGACAAAGACAATATTCCTGCTCCATACATCAAGAAGATTCGAGATAAGTTTATTGAACACCCTGACTTCCAACCTTCTGTGATCAAAAATGTGTCCTCTGCTTGTGAGGGTCTCTGCAAATGGGTCAGGGCAATGGAGGTTTATGAGGGTGTAGCCAAGGTTGTAGCCCCCAAAAAGGAAAGCCTGAAGCTGGCTGAGAATGAGCTGGTTGTGCAGATGGAAAAGCTGGCTGTGAAAAGAGCTAAGCTAAAAAAAAAGTGCAAGACCGTCTACAGAGCCTGAATGATGACTTGTCAGCCATGATTAAAAAGAAGAAAGAACTGGAGGACTACATCGAATTGTGTTCTCAGAAACTGATCAGGGTGGAGAAATTAATAGGAGGACTAGGGGGGGAGAAGGATAGGTGGACAGAGGCTGCAAGGCAACTAGAAATGAGGTATGTGAAAATACATATATGATGTGCTCATTTTTACTGTTAGTTCAGATGTATGGTCATGTGTGCCTGAGTTTTAGCATTAATCGGGTTTGTATCATATTTGTCTTTCTACAGATACACCAATCTGACAGGTGACATACTCCTGTCCAGTGGCATTGTGTCTTACCTTGGGGCTTTTACTGTAGATTATTGTGTAGAATGCCAGGCACAGTGGAATATTGTATGTAAAGAGAAGAAAATCCCCTGCTCTGAGGACCCTCACTAACAGCCAGGTGGCCATTAGGGCATGGCAAATTGCAGGATTGCCTATTCTCCATAGACAATGGCATTGTTGTGTTTAGCTCCCGCCGGTGTTGACCCCTTGCTTTTGACCTGGAAGGGAGTTACAAAGACTCAAACTGCTGCTCGCCTCTCATTTTTGTGTTGTCAACGGGATCTGATCCAACTGCAGGTACTAACCAATCGCGTACTGTAAGTTCTTTCTGTATTAACGCCCTATATTTCCACAGCACGGAGTCAAACTGATCATATCTAGTAGTTTAGAGAAGAAATTACATTTTATTATAAATCTGAATCATAAAAGGCTTTAATAAAGTCTAGCTTTGTGTCATTAGGTCTGCTGAAATTTGCGGATGACCTAGATATGGGGGGCAGTAAGACCCAAACCATCTCCCTTGGTCAAGGACAGGGGCCCATAGCAGCTCGAAGCCATCAAGGAGGGCACCTGGGTGGTACTGCAGAACTGTCATCGAGCCACCAGCTGGATGCTCACTTTGGAGCCGCTCTGTGAGGAAACCTTTACTCCAGAGAACACACACCCAAGCTTTAGATAGCAGATTCTGCACAGTCATTTTTTATTAATTTATTGCATCAATAACATAATAACAAAATTATACATTTATGCTTTTCCACTCAGGTTATGGTTAACCAGTTACCCATCATATAAGTTCCCAGTTAGTATCCTGCAGAATGGGCTGAAAATGACAACCAAGCTTCGTAAAGGAATTAAAGCCAACCTGTTGCACTCGTACCAGAGTCACCCTCATCTCTGACCCTGACTGTTTTGGTGGTTCCAAGAAATAGGTCATTTGGCAGAAGCTCCTGTTGGGCCTCACCTTCTTCCATGCTCTGGTGCAGGAGAGGCGGAGCTTTGGGCCACTGGGTGAGAAATGCAATAACCCTTTCTTCCAGTTTGCTATTTAATTCTTGCAAGAACTAAAATAACCAACATTTCTTTAAAACTGACATTAAAACTATGGGTCATGCTGTAGAAATGCTGTCGTGTTTTCCCTTTTATTCAGGTTGGAATATTCCCTATGAGTTTAATGAGTCAGACCTGAGAATCAGCCTTACACAGTTCCAGATGTTCCTTAATGAATACAAAGAGGTTCCACTGGAGGCCCTTACATACCTTACAGGTGAGAGTCAACACTGCAGTTTACTGAGCAGGTTGTCAGTTAACACCAATGAAATGAGCAGCAGCAAATGAGGAAATGTGATTTTTTGTGACCTTTCACTTAGAGTTGCATTTAATAAAAGAACACAATAGCCACAGATTTTACTGTTAACCCAGAGGTGTTATGTTTCATCAGCAGTTTTAAGGGAGGACCCAAGTGCAAGACACTTAACACTTAACTTAACATTTATTTAATTAACTTGGCAACAAATGATACAGCCATAGAAGTATTTCATCAGACAAAATTATAGTGGTGAGACAGAACTAGATATACCATGAGGGGTGACAGAAAACAAGACAGGTCGAAATAACTATGGTGGAAAATAAAAAGGTGGGAAACAAAGTACAGCAATTAGAGGCAAAGAAAGAAAGTTTAAAAGCACGAAAGTAAATGTCACTGAGACGCACACAGAAACAACAAAGGGAGACAAACAACCACAGCTGACATTGAGAAAATGTCAAATACGAGAAGGATAACAATTAAATAAAAGAGGAGCCAAAACTCAAACTCTTAACAAAACATCATGACAGAAGGATTAATTTGTTTTTAATTAGCAAATGTAATATTTGTCTGTAATTAAATCTAGATTATCTTGGGCCTTGGAGAACCACAAAAACAATATATTTATGTATTCCAGACTTATGTAGACTACATTCGAAGCCTGCCAATTTCTGCCAATCCCTGTGTGTTCAGACTTCACAGTAACGTGGACATCACCAAGGACAATCAAGAGACCAATCAGCTAGAAGGAGTACTGCTGACACTTTGCAGGCAGTTGGGTGCGGGTTAAGTCTCCTCAGGTTTGCATTATCAGTTGTATAAAGCACTCAAGTTTCATTTGAAATTTTTTCCTTATAGTGAAACTCCATATGTAATCATACTAACTTAAACTGGATCTTACATGAGGCTTCATGCTCTTGTCTGTTTGTGTTGTAGGAATTAGTAGATGAGCTTGCAGAGGACATCCTGTCTAAGCTGCCCACAGACTTTTACATACAAATGGTGATGGATAAATACCCAGTCAAGTATGAAGAGTCCATGAACACTGTTCTGAGGCAGGAAGTCATCTGATTTAACAGGTAGTAGCAACTTGTGATGCCATGCAGGTAGCTGAAGTTGGGAAACAAATGTGTTGTGTTCACTGATCTGGTGAAATTCTTTACAATTCACCCTGAATCGCTCTCCCCTCCTGTCAGACTTACAGATGTGGTACGTGTCAGGCTGGTAAACATCAGAAAAGCTTTGACGGGCCAAATTGTTATGTCTTCTGAACTCAAGAGCATCTTTAACAGCATGCTGGTGGGCAAGGTGCCCGCTATGTGGGCGGCCAAGTCGTACCAGTCTCTCAAGCCCATGGGGAGTTACGTGACTGATCTGTTAGCCAGGCTACAGTTTCTACAAGTAAGATTTATGATTGTTGTGAGTCACCTAGACCTTGACCATCTTTGGAATATGACTGCCAAAATAAGTGTTGCGCATACTAAAGAGTTGAAGTTCAGCAGCATGCTATGTGCAGCTTGCTAGGTCTTGAGTTACTGTTCAGATATTCAGAAAAAATGCATTTAAAATCCCCTTCACAAGTACAAGCAAAAACACTGAGAATATGTATTATTACTATCTCTTATGCTACATTTTAGCTGTGACTATTTTTTATTGTCTGTCATAACAGAATTGGATAGATAACGGCCCACCTACAGTCTTGTGGCTCTCTGGCTTCTATTTCAGTCATTTCTTATCGGAGTATCTCAGAATTTTGCCAGGAAGTACAACATCCCACTGACTACATCGGTTTTGAATTTGAGGCATATATTTTTATTTCTAACTTCCCTCTACGTTTTTGGTCATATTCACTCAGATTGATCTAAAGATATTTTATACTTACACCTTTGAGCTGTATTCCAGGTAACTACGGAAGAGTCGCACATGGATGAAAAGCCAGAGGACGGAGCTTATATCAAAGGTCTGTTCATGGAGGGGCCACGCTGGGACAGGCAGAACATCGGAGAGTCTCTCCCCAAGATTCTGTTTGACTCTTTGCCCATCATCAAGCTTAAGCCAGGAGAAATTGACAAGTTTCGACCTGAAAACATATATGTATGTCCTGTTTACAAGACCAGTGCCCACCGGGGGACTTATACACATTGTATGCATCTTAGATGACATTAGATTTGTCCAACCATTTTAACTTTTCTTGTAAAACAAAAAAACAAAAATGCAAAACATCATACCAACACAAGAACAGAAAGTTAAAGAAGGGGGGCTTAAATCCTATGTCTACATTAAATAAAAGTATTACAGTATTAAGCCATAGTGATGCAGATGGAGACGTGGGAGATTTCCAAAGAAGTAAAATACTGTGCCTAGCTCGAAGGGAACAGAAAGCCAAAATCTCATTTTGCTGGGGAGCTATATTAAGAGGGGTCACTGGAATTCCAAATGTGGGAATTAGAGGATCTTTTCTGATCTGAATTCCGAAAACCCCTGAAAGTACAGAAAAGGATTTTGTGCAAATTTGGACAGAAGAAAAACATATGGCTTAAATTGCAAGGGGAGGTTTGGCATCTGTCCCCATTAGAGGTGAACTGTTGCAATAGAAAGCCTAAGTCTAGGGGCCCTTCCACTCGACAAAAAAGAGGAAACCATCTGGTCTAGGGACTTAGTTGAGGGGCTGAGTTTAAAAGGAATGCCAGATTGCTTAAGTGCTAATGCTAAAGAGTTTACAGGGTAACATTCACTTTTGAGTAAATTAATTTTATAGCCAGAGAAAGAGCTAAATTTTTCCAGGACAGATAAAATCAGAGGATGGGGTCAGTAACATACAAAAGAAGGTCATGTGCATACAAGGATGGAGGAAAGACTTTCACCAAGGATAGCTTGAAGCACCGACATCACTACTGGTGGGGGCCTGGGCCACAGTCCTCGACTCAGGACAGGTCAAGGGCTCGTCAGGAGAAGCAGGCCGCAGGTGAGGCCTGATGGAGTTTCCTCCTTTAGTCAGCTTTGGTGGCATTTTAGTGACCGAAATGAAAAAGTGTACTATCCTAAAATGACTTAGATGTCGCTTGGGGTCGAGTCACAGAAAAAGTGCCCAATAATAATTGAAAAAACGGCCAACTCTGCAGGAGCTCACCAAAAACACTACTTAGACCAAACCGCCATTAGCCGGAAGTCCCTGGGGGTGGTTTAACATGAACTTCTTTCTAGTAAAGACATCAAACTGTCACAATAAATGAATGGCGTCATTTTTCTACACCTCACAATCTGCGTAGGAAAAATTCAGTCATAAATATCAAAATATAAGAATGCACCTTATCAGGCTGAATGAGTGGCAGGATTTATTGAAATCAAACACTAGATGGCAGCAAAGGAAAAGCACTGTTTGAATCATTTTTAACAAAGTGCAACGGGGACTCACAATACTGAATGCCTTTGCACAATGCATCTTGATTCAGATACATTTTCTGCAAATAACAAACATTCATGTGTCCATTCATCAGATAACTCTGAAAGGAAACACTAGTGTTGATATATTTCTAGCAAGCAGATTCAAGTTTGTGCAAGCATGACAGCAGGTCATCTATCTCTGCTCAGGCCCAAAATGATGCCAAATATCTGCTTCACCACCCATGATTGAAAACTGGCTGAAGTGACAATAATTTTCCCGCATGACAGCAGATTTATGGTCTAATTATGAAATGCTGAAATTCAATATTGGATTCATATTCTCTGCATACGGGATGCCACAAATCACCACTGAATGTTTTCATGAAAAACCCGGCTCATCTAAACCTTTGCAAAGGGATTTGTTTTGGCGTTTTAAAACCCCAGGGTGTAGTTTCACAAACTCCAACGCAATAACTTTAGATCAGGTGGCTGCTGAGTGGTGCTCGCTGGCTGTATTTATGTCAGCATTGCTTGATGTTCCCTGTGGTCAGCACTTGTGAGTTTAAACATAAATAATCTGACATCTGAATCCAGCTGCTGCACCATTACCCACCACGTCGCCTAGGTCATAAAATATTGCAACCTTAAATATATATGTAATAAAAATGGAGCTGATGGAGGTGGATGTGTCGAATGCTCCAAACTTAAGTGATGACGCATGTCCAGCAGCTGTGGTCTGCAGTGTGTATATTCTCAAAAATACAGAAGAATCACAGTGTTTTTGGGAACTCTTGCAGTGAGGCAAAACATTAAGGATTCCAGCTTTGTAAAAGCCTTTATCTCCTCACCACAGGCCTCCTTAAGCTAATGTGTAAATGTCTACCAGAAAGAGCCCCCAGGAGAATATGATCGCATCCCGTTAATAAAATGACCAAAGTGAACCGTCAAAGCACAGACATCTCTTCCTACACTTGATAGAGGAGTGACACCTTTGTTCAGTCAGAATAGAACTACAGAAATTGTGCTTCAGGTTTATGAGCAACGGCACCCTGGAGTCCACAGTCATTATATTATGTTAATGCAGAGCTGATAAAATGCAATCCTCTTCAGATAAGCTACTGTTTAATGATTAACTGTATATATATATATATGATACTGTGTTTTATTATGGTGTTATTACACCATGAAAATGGGGGAACTGCTGTCTCATTAATCACACAACAGTTCAATTTGTGGGGTGGCTGTAGCTCAGGTGGCAGAGCAGGTCAGCCACTAATCAGAAGGTCGGTGGTTCGATCCCAGGCTGCCTCCTGGCTGCATGCCAAATATGCTTGGGCAAGATACTAACCCCATGTTTGGGCAGCTGTGGCTACAATTTAGCTTGCCATTGCCAGTGTGTGAATGTGTGTGTGAATGGATGAATGACTGAATGTAGTGTAAAGCGCTTTGGGGTCCTTAGGGACTGAGTAAAGCGCTATACAAATGCAGGCCATTTACCATTTTGATTTTGTAATGTAACAGTGGCTGTTGCTCTGAGCTTGTTTTTGTGCAAGAATGGCAGTGAGTCAACAGTTGGGGTTGCAGGATTTTTTTAAGGTACTTTAGAACAAGTTTGTCCTGCAGAAGCACATAAAAAGTGCAGCAAAGGACAGAGTGACATTACATGATCTGGCTACACCTTTCTCTGAGTGTCCTTTTATTCTTAGAAAAAAATGGACCTATTTTATTTGGCTTTTCCACTCAGGAAATCATCTTGGCAGCTATCCCTGTAAGTAATGCATCACAGTAAATTGCCCCTGTGTTCTCCAGCATAATCCACAACCTTTCTAATGACTTTTAAAAGGGCAATACTTTGTCCTCTGTGTTTTTTAGGGTGATACATTTTTGAACACGACACTTTTTTTTGCTTTGACATTGACATCATCATCATCTTCTTCTTCTTTTTGTAAAAAATGCCTCTTTACAATATTGTGGTGGATTAGCTCAAGCAATGAAAATGTGATTGAAGTACAGATTTTCAGCTTTAATTCAAAGGGTTTAACAAAAGTATTGCATTACTTGCTTAGGAATAACAGCCATTTTAAAACACAATCCCTCTTTTCAAGAGGCACAAAACTTACTGGACAACTAACTGACAAACTTTTTCATGGCCAACTGAGACATGTTCCCTCATTATTTCTTGATGGAATCAACTGCATGTCCTTTATCTAAGTGTTGAGCTTGCATTTGATAGTTTTCACTGGACGGTTTTATGAGGTCCAAAGAGATGTTGAAGTAAGTTAGGGAACACATCATTAGGCCGAAAAACCAAAATAAAGCAATCAGAGAGACAGCAAAGACTTTAGCAGTGGTCAAATCGACATTCTGATTCACTCTTAAAAAGACTGAAGACCAAAAGGCCTGAAGGCCCTTAGGCCAGTGCATGATTGCAGAATCATTTCCTCAAATAAGAAAAACAGCTCACAACTTCTAACCAAGTAAAGAAAACTCTCAAGTTGGTAGTTGAACAACTGTCAAAGCCTCCAATTAAGAGACGCCTTTGTGGATGGAAACAGAGACACACAGGCGCAAACCAGTGTTTACACTCAAGTGCAAGAATTTCAGATTAGGGGTTGATAGAAAACACCTAAATAAGCCTGCACAGTTCTACAAAAGGAAAAAAACAACATCTTTAGACAGATGAAACCAAGACTAACTTGTACCAGAATGATAGG
This sequence comes from Oreochromis aureus, assembly GCF_013358895.1. Taxonomy (NCBI): domain Eukaryota; kingdom Metazoa; phylum Chordata; class Actinopteri; order Cichliformes; family Cichlidae; genus Oreochromis; species Oreochromis aureus. The sequence continues at coordinate 15,620,031 of NC_052962.1, forward strand.
AAAGAAAAGCATGGAAAAGGAGAGAAACAGCTGATGATCATCATTTGTCAAACATGAAGGAGGCAATGCTGCGGCATGGGAATGTATGGCCCTATGTGGAACAGGGCCACTAGTGTTTATAGATGATGTAACGGCTGATAGAAGCAACAGGACGAATTGTGAAGCATATAAGGCGATACTCTGCTCAGTTTCAGCCGAATGCTGCAAAACTGATCAGACAGTACTTCACAGCGATAACGGACAAGGACCCAAAGCATAGTGCAAAAGCAGCCCAGCGTCAAAGACAGTCACCTAATCTCTACCCAGAAGATCAGCTTGTTAGGTATTAAATACAAAACTGAATGAAACAAGCAGCAGCTGAAGGCGACTGCAGTAAAAGCCCGGCGTCTCAAGGGAGCAAATGCAGCATTTGGTGATGTCTTTGGCTTCTAGACTTCAATCAGCCATTCACTGCAGTGGATTTTTCATCCAAGTATCAAAAACAATCCTCATAGCATTTTAATATCACTGGTTTCCAGGGCGCAACCGGGGGGTGGGGGTTACTGGGAACCCACCCGCTATAATGCGTTGAAACATTAACTTGCTTAAAACATATTATTATGGATTTCAAAATCTTATTTGGTTTTCATATGTACCTATTTTTGGTGATATCAACTTAATAGCAAGAATATAACTAAAATCACTATCGACAAAAATTTGACAGATCCTGACATGCGGCAGAATGAAACTATTGTAATATGAGTTCTGCCTTTATTCCTAAATGTGGGAGATCATGAGGATATGCCGCTGCACTTTAAAGTCAACATTTCTTCTAGCTGATGCATTATCAGCCACACGCACAGTTACATAGAGCTTGCACATTAATTCATAACAAGGCTACTGAAAACAGTGGCAATTGTTCAGTAATTGCAGTAACAGGTTGTCCAAAATAGCCAAATGGGAGTTTCTCACAACCCAGAAGTTGTGAATACGCATAAAGCTGATTATTTCAAGCTGCCCTGGCTTACAAAAAAACAAGTATGAAACAAAAGGCGCATTCTGTGCGCCTCGTTTCTTTGGAAGGACGAAAAAAGCATAAAAAAACCCAAAACAAACAAACAAAAAAAAAACCCCGCCCCCGAGATTATCGACACGTGACGACTTTATAAGCTCGCGCACGTATCTAGTTTCAGCGGATCAAGTCTGGACACGAAATAAAAACAAATTATAAATGGTTTGCACAATTGTGTGACACAGTGCTCTCATTTAAGATTTAGCACTCCCAGGAGGAGTAAGGGGAGGAGATGGTGGGGGTGGTGGAGAGGTTGGGGCGGAGCGGGCCCAGCTGCATCTAAAATTTCCTGAACGCAAGCGCACATCCAGCTGTCGGCAAGATGTGAGAGCTGCAGTCGGCGAAGGTCTGAAGGTGTGTCTGTCACTGCTGTCCCTCCTGTCGCCTCCCCCCTCAGCGCGCGAGCGGCTGTGAGGAAAAGAAAGAGAGCGCGAGTGAAACAGGGCGAGAGAGAGAGAGAGTGAGAGAGAGAGAAGTTTCCGCTGTCTTTAGGCGCACGGTCGCCGATCGTTCACGTAACACGATGGCACGGCTGTGTCAGTGTGTATCGCTGTCGCTGCTGGAAGCTCGGCTGCTTTCATGAAAGCTAGGAAAACGGAAAAAACCCCGAAAGTGACACCATGGCAGAATTTGGAGAAAACAAGAGCGCCGTCGGTCCACCGGTTGCTGGCTGTAAAGCTGCGTCAGGGGGAACCGGAACGAGCCTGGAGACGCACCGAGGAGAGCCTGTGTCGAACGGCAGCTGCAGCGTGCCAAACGCCGGCAAGAAGGTCCAGAACGAGTCCAGCTGCGAGTCTCCGAAGTGGGAGAGCACGGGTCCAGACTCAGCTGCTAAACCAATCCCTCGACGCAGCAGTCTGATTAAGGTAGGCCACCAGTTTCATCAGCAGAAAACGGCTCATCTTCCTTATTGGAGGGGGGGTGCAAACTGTTGCAACTCCAGAAAACACCGAAAGCATGTCTCATATGGCGCAAAACACTTGAATTAGAGAGCGGCACGACCAGCAGTGTAGAAACGCCACGCCGATACTGTGTTGTTGTTGATTTAAGTGAGAATAAAAGCTCCACCGAGCCGTGCGCAGATGTGGCGACTTATCACCAAAGAATATCTCGCCAACACTACTCGATAGAATCAAGTTGTAATCTGGAAATAAACTGTTAACAGAATGTGTCACAATGCAGCGTAACTTCCTGACCGTGTGTGCCAAACACGCAACAATCAGGCCCCTCATCTCACCTCGTGTGTCGATGTTGCTGGACGAAGGCATGCTGTGCATTAAGATGCACATCAGGCTAGTTCCTGTCACACTGGACATGATTGTGTGTGTGTGTGTCACATATTTAGAGGACAAGTGTTGCCCTTTGGGCCCACGACTTCAAACCAAAACTTACTCACAGTTCCAAATTTGCTTTGCCATTTTTAGCCATACAGCATCAAGCAGTGTCACCTAAAGGCATCCTGTCAGTGCAAGACCGGAGTAGGAGCTAATAGGTGAAACCACCTGCTGCAGCCTTTGATTAAAATGGGAAATTACATTCACTCCATCCTCTGTGGCTCACAGTAGACTACAAGACCCCCCACCCCATGTTCAATTAACCGCTCTGCCCACACTTACCCGAGTGTCCACGCGAGGAAACGTTTATTGAATAAAAGCCTTCAGACTTAATCATACCCCCCCATACACCCACACCCACCCCACTGAAACAGCGTTTCAGATATTACCAGATCAATAACATCTAATCAATGAGTTATCCCCTGAGTTTGTCCTTTTATGGTTTTAGGCCTGCCTCTAGACCTGTGGGAGGTCTCGTATTGATCTCCGGTTGCTACTTGTCTCCAGAGCTGCTGCCTGTAAGGACTTGATTATTTGCACATGCCATCGTCCGAGTACCATTCGCTGTAACTCAGCAAGACAGGAAGCCGGCCTGTTGGCCAATTTCCTCACACGGTTCGTGTTGCAATATTGCTATTAGGGCATGAACAGTTGGATATGACAAGTCACTTTCACTGCAACGCACGCACACACACACACACACACACACACACACAGGCAAATGTTTCTCACTTCCTCGCCCACACACAGGCCGGCTCCTGTCTTTCTTCTGTTACCCTGGACGCCGTGGCCAGCTTGACACAAAGCATTAAAAAAATTCTCTTTGCTTCATTGTGGGTCACAAATGTTGTCCAAATACCTCCTGGCGAGGGCCGCACCTGATACACAGCGCCACTTTTGATGTGTGATGTTTAATGGCTCCGGGACATCCCTCTGACCCACTGCTACAATGGATGGTGGTGAAGGACAGCGTGGGAAAGCTCGCTGTACGCATCACATGCCTCCTTTGTGTTGAAGCAAAAAACAATCATGCTTTGGTGCTCGCGTTTATAGGGTTCAGAGGGATGGAGCTCAGTGTAAAAAAAAAACAAACAAACAAAAAAAAAACCCCAGGGGTTATGAGTGGATCTGTCAGCACAACAGCAAAACACAACACTTGTTTGCTTGACTATGGCAAAACACAGGATTGCTCACAACAGGAGTCTGGGTGGTATGTAGGTAGATAAACAGGAAGCATGACATTCCAGAGCGGTTTTAACAGGAGTCAGGGATTCATGTCCTGCGTTTATATGTTCCCGGTAGCTTCGGCTGCAGTATCAGGAGGTCTCAGCAACTGTAATTCCTCAGTATGGGCTTTATTCCATCTGCAAATCCCCCCCCTTTTTTTTTTTTTTTTCCTGCCGTGCTCTCATGTGCATGATCAGGAGTTTATGCCTGCTTTGAATTCATCTTGATGTAGATAACCATCAGGTAGTCTCTGAGTTTCAAACACCACACACTTGCACAGACCTGCCTTCTAGTAAAATACAGCTTGGCGCAGCTGATATCTGCTTTCCACTTCACTCATTATTCATGCCAACATAACTTTAGAAAACACCCGGAAAGTGTTGCTGCATATTTGTATGAGTGTGTGTGTTTAATATGACACAAGGCGTATGTGTGCATACTGCAGTCCTATACAAACTGTATATATTCAAAGATTTTTGCTTTTTTTGTATGAACTGATTTTCCTCTGCATTTATAAATTATGCAGTGTGTTGTAACACTTACACTTGTCTGAGTAAGTAAAGGAGCCATTTGACATTTTGGATTACTCTTCCTTTCTCGCCAAGCATTATATTAGAAGACAGACAGCACTTGTATATCTATTAAGCCTGAATAATGGTCCTCTCGGCCCTGTGTAAACACTGAAAGCAAAAAGCAACAGCTCCCCGGGTTCCAGGTGTAATTTGTAACAGTCAGGTAGGAGGTTGGTATTGCTTTTGTAGCTTAGCTCTCATCAAGACAACAAATTAGTTCCACCTACCAGATATATTGTGAAGTCCCCCCCTTGCCCTCATGTGTTGCCAGGGCATCGATGACCTCTTGGGCGCATGGAGACAGGACCAGTGGGGGTATTCTAGCAGCAGATACTTTGGCTTCTGCATGTTGTGGCTTCTGTTTGTACGTGTGGATGTTCTCACATGTGGGTTTGAGGAGATGGGAGGCTGGTTTAAAGCCATGGGCGCTTTGCGGTAGTGGGGTGACTGCTGCCATCAATGAGCATCATTACCATGAGGACTCTGCTTGATCTGCACCAATGTCTTGATGGGTTGTGTGCATCACAGTAACATCTGGCTTTATTGCCAGGATCCAAGGTTTCCCAGCAGCATATCGCTTTGTAATGATAAATGTCACCTGAAACGTCACCTGAAAGTGGTTTTTAATGTTGTGGCTGGCTGGTGTATAGAGTGTGTGTATACACATTATTTGCATTTTCTACTATGATCACGTTTGGGTGTGTGCCTGGAACGTGCGTGTCACTGCGTGTTTTTCAAACTGAGGGAGCAGCATTTGCTGGAGGTGCACACAGCTGGGGAGGATAGCTGTTGGAGTAAGAGTGAGCCCCCGAGCATCTCCCACAGTTCACATCAACATCTTTAGTCAGCTTTGTACTGCTTCAGCCTGCATAAGCATGACCCTGCACAGCACGAGGAGGGGATCAAGCTTCCTACCAACTGTGACGGAGCTGCAGGAAATTCTCCCTAATAGTTGACAGCTCATAGCTTTGGCCGCTCCACGCATGCATTCTAAATCCGTTGCAAAAGGACCCCATACATGTGCAGCGACAGGTGCTGATGAGTTACGTGAGAACCTCACTTGGCTATGCACTTGCAGGTGTTGCCCATCTTAAGTCTTCAGCAGCCTGTTCTTGGTATTAACGACCCCGCTCTTTCTTCAGTAAATGCGTCTCTGACGTTTGTCAGCTGAAATTGTGGTTATCTTTCTGACAAGGTGACCTTTTTCAAGTCAACCTTTTGCTTGTTTCACTCTGTGTGTGTGTGTGTTTGTGTGCGTGTGCGCACACATGGGACTTCAAAAGGTTCTAAGCGTAAAAGAGCATCTGCTGCTCTTCTTGCCACAAGGGCAGGTGTTCATAGTCAGAGCAAGCAGCTGAGTTAATGCGAAGGCTTGCCACATTTTCCCATACATGGAGCCTCAGACAGAGCTGACCACACGCTGCTTCGTCTGCTCTATTTATCTCCAGGGTCCTGGGCTCTGTTGCGGCCACACATGTGCACCCGACACCCCACTCAACGCACAGATACCGAGCATGTGAACACGAGATCAGCGTGCGATTAGCCTGCCTTAATGCATGAAGAATTGGCCTGATTAGTGCAGCAATGTGCAACTGTTTAAATCATCAGCTAAGGCGAAAAGGTAATTGGTTCAATTAATATATAATGTCAGAAAGGGGCCAAAAGCGGTTCAGTCTCTTTTTTTTCCAATCAACAAAACGTCTCCATATACATGAAAAATATAAACAGTCCTTTCATTAGAGAACCAGCTGTTATTCACCACATTTTACTGTGGTTCTAAATCACATCCTTGCCCCCCTGGTTGCACGGCGCTCCAGGGTAAGAGACCCTTGGAGGAAAAAAAAATCTATGCTATTAAGAGTCCATAATCCACTGTCAAACAGTCCGGAGGCAGGACCCCTTTCCAGTTTTCACTCCTCTAGTCTTTTCCTCTCACTTAAACAGCCGTCTTTCATTCTATTTCTGTCTCATTTAACAAATCAAAGACAACTTCCTTTGATGACCTACATCTTCATCCTGCTAGTATGATGTACCAGCTATGTCATCTCGCAAGCTCATACATGACACAGTGCACTCGTTTTTTTTTCCTTTTTTTTTTCTTCTGACTAATGAAAACACCGTGCTGCACTGCGCTCCTGAACCCTGCAGGAGACCATCAAGTGCAAATCCTCTGATCGTGTGCACTGAAGATATTCAGCAATCAAGCTAGAGAACATCTTTATCTATTTCTCTTTGCACTTGTTTTTCAGAAGTTTATCTGCTTCCTCTTTCCTGTGTTAGCTAGAATTTGCTGTAACATCTCTCTTACTCTCTGTGTCCTTCCCTAAAAACTGCCTCTAGTGTGCTCTGCCTCGCAGTCCCTCCCATTTCTCTCACTCTCCATCCATCCATCCATCCATCTATCTATCCCTGTATCCGTCCATCCATCCATCCCGCTTTTCTCCATCTGTTCAGTCAGTGTCGAAATCCTAACAGGGACATCAGTAATCTCATAGTCTCATGATAATCCAAATCTATCTGCAGTAATCTTTTGTGTAGTTTGAACAAATAAAAACTTGCAGACAAAGCCTCATTTAAAAAAACCCAAAAAAACCCCAACAACTTATTTTTCTTTTAGGTTCTTATATATCCAGCCTTTTCATATCGGTAGTGTTCGTTGATAGTGGCAGCCAACTTTTATCCAACTAACCGTCATCTAAAATAAAAACCATGACGAAGGGTTTTTAGCATCTTTTCACTGCGTGCTTTGGTATTAAATGTCAGTGAATTTGCAGTTTTGGTTCTCGTGACTTTTTAAAAAAATTTTTTTATCTGAGTTGTTTTTGGTTTCAGGAGGAAACTCCAACACTTTCAATGTTTTTAAAGCCCATATGGTACAATAGATATTCAGTTCATGCATCTTGCCCATGTGAGCAACCCTACCCTTTATCTACTTTTCGTGCAGTGTGGAAGGACAACTGCGAATGACTGTTAACGTGTCAATAGTTTAACAATTAAGAAAGATTGTTAGCCTGCATAGCTGGTATTGCAAAATTATGAGAGATCAGTTTCTTCACAGTCATGTTCATGACTTGTTGGTCACATTGTTCAACCTAAAAATAACCATATCGAGTAGAAGGGTTTCACACGTTAATTTTTTTTTCCGCTCTGTCTCTCCTCTATCGTCACTTTACTCAACTCTTGGTGGAGCCCACAGGAAACTCTCTGTGACGGGCTGACAGGCTTCCTGTTTTGAAGCGCAGTTGGTGGTTTTAGAGGCTCATCTCTGTGTGTGAGAAAATAAGGCCGACTGAGACATACAGTATAGAAGTAAAAAGTAAATGGGGAATCTTATCTGGGAATGGAGGCAAAACTGTTTTTTTTTTCTTTCTTTCTTTTTTTCGTTTGTTTGTTTGTTTTTTTTCCCTCTGTGTGCGTGCTTGGCTGTTCCAGTCTGATTTAATAGCGTGCATGTTCTTTTATTTTTTTTTTCTTCTAAGAAAAATCGATGTGTTTGCATTTGCATTTTTATTCAGTTGTTTATCCACTTGCGGGGTTAACATTTGTCCTCCAGTTTTATCTTGCCAAAATAATTTATTTAGCACCTGACGTCAGTGCGGTGTGGTTTGATGTTTAAGCTCTTTGTCTCTTTCTGTCAGTAATTTATGTCAGAGGATAACAGGGGTGATCCTTCAAGACGGCACCCACACGTGAAAAATCTTCAATCACGGCTTTTTGCAAAGCATGGCAAGGATTTAGTTTGTCGTAATCTCGAGTCTTGCTAGTGGTCAAGTGACGTGCTAATGACAGTAGAGAGATGATAATGATGGGTAATATGTGCACTGCAATTGGGTGCAGATCCGACCACAGAGAGAGACCCTTACTGGTAATGCCACAGACAGGAAGAGATGCACATTGAGGCCTGTCAGTGCAGTGCATGATCGGGTGGCACTCCACACTGCTGTGCAAAGATCCATCCATCACCATTTTTGTTTTCCGTGCCTCGTTCTGGGTCACTGGGAACTTTGCCAGTTTTTCCAAATTAATTATTTTAACAAGACAGAATCTTGATTTGATTTTCAGATTTCCTCCCATCTGATCCATCTGAGCCTTTCTAATTGAGTTAAATTTAGAGGTGTCGCTGCAGCGGTGCACAGGGGTGTGGGATTTTAATGAGAAAACGAAATCAGTTACAAGCCAGTGTTTTATTGTGTAAATGAATTTGCCTGTTTTGCTTAATGTTTTTTTTTTCTTTTTAAAGGGCTTAAACTGACAGAGTTTTTCATTTTTTCTTTTTCATCCTGTATTTTTCATATTGGAAGGGCATCTCCTCCACACCCCCTCTCACTCCCTGTATCATCCCTGCAGGCACCAGGGGTATTTTTAGAGCACTCCCTCATTAAAGTGACTCAAAAAAAAAGAGTTATTGTGATTGGAAACACTTTCCTGTCCTAATGAGGCGATTGATTCTGTGAGGATTTGGGATGGTTATGTGCCCTTCTTTCCTTCTGAGGGGAGCGTCTTTGTCCTCTGTTAATTATGCCCACCCCCTTTATCACGTGTTCATTCATATTCCTCAGATGAAATACAGCTCCCTCCCCCCTTTTGCCCTCTCTCTCTTATCTCTTTTTGCCTTTCATGTCCGCTGGTTTTCCTTCATATCAAGTGCTGCCGCTCTCTCCCCTCATAAAAGACACAAGTGCTCTTGAGGTTCATATGAAGTCTTATTTGAATGAAACCAGAGTTGTGCAGATGAGCAGGGATTCATCAGCTGCCGATCAATATTCACATATATTTGCTCTGAATGCGAAAACATTATGCTCCTAAGCAGCAATCTGTTAGACTTGTATTTGAAAAGCTTTTATTAAAAAAAAAATGTAAGAATTGTGTGCTTGTTAGCTACGGAGCAACAGGGTGCTGGATTTGATCTTCCTCTGTGCTGCTTTGATTCGTTCACTATTTCAAAATAACCCTCGCAAATATATGACCCTCACTTTAACGCGACCTTTGCGATTGGCTGTCCCTTGCAAACAGGTTTGCTGTGCTAACAGCCACAGCTGTGTGCCATATTAAGGATATCAGTTCTAATTGTGGATCATAAGGCATCATCTAAATCAAGAAGCTTTTTTTTTTTGACTTACAGGGAGTACTTCCACATGTGGTGATCGCATCATTTGAAACTGTGGTCATGTTTACCCACCATAGTGCTGCTGATCATGAGGTAGAGTAGTTCATGCACCCAAGCAGATGGTGGATCGATTCCCTCGGCTACTCCAGTATTTTGACATGCCCACTATGTTGGGCAAGGTACTGAAGCTATCAGCATATGTGTTTGCACAAATGCTCTGGTACAGACAAAAGTGCTTGTATGAATGTGCGTCTAAACTGGTGAATGAGGCTTGGAGTAGAAAAGATCTATACAACTTCCAGTCAATTTATCATTATAACAATATATGTATAAGACATAAATAAGGCAAAGGATAGTAGGTCCACTTTAAGTGCATAAAATATTGATTAAATAAATTATCGTGCCAGTGATTGTTTCTTAATCTGTATTTAAAAATTAATGGGTAATTGCAGTCCTACAATGTTCTATTTCTCATCAATTACATTTTGCCTCCTTGCTTGTGAGAGTCACCAGCAGGTTGAGTTTGTGGGTGTTCTCAGGCCTCTCAGCTGTAATTAAGTTATCCTGCTCATCTTTGGAGCGTCAATTAAATCTCTGATTTCATTTAATCAGGACTGGTATATCCATTATTGAATATATTTGCCCACATATATGCTCTTATCTGCAAGCATAAGGCTCTTTGCGGGGGCGACATCTGATTGGTCAATAAATCAGATGGATGAGCTGTGATGGTGTGCTCAGATAAACCGATTGGGTCGGCCTGTGTCATTGTGGAGGGGCAGAATTAGAATGCTGGAGCCTGCTGCTTCCGTCTAGTCAGGTGTGATTAATGGTGAAGAGCAAGAACGAGCAAAGGCTTTTAGCCTGGTATCAGGAAGAACAATAACAAATTGGGAGGAGGTGGCTCTATGAGGTAGACACAAAAAGCTCATTTAGGTATGGTTATATAAGCTGATATGTATTTTAATCCTTTGTGATCCATTCAATGCTGAAAAACTGTTGTCATGACTAAGCAAAGAGTACTCTTCAGAGGGATCGCTGTCTGCCTGAGTCATTTTTCTTATTATTATTACACCCCCTTCTCCTCCTCTTTATCTGTCACATCCTTCTTCTCCCCCTCCTTTTCAGGATGGATCACGTGCTGGTCGGGAGAAGAAGAAGACGGTGTCCTTCAGCAGCAGTCTGTCAGAGAAAAAGATCAGCAGTGCTTCTGATTGCATCCACTCGATGGTGGGTCAGCTACCGTGAGAGCCTTTACATAAAATATAAGCTTTACATAGCTGTACATGAAATATTTAAGGTAGTATCCATGCATCAAGGGTTTCGGGTAGATCAAAGTATACCTTCCAACATAGCTGAAGTCGACTGAGCTCTACTCTGAAAGTTAGTGAGTGATTAACCATATCTGGTTTCCAGGTTGAGGGGAGCGAGCTGAAGAAAATCCGACCCAACTCCCGTGTTTATCAGCGATACTATCTCCTTGATGCCGGCCTCCAGGCTCTATGCTGGGAGCCATCCAAGAAGGAGTCAGACAAAGCTCGGATCTCTCTCTCCTCTATACGTGAGGTCAGTGTCCAAGAAAAGGGAAAGACTTTTCTAAATCAGCCCACCATGGATTTTGTTTCACGAATGCCTCCTTAAGTCTTTTAAAATGAATTAGCTGTACAAGTTTGTAACCATTTCCGTACGGTGGATAACAGTTCATTTGATTTTATTGAACCTGGCATATTTTCTTCTTCTTTTTTTTTCTTCTTCTTTTTTTTCCCTGATCTTCGGGTGTCTCAAATTCCAGGTACGGACAGGTCGTAACACGGAGACCTTCCGCACCAGTGGAGTTTATGACCAGATTTCAGAGGACTGTGCATTCTCCATCATCTATGGAGACATTTATGAAAGCTTGGACCTGGTTGCCAACACTGCAGAGGTGGCCAACATTTGGGTTATTGGCCTGAGGTAAGACACAAAAAGAAGAAAGAGCAGTTGTACATTGTACACTCATTCTTAAGCTTTTAATCCTTGTGTGTTTTCCACCTCTTAAGCAGAATACGACAGCACAAATATGTGAATAAATAAATAAATAACCAGCTGTGTGTGAAATTTACATAAAGCATCCTAAGCCTATTGTTTTGTAGTTACTCAGTTTAGTCAGAAGGACTAGTTCAAACATAAATTTAAATGTTTTTCTCCTTATTCTTTGTTCATATTAAAGATGCCTACGCTCAATATTGAGATCAGTGCATGTGTAAGTAGTCCCTATGAGCCAAAATCTTCAGACTATCAAAATAGTTTGTTTCCAGCAGTGTTTTCCTGGTGAGGGAGAAGCGAGCTTGTTTTACACATTGGATGTACTAACAAGGTTTAACAAGATAAACACGGCTTATTTTGGATTTTAAATCATGCAAAGCTAGTCTAGTAGAGTTCAAAAGCTATGTGCCCTGTAATTCACACTCATTGTAAGCCAAACGTTTGGTAATAGACTTCATCAAAGCTCATCCCTGTAATATTGGCCATCTCTGCAAACAATGTGCATGTTGACAGCCACCGTGTTCCATCCATGTTTTAGTCAGGCTGCTTTTATTAATAAAGCCCAACAATCCTCTGGTGGTCTGACTGATGTTACGGTGAACAAGAAGTGACGAAGGGTTTAATGTGTGATTGAACTGAGATTTTTGTCTTGCAGGGAAGGTTAAGCAGATATAAAGTGTGTTTTTCTTTCATGCCAGTTCACTTTCATATCTTGTCACTTTTCTTTTATCTTGTTCTTTTTTGGTATTGATTGTACTGAGATGACTGGTGGGATTTTGCTCGGTTGCCTTTATTATGTAGTCCTTTTGAGTTTTCTTTTTATGAAAGCTTGTGCCGTCAAACATGGCCGGATTTTAAATTGATTTTACTGCTGCAGTAGTTGTATTTTATATTTCAAGCACTGTGCGAGATGTCTGAAATATAAATTAAAACGGAAATGTTTGTGCTGTAGATTTGATCATTCATACCAAACATATCGTTTCATTCAATAGCTCAGTCTTTTTTTTTTTTTTTTTTTTTTTTTAAGTGCTTCTACATTTTTCTGTCTTTAGGTATCTGATGCAGTACGGGAAACATACCCTTGACATGCTTGCTAGCAGTCAGAACAGTCTTCGTCTTGGCTGGCTGGAGCAGTTGTTCTCCTCTGCTGCTAACCAGGACACACCGGGAGACGTGACAGAAGGGATTCATTTGGAATTGGCTATGAAGCTAATACAAGATGTGAACCCCGGGGTGAACAGTGGCAAAGTGGAGCACAGGTTTAAGGAGCTCCAAAGACTCAGAGAGAGGATGTGCGAGCTTACGATAGATAACGGATCCGGACTTGAAGACTACTGTGAAAACAAAAAGCTAACGGCAAGAAATGAGCGGGTCACCAAGCAGGAGTTCATTGAGGTCTTCCACGACTTTTGCACACGTCCTGAGATCTATTTTCTCCTGGTGCAGTTCTCCAGCAACAAAGAGTTCCTGGACACCAAAGACCTGATGAGGTTCATTGAGGCTGAGCAGGGCATGGCTCAAGTGGGTAACGTAGCTTTATCACACAGAAAATTCAGGAGTACTTGGACAAATATAATCCTAGTCTGTCTAATGTCTGTTTACTCTTCTTGCCCTCTAGGTGAGTGAGGAAACCAGCCTGAAACTCATCCAGGCTCATGAGCCATCGGAAGAGGGGCGGGAGCAGGGATACTTGTCGTTGGACGGCTTCACTAGCTACCTCACTTCGGCGGAGTGCCACCTCTTTGACCCAGAGCATAGCATCATATGCCAGGACATGACTCAGCCTTTGTCTCACTATTATATCAACTCGTCCCACAACACCTACCTCATCGAAGACCAGTTTCGAGGCCCCTCGGATATCTCTGGCTATATCCGTGCCCTCAAGATGGGCTGCCGGTGCGTGGAGTTAGACGTTTGGGATGGCGCAGATGAGGAGCCGCTGGTGTGTACTGGCCACAGCCTCTCCCCGCCGCTGTTGCTGCGCTGTGTGTTAGAAGCAATCGGAAGGTTTGCCTTCGCAGCATCGGAGTACCCGTTAATTCTCTGTGTTGAAAACCACTGTTCACTTCGACAGCAGAAAGTGATGTGGCAGCATCTCATGAGGATTTTAGGGGAAAGGCTGTACACAGATCCTCCGGATGAAGAGGCTTCATACCTTCCATCCCCGCACGCCCTAAGACATCGAATCCTATTAAAGGGTAAAAAGCTAGTGCCGAGTTCTGATGGGGAAGATGGAGAGGTAAGTGAGGAGGATGAAGGAGCAGATATGTGCCAGAAGATAAAGGCAGTTAATAGTGGAGGGGCAGCGTCTGGAGGAAGTGAGAAGGACACTGTGCAGAAAAGCGTTGTCACGTCTAGTCCTTCGAGCGTTCCCCCCAAACGTTTCCAACTATTGAAGGAGCTCTCGGACTTAGTAAATCTTTGCCAGTCTGTCACCTTTATTGACTTTCCAACCTCATCCAAAAGCCAAAAACCTTGGGAGGTATGCTCTTTTCACGAGTCTTTAGCAGTGCGTCTTGCTGGCGAGAGCCCCAGGGACTTTGTCAACCACAACAAGCACTTCTTGTCACGGGTGTACCCCAACCCTATGCGTATTGACTCGAGCAACATGAACCCCCAGGACCTGTGGAAGTGCGGTTGCCAGATAGTGTCAATGAATTTTCAGACAGCAGGACTGATGATGGACCTAAACACAGCCTGGTTCCGGCAGAATGGGAACTGCGGTTACGTTCTGCGTCCGGCCATCATGCGGCAGGAGGTGTCTTACTTCAGCGCTGACACCAGAGACACGGTGCCTGGTGTGTCTCCGCAGCTGCTCCACGTGAAGGTGCGCAGGAATAATGTGTAGACCGCAGAAATGTGCTCCCTATAAAGTTTACATTTTCTAAAATTTCTGTTATAATGTTTGAAATTGCACTAATAATTATTATTATTAGAACTTTGTCCTTTGAAGTTTTTCCCTCATTCCTTTGGGTAACAATCTAATCCCATAACATGGCAGAATGACATACCCTTATACATTGCATTAAAAAAGCCATCAGTCTAGCAAAGTTTATTTAAACATCTGAACCTTTGGATTCAATTGGACAGTGCATGCTTCTACTTTTACTTCCAAGCAAAGTCAATCATATAATCTAGCTTAACTAGTTTATTATAAACAAGCAGTTTATAATGACTTAAACAGTTCACTCATTTCATTTTCTTAATAATTTCATACTTCAATGGCCAAAACGACAAAGATCAAAGTTGTATTAATGAAATGATCTACCTTTCGTTTGCAGGTCATTAGTGGCCAGAATCTGCCAAAGCCCAAAGGTTCTGGGGCTAAAGGGGACGTGGTGGACCCATATGTATATGTGGAGATCCATGGCATCCCAGCCGACTGCACAGAGCGCCGCACTAGGACTGTGAGCCAGAATGGAGACAACCCAATCTTCGATGAGAGCTTTGAGTTCCAGATCAACCTGCCTGAGCTTGCTATGGTTCGCTTTGTGGTGCTGGATGATGACTTTATTGGGGATGAATTCATAGGTCAGTACGTTTAAGTTTTATACTTATTTATGAGTCCCACAGCCCCTGTGTAGCAACCATGAAATCAATGCATATGTGATTTCCCCACCGCAACAGGTCAGTATACAATACCTCTGGAGTGCCTCCAGCCTGGTTACCGACATGTACCCCTGCAGTCTCTGACAGGAGAGGAACTCCCACACGCCAAGCTGTTCGTGCACGTGGCCCTTACCAATCGCAGAGGTGGAGGAAAACCTCACAAAAGGGGTCTGTCAGTACGCAAGGCCCGAAAGGGGAGGGACTATACAGCTCTGAGGGACTTGGGAATTCGAGCAGTGGATGAAGTTTTCAAAATGGCTGCTCCTCTGCTGAGAGAAGCCACTGATCTGAGGGGAAACATGCAGGTGAGGAAATGCAGGCCAGCACAATGTCACCATTTAGTTTGGGATCAGCTTTAGTGTTTTTTGGGCCATTTCCATGGTATTTGGAACTAGAAGTGCAAAACTATCTGTTCACTCTTGCTGAGGAAGAAAACAAGAATATAGTAAAATGTGTCATTCTACAAAACGAGAACGTGCATATATATAGTAAATATACATTACTTGGTGTAATTACGTATTCCAACAAATTGAGAAGGGGTCGTCTTTCAACATAGAACTGAAAACACAGGAAAAACAGCTTGATCAGAATCTTAATAAAATGCCATCCTCTTCCTCCTCATTCCTCACTCCTTCCTCTTCCTAGTCAGGCCTCTAGCACATGAAAACGTACATAAACATGTTAATTGATTTCCGATATTGCCACAATTACTTACTGTCAGCAGATTAGACATGCAACCCTCTCATCTCTGGATTAGCCAGCTAAACAACAACAGCTGGTTATAATCGAACATTATGCCAGCTAATGTTAGGCTCTCTCTAATAAACAGTTTGAGTACATTCTCATATGAGTCAATCATATGAGTGTTTATTCGCTAAGTCTCCAAGTCCATCAATGTTAGAGACATTGCAGCTTGCAGAGGCAGCAGCTATCAGAGGCTGAGGGTGGTATAAATAGTGGTTTTTACCAAGAGATATCCTCAACAACTCACCTGAATATCGCTGTTATTGTACAGAATTGACTGACCCACTGACTAATCGACACATACTGGACTCCTTTCACCAAGTTTTACAGCTTTCTCACAAGTAAATAGATGAGAACACCCAGCATATTGACAGCTGAGGTAAACGGCAAACTGACAGCCTACACTCACTACAGGTGAACGGTCTCCAGAGTTATTTGTCCTAAAGCAGCCACCATAGCTAGGATTAGGTGCTTGAACTGAGAGGAGTAAGAAAACAGAAATCAGTTGACTGCATACTTCAATCTAATGACATCTAGTGGTAAGATCTTACACACTGTTGTTGTTGAGAAATGCATCCCCCAGCTGTGGTGGAGGAAACTGACCATAGAAAGTAAAGTTGTCTTTTTGTCTGCCAGTTTGTAAACTTGTTTGTTTGACCTGCAAAATTCTGCATTTTAACCATGGAAATCCCCTTAAGACTGAATTGATCTGTTTTTCATGAGGAAATTAAATTACAGTTAAACATTAATAGATAGAAGTTGATCCATATTTCACTTCAGTTCCATTTTTATTCCATTTATTTATTTTTTATATTGCCAAGTAACAACGATAACAGTCGTCTTAAGGTGCTTTATACTGTAAGGTAAAAACCCCAGAGAAAATCCCAACAAACAAGCCCCTATGAGCAAGCACTTGGTGATAACAGGAAGGAAAAACTCCCTGTTAACAGAAAGAAAGCCCTTGGCAGAACCAGGCTCAGAGAGAGGCAGGCCTCTGCCATGATCGGTTGGGGGTGAATGAACAAAGACGGGATAAAAGACACGCTGTGGAAGAGAGTCTGAGAATAATAATAACTAATAATTAAATGCAAAACAGAGAATACAAAGCATTGAGTGAAGAAGACACTGTATATTGATATAAATATATCAATTCACATTGCACTAAAGAAGCTTACACAGGTGATAAACAGAGGTGAAGACTTTGAATTTATTTTATTGAAACGTGGAGTTTGAGTAATAAACTATCAGCCTCTATAAACTATTAATAGAGGTTAACCTTAAACTCTGAAACTATGTGGCAGAGTCCCAACATGGTTGAGCTGAAGCAGGTTGGAGACTTGGATGAGGATCTCTGAGTGACCAGGGTGAGGTCGAGATAAATGGAAGAAGAGCACTCAGGTTTATATCACCAGGGACAGAGGCTGATTAGCTCCCAGGAAGCAGGCAAGGAAATGATTAACCCAAATGCCCGGGAATGTGTTGAACTTGCACAGAAGCTTCATTGTCTTTCATTAATGGTCGAATTAACCTTTATGAACCAAGCGGCAGTTCTGTCTGTGGGTCCTTTTGTTACCCTATGCCAAACAGTAATTACATGTTCTCTCAATGTGTATGAGACTGTTGGCCATCCACATCTCTTGATTGCTTCCATTTCACTCTGAACTACTGCCACAGCACAGCAGCAGGAGAGCAATCAATGGGCGAAAGAAAATACAAATAGCTCTGTTGCAGGATTTGGGGTGTAGGGTGTGCATGTGTGTGACAGAGAATGAAACTAAATCAAGTCGCACACTTGTGTCGGAGAGTGTAGGAGAGATTTCACTATTTTTTTCTTTTCTTTTTTTCCACGCAGTTCAGTGCCTCTTTTTTTTTTTTTTTTTTTTTTTTTTTCCAATTATGAAAATGAATAGGAGATTATCATGTATTCTTATTTATCTACTGATTAAATGTGTCCTTCCTCCTTTTTTCTTTCTTTCTTTTAAACAGAACTCAGTAGCAGTGTTCAGGGAGCTGTGTGGGGTGTCGGCTGTGGCTAACCTCATGCAGTGCATATTGGCTCTGAGCTCTAGAGTTTCAGAACCAGAGGGGATGCCTTTACTACTGTTTGACCTGCGGGACCAGTACCCCACCCTGGAGCCCCAGGGGTCTTTGCCTGATGTCCTCCGCCGGGTTGTCTCTACTTATGAGATGGTGAGAAAGGAAGAGACCTGACAGTTAATATTCTGTTTGTTTTCGCACCAGATAAAGGGCTCTATGTGACTCATAAACTGAAATTCATCAAAAGGAAGGAAAGACCAAACAAAGGCAACGTATCAGTCATCTCCCGAGCGCTCGGCTTGACAATGAAAGCTCCCCTCCCAAACAAAAGCTTCCTTTTTAGCCAATAGTTTCTGAAACCCGACATGAGCTTTTCATTGTTATGTAGCGGGCAACATCCCCATTTGTTCAAGTCTCATAAACACGCCGGCGACATCCTCACCTTGACCTAAAGCCACTTTGGGTTTCCATCCAAAACGAACTGCAGAGTTTCATTCACCAAGTGGTTTAACTGACTGAATTTATGTAACGGTGTCTAAAAATAAATCCAGTCACTGAAGAAGAACTTCCCCCGTGGAAACTAACACAATGAGAGGAGGAAAAAAAAACAAAACAAGCAGGGTCAATTGGTCTGCAAGTTAACTCTTCATTCAGTCGATAAGGGTGAGCAGGGTGAGTTAGTGTGTTGGCGTGGGTTTTCCTGTGTCATAACTGAAAGGATGCAGTGTGTGAGTCTTTCTTTCCATCCTCGCTTTTATATCACACTTTCAATAATTTTCCCTTTGACTTTTGCCTCTATCTTTCAATGCCCTCCATTTTTCCTCTATCACTGATTAATCTCTTGCAGTTACTGCCTTCTCTCAATCCCTCTGGGGCATGGGTGGGCAATCTCAGTCCACGAGGGCCGGTGTCCCTGCAGGCTTTAGATCTCACCTTGGGTCAACACACCTGAATCACATGATTAGTTCGTTACCAGGCCTCTGGAGAACTTCAGGACATGTTGAGGAGCTAATTTAGCCATTTAAATCAGCTGTGTTGGTTCGAGGACACATCTAAAACCTGCAGGGACACCGGCCCTCATGGACTGAGATTGCCCACCCCTGCTCTGGGGTCTCTTTGTGAATGTGGCTGTCCGGCATAAGTGGGTTTTGTACATCTGTGGGCTAGCATTCAGTGGAATGGTTTGCCTGTGTTGCAGTGTTAAAGTGTTGCTGTGGTGAAGAACGCTACGCCTCTGTTTTTTTTCCTTTTTCCTTCCACCATCTGCCTGCCTGCAGCATTATTTCTTGAAATTGATATTTGCTCAAAGTGCACTTGTTCCCGTTTCATATTAGATCTTTCCCGGGAATCTCTCGGGCAGGATGATGGACAGTCGGTATGAATTGCAAAGTTAGCAACGCTATCGGGAGAGTATATGAAATGTGTCTGCGCAAGTGTGAATGAGAAAAAGAGAATTGCTGTCATGGAGAAAAATGAATGGGTTTCTTCTTATTGAGTCATGATTAATGTTTAGCAGGATGATTTGTAACCCCTTAATTTAACCACAGCTTGTGAATGCTATGCATCTAGCCTCTGCACAGACACAGGCTGTCTATTTGTGAATTAGGATGTAAGCAAGTGTGTGTGTGTCTGTGCGTGCATGCGCTTAGCCACACTCGTTTCCAGCCGAGCAGATCAGAGTTGCAAAAGCTCCCGCTGTTGCTGAATACTATTTGCATAGATTTGAATGTTGTTCACATAAATGGATTCCACACCTCAATTCTGGTGCCTGCCGAGAGCGGTAAACAACAGAGACAGCAAAGTTTGAATGAATGAATCTGCGTGTGCGTGTCTCTGTCTGTTTGTATTGCTGAACGAGATCTGGTCATAGTAATGTTGTGTGGTTAATCCCATATTTGTTGAACAGCATTTTTTTTTTTTTCCCGCACGTTGTGGGGGTCAGATCTGGGAAGGGTTTGTGAGAGTTGATCAGAAGAAGCTACTTGTTTTCTCTGTCTTTGTGTGTTTGTCTTGTGTGATCATGTTTAAAGAGCTGCCATATTAGTCTGTGGATGACTTTATTTGCATGCAGCTGTCAATTTCCAGTCATCAATTAAATGTGCGAACAACACGTTGTTGTTGTTGTTGTTGTTGTTGTTATTATTATTACTACATTCTTTAAGTTGAAGTGCACAGTGTGGTATGTACAGACAGTACTGTGCCGAAGTTTTGAGTCACCCCTCATTTCCTTAAATTTTGCTGGGAAAATGAGAAATATATCTGGCCATGATTATAATGCGCTTGAAAGTCCAAATTTATTATGTCCACCTTTATTCTTTTACACAGTCTGACCTCTCTTGGGTAAGTTTTCCTGTCATTACTTTAAGTAATCTTCAGGAATAGTTCTCCAGGTTTCTTGAGACATTCAAAGCTCTTATTTGGATGTTGGCTGCCTTTTTGTTTTGCTCTCTGTCAAGATGATCCCATACTGCTTCAGTAATGTTGAGGTCTGGGGAGGCTAATCCATGACCGATGATGTTCCATTTTGTGTTTTGTTTTGTTTGTTTTTTGTTTTGTTTTTTTATCCAGGTATGCTTTTGCTGTATTGGCAGTGTGTTTGGGATGATTGGCAACAGTTTCCTTTTTCAGAATGACAATCAGACTCTTTCCAGATTGTATTGCATAGTGGAGCAATACTCCATCAGTTTTGACAAGATGTCTAACACCACTTATTGAAACGCAGACCCAAACCATGACTGATCCTCCGCTGTGTTTTGGCATACCTCAGCCTTTTCTCCCTGTTTTCCTTCTTTAAAAATGGCTTCTTGACAGCCATCCTTTCAGAAAACAGCAGATGGGCCAACTGAAGGCTCAGATGTAACTGTCAGGTCTTTGCTGGATTTTTTTTTCATATTTCTTTAAGCCAATTCATTGTTTGCCCTCAATTTCTCCAGGTCTCTTAACAGTTTTTAAGGACACACTGCAGAGCATGCTCAGAGAAAAGTTTTTGGCTAATTTTGGGAATCATCTTGTTGTTGCAAAGATACAAGGTTCATCCCTTGAGTTAGATGCTTAATGCAATAATTCTTGGTCAGTAGATTAAGTAGATTAATTAACAAACGAACAAACATTCTTCTGAAAATGGATGAAAAAGCAGCCAAAATCCAAGAAAATCTGGAGAACTATTGTTCAAGAGGACTTGAAAGCAAAATATAAAGATCTGAGCGGTGGCTCAAGACTTTTGCACAGTGCTGTGCACTATATTCCTCTTCAGCAGATAAGACACATTTCTTCAAAGTTAAACTCTGTGATTTCTTCTCCTTCATGCTCTTTAATGTGAATCATGTTGATGCTTCCCTGTCTGCAGATGGTCCAGGCGAGCAGAGCAGTGATGGAGCTCTCAGATGGAATCCACGACAAGATCCTGCATATACAGACAACAGGTGTGTAGGCGTGTGTGTGTGTGTGTGTATAAATGAGATTCTCCTATCTAGAGTGCATGTAATGAGTATAAACCAGTCTATCTCCATATTTCTAGCATACTCCCACACAGCCTCTTTAGCAGTGCTATATAGATGGCTGCAGTGGCTGATTGCCGTCAGCTCCCTTCCTTTCCTCTCCCACTATATTTTCTCTCTCTTATCACCGCTGTTAGACAAGGTTAGATGAGGCTTTATACTGGCCCAGTTTGTCTGTGTATATTTTGGATGGGGGAGATTTTAAATTGGTGCAACTCCCATCATCCATCACCCATCTGTCTGTTAAGTGAAGGGCATAAAATCTGACCTGCTGATATCATTTCTGTGATCTTTGGCAGAGGTTTGTTTACTTCAGCAGTATCCCTTGGGTCATCTGACTTTAGTCAGCCAGACTGTTGCCATAGAGGCCATAAACAACCCCCTCAAACACATTGCTGCACACAACACATTATGCACATCATGTTCATCACCCCGTTTTAGTGTCTGGCTGTCACCCAGGAAACAGCTTGACTGACATTTAGACACGTTAACCGGTTTGGTGCAAAGAAAAAAAAAAAGTGATAAACATTCACAGTATATATGTATGACTCTGAAGGTGGTGAATTTCACAAGCTGCGCTTACAAATGTCTCACTTTTGTTTTCCCTTCTAAAGAACTCTTGGTACACATTAAATATTAAAGCGTCCATGAGCTTCGTAAGAATGTTGCAGTTTGAAATGATGCAAAAAATTGTTGGCTTTTCCAATGCCACCCTTGAGCAAAATATGAATAGAAAAAAAAACTACACAAGGGAGAACTCCAGTTAAACTCTAAGTCAAATGATATTCGGAGAGAAAGATGATGGTTCAGCTGGGGCCACTCCAGAGGAGAGACAAAGTATCTGACTGAGATGAATGTTGTTTACAACTTTGCAGACTCCTCCACTCTGCTCCCAGACAACTCATCACATCCTCCATTGGACTTTATTTTCTTGTTTTCGGGGCCGCTGCTCGACTCTGCGATCAAACTGCATTTGACATATTCATCTGTTTTTTCACAGTTACGAGTACAGCGGTGGCCACTCTGTGCCGAGAGATCCCTAAAGTGTGTGTTTTCTGCACTCATCTGATAAAGAGCTGCTGCAGAGCCTTAGGCCTGATCTTGTGAGCAAAGCTCTTCCTGTGTACAAAGGAAATATGGTGATCAAGTGATCCCAAAGGCGGAGGTCCACCTCTAAGCCTGGGAAGAGGGAGTTGGCGGTGAGAAGGCATAAACCGGTCACTTGGGGGGAACAGGACGATTGGTGACAGAGATACATGGCTGGAAGTTGCATCAGCTGTTACAAAAAGCCGTGGGAAGATGAAGGGGAGAGATGGATGGCTAGAAGGAATGCTGGGAGGAAGACAAGAACACCAAGGGAGAAGAAAGAGGAAATCCACTCCAGTAGATGGGTGTGCTGGGGAGGGGAATCCTCAGCTGTCACTAGTGGTATACATGTATATTTATTTAGATGTTTTTGAACTTACATTTTGTTAAGTGTGGAAATATTATAACACCGGCCTCAAAAGCTGTTGCTTTGCTGCCGTTCCTGCTCACGAGCTACACTAGTTTCACTTCTGTCACACCCTGAAGTGCACAGGCAGCAAGGTGAGAAGTTAAACCTCAAAGAAAAAGCGAAAGCAAGATTCTTGTGGGTGTCAAGTTTCACATCTGTCAGAGATGATGCTTCATCACTCTGATTCAAATGCACTGTCAATTTTCACTGGGATTAATTTTTGCTGCTGTGAACACCTCAAATATAATTCCAGTCGGTCTCTCGGATGCGTGTAAAATCCAGCAGTAAAATGAATCTGTAAGGCTTGCCTGCTCAAATGAATGGGATTAAAAACTAAATGAAAAATCTAAACAAAGGACAGAAAAAGGTTCATTCTAAGCAGATGCTTGTGTGAAGCCCAGAAGTCCATCCCGTCTCAGTAATCATCAATCGTCAATAACAATTCTGCTTCTGAGAAATAACCTTCCTGTCATCTCATCCTGATCCCAGTTTAAGATTTTAAAATGCACTTTTTTTTCTCCTTTCCCTGCATTGATCTTTCTTTGTGTGAAATAATGAGCTCTCAAGACAACAGCATAATCCAGAAGAAAATTTGATTGGCTCATAGGGAAAACTGCACACAGTAGTCCTAGCTTTGCGCACCTTATCACCTGCTCTTGTGTTTCTCCTCCCCGTTCTCAAACTGGACACGATCATTCGTCCTGGATTTATTCTCTCACTCCTTATTTCTTCTGAGAGGGTGGCAACAGGAGAAACGGGTCAGGAAAAAAAGACAATTGGAGAACAGCAACATTTTTCCTTCCCCGAGGACCTCTTTAAATTGGTTGTTAGGTAGTAAAATTATCTGAATTGCCGGGACATAAAATTTGGAAGAGTACAGTTTGTTCCTCCAGTATGGAGAGGTCGGTCACAGATGAAGAGCGCCAACAAGGGGTATAGAGTCATACCCACTTTTTTTTTGTAATTTTGGGAGAACTTGTCCTTCATTAACCCCAGCTGATCAGCTGCTTTTTCCTCAGGGCGCTGGCCTCTGTGTGACTCACATCTGGAAGTATAGATTTTACACTTCATCAGATGCTCACAGCCCGGTCGTTTCTTGACGAGATCTCTGCTGGAAGTCGGATCGTTTCCATCTCAGTTGCTTCACGGTTCAGGCTGAGGACATAAAGTGACGATGACGAAATACCTGTCACATGCTGATTGGCTGGCCCTGAAGGCTATTTTATCTCTGGGTCAAGACCCTGTATCTGGGAGTGTTGTTTGCCTGTGTATGCACACACTGAACGATATTGGCTTGAAAAATACCCCCCTCCCACCCTCGACTTCGCTTGATTTCACAGGGAAATAGACACGCACGCGCACGCGCACACTACAGTGGCACGTAGGCTTTGAGTTGCCTAGCAACCACGCAGTAAAGGTTATTATTCAGGCAAGTTATGTAGGTGTGTGTGAATGTAGAGCGGTGACAGCGTATGTGTGTGCAGGTGCGTGTCCATGTTTGCAGACGTTTATTGACCGGGAAGAATCATGTGTCAGGGATGGGTAAAATAGACTAGCACCCAATCTGTTCACTCTTCTGTGTGTGTGTGTGTGTGTGTGTGTGTGTGTGTGGGGTCCATATTTTGGCATGTCTAACGTCTAGGTTCTTGTTGATAGCTCACAATGATGTGTGCCCCATGTTAACCCACTTCCGGGTTTCCATGGTAACAGTGGGACAGTGGCCCGGAGCGGCCAGAGGAAGCCAGGAACACAACTCATTGCACACAGGCTAACTAGCTGCCGGCCTGACTTCTGTGATGCTGTCTTAATTTCTCTCCGTCTTTCTCCCTCAGTCTCTCATACGCCTGGCAGTTTCATTGTGAAATCGGTTATTGTGTCTGATGTGACTTAATTTCCCCAAAAAGTTTGAAGACTACACAGGTATACATCCTCCACCTGTGTCTTCTAGAATTTGGTTTGTTAAAAAGTAAAAAATCCTTATCAACTCCAGGCTTACAAAGGTGAGAATAATGAAAAATGGCCATCAGTATTTACTGGCTGAACAGAGACAGTTTGTCAAATAGACCTCCTTAATGCGATCCAAAGGTAAGTGTAGAATCTTCTGGGGCTTAAGCTTGCAGATGTAATATTGAAACTCGCCGATTGACCCAGAGCAGAAAGATCATTGGGCAGATATGAACATTGAATGTGGGGACAGCCGAGCAAAGGTGATGCGAGAAGCTAAACATGCAGCAGAAGTTAAAATGTAGCTGCAAGTGTCAGTGCTTGAGGAAAAAAAGCTTGATGTTTAGACTCATACTTACAGTTCTGAATTTGCAGCACACAAAGCAACTGACTGCAGCAATCACTTTGGAAAGATAAAACCCAGCAAGCAACGTGTGCGAGCTGTGGACCGAAGATTATCTGAACCAAAATTCAGTCACATTTATATAGCACCAAATCACAGCAGCAGTCGCCTCAAGGCACTTTTATACTGTGAGGTAAAAACCCTCCAGTAATACAGGGAAAACCCCAACAGTCAGACTACACATTGTGACCAAGTACTTGGTGAAAATAGGAAGAAAAAAAAACTCCCTTTTAACAGGAAGAAACCTCCAGCAGGACCAGGCTCAGGGAGGGGCAACTATCTGCCGTGATCAATATTGGCCCTATCCCAGCTGGGACAGGCTCCAGCTCCTCAATAACCCCCAAATGAATAACAGGTTTAAGAAAATGATTGGATGGATGTTCAAAAGGATAGGGCTGGCATCAAATATAAAAGGTCATGTCTGGACAGACATGCATGTTAACTGGAACTTGATTGATTGGTCGAGGCATAAACATTCAATCATAGTAATCGTGTAATTCCAGTTTTTGCCTCGATCTTAGTCAGATTGTGAAGCAGGTAAGCTTTAGTACTCGAGAGAGACATGCCCAGCACATCCCTAGCATGATTATCTCGGTGTTCCTGGTAGATTTTGCTCCACTCTTTTGCTGTATCACTTAACAAAAAGTGGTGTGAAGGGGCAGCATTTTTTTTTTTTTTTTTTTTTTTTTTTTTTTTTTTTTTCAAATAATGGGGAAAAGTGCTTGTCTCTGTTTGTAAGCTAAATTATGCATGAAATCCTTAGAAAGTCAGAGTAAGGTCAGATGAAATGTTCTCATGTTGGACACAGCTCTGTGTGGATGTAGGAGACCTGAAGGCTACTGCGTCAGTGAATAATTGTTGTTCACCTGGGGAAAAAATACAGCATTTTTTTTTTTTTTTTTTTTTTTTTCATAATGAGAGTCTAGATTGAGGTATGGAAGTAATTTGAAATAAATGCTAACATGCTCACAACAGTGGCACTGTGCAGATGTTTAGCAGCTGTTGTCATGTTAGTATGGCCTGTTAGCCATGTTGATTGCCTTGGAGAAAAGTGCACCGTGTTCCTGTAAAGGATGATATACTTTTTTTTTTTTTTTTTTTTAAATTTAAACTTACGAGATTGGAACTGTAAGTCTGATCTGCTGTGGTTCTTTGCTTTTTGGTTCTAGCCATGGAGTTTCACGAAAAACTGCAAAGCCTGGGTACGAAAGAGGGGCTGAAAGGTTCCAAGGTCAGCCGAGCTGTTGAGCGTTTCAGCTGGAACATCACCATCCTTAAGGTCAGTTATACACTCATGCACTCTGAGAACCCCAACAGCCAATCGGGGCAGAGTATCAGAACATGTTTCAGCCTCTGGCTGGTTGCTCATACTTTGTTCTTTCAACATCCCTGCCCTCACCCTCGTTCTTTGCAACCCCTGCCTCCTGATTTTTGTGTTCCCCATCATTCCTGCCACCCAGGGCCAGGCTGACCTGCTGAAACACGCCAAGGCTGAAGTCCTGGAGAATATGAAGCAGGTCCATGATGCTGCTCTGGCTGGAAACCTCACCAAGGAGAGAGCCGGATTAAGACGGGCGTGCTCCCAAACACGCAGAGGCCACAATGAAAAACTTGCAATGAGTACTAGAGGACAGTCGGCATAGCAAGTAGAAAAAAGAGGGCACCTAGCTGCTGTGAAAAACTCTTTTCGTGTGTGTGTGTGTGTGTTACACTGTCTTAGTCTCCCAGAGTGGGCAAACTATCAAAGTGTTTTGTAGGCATTACAGAGTAACAGATTCTAAGAAAGAGAAACAGGAGAACTGATGAATGCAAGTCTTCAAAACGCAGCCACTGTAAGCTCACCTGTTACTGAACCCTCGAGCCAGAGAAGGCGGCGCACAGCCAAGGGAAGACTAATGAAATGCGAAGCTGCCGAGATGAATGTAGTTACTGAAGCCAAGGTTCAGCGGTTTGTACTGTATTAAACTGTAAATAAGCCAAATGTTTAATGTTCACTTGTTATGTGCAATGTTTTCTGAGGTCAGGGGATGATTGAAACCAGAAGACAAAAAACCTTTTTGAGAAATGGTGGTGACTTTTACTCCACAGGGATTAAATTCAGATTGGTGTGTAAGACGGCTTGCGTGTGAGTTAAAAGAAACAGTTTGTCAAAGAATGTGTGGATGTTCGAGGTCTTCTGTCATGACTTTGTGGACCAACGCAGTCTCTTTATGTCTCTCTAGATTTTGATTACCTGTCTTTTGGTCCCCAGTTGCTGCTCTTCACTCAACTTCGATTCAGTTAACTTGAGGTCCTTTGTCTTACTAAAAATCCACCACTTTGCCATCTTACTACTGTCTTACATACAGTATTCTATATTTTTGTATTTACATGGAAAAAAAAAAGGATTGTGCTAATGAACCCGGTGTTACAGCCAAAATGATCAACACCAGAAGTGTAAATATGTGCTTAGAGGGAACTAATACTGTTATGTTTGTGTTTTAAAACGCTGTACAGTATTTTATTAAGTAATTCTATCCTTTTACTGCAAAGAATATTTTACATAAGTTATTGATCCTGAATGAAGACATTCCAGATACATATTATTGGTGTGGATAAATGAGGCTCGACCAGTTCACGATTACCTTCCTCAGCAGTCAGGATGAAAATAAACTAGTTTTTAAATGACTTGTGCACATGCCTCTGTTTTTCTGCAAGACTTGATGGAGCTTCCAGCTACAGTGACGCATGACACAAGCAAAAGAGTGCTGCGATGACAGCTGGGGAAACAGACCTGTGATGCTGCTGCAATGAGCAGTGGAAAAAAAACTAATTACAGCTTCGGTGCATCACGGTTGAAAGGTCACAATTAATGACTCTATTTCAACCAGCAGAACATGCACTAATGACCACTTTATTAGGTACACCTTGCTAGTACTGGGTTGGAAAGCAACTGCTTTAAATCTTAGTGCCAGAGATTTTGGTTCATATTGATATCACACAGTTTCTGCCGATTTATTAGCTGCACATTCATTATGTGAATCTCCCATTCCAATATATCCCAAAGGTGCTCTATTGGATTGAGATCTGCTGACTGGAGGCCATTTGAGTACATTGAACTCACTGTCATGCTCAAGAAACTAGTTTAAGATTAAAGTTTTGTGACATGGCATGTTATCCTTCTGGAAGCAGCCAGAGGATGGTCACACTGTAGTCATAAAGGGATAGCTGTGTCAGCAGCAGTAGTCAGGGGTTTAAATGATGCTGAACTGGTACTAAAGGGCTCAAACTGTGCCAAGAAAATATCAGTCACACCATTACATCATCACTAGCCTGAACCATTGATAAGAAGTAGGATGGACCAATGCTTTCATGTCACTTATGGCAAATTCTCTCCCTACCATTTTGCAGTAGAATTCATGGCATCAGACCAGGCAACATTTTTCCAATTTTCCACTCTGATTGGAGAACAGAAGTAGCTTCTCTTTCCTTTTCTTAGCTAACACCATAACAACAGTGCTATGGCCTTCTGCTGGTGTAGCCCATCTACATCAAAGTTCAACGTGTTGTGCATTTAAAAATTGCTGTGGTTGTAATAAATAGTCATTTGAGTTGTTGATTTCGAAGCAGTCCGGCTATTCTCCTCTGACGGCTGGTATCAACAGTTTTTTGCCCAAACTGCTGCTCACTGGATATTTTTCCCTTTTTCGGTGTGGAGATGGTTGTGCAGGAAAATCCCAGCAGCTCAGCAGTTTCTGAAACACTCAGATCAGCTCATCTGGCACCAACAACTGTTCAAACTCAAATCACCTTTCTTGCCCACTCTGAGGCTTGGTTTGAACTCCAGCAGGTCATTTTGACCAAATTTATGAGCCTAAACACATTGAGTTGTTGCTATGTGACTGGCTGATTACATATTTGCATTAACAAGCAGTTGTAAATGTGAACCTAGTAGTGTTTGTACATATAAATGCACATTTTATTTGCACGAGATCCAAGTCTTTACTGTCCTGGACATAATCTTCATCTCTCAGTTTCACTGAAATACAGCAGCAGCATTGGTAAGCCTATAAGTATGGATGGTTTTGCAATTAAATATGTTATAAAACATCCAAAACATCTGTAACAGCTTCTTGCAACAATTAATAATATCTGGAGATGAAGACCATTATTTAACCAAAACCCCAGAACAGCTTTTAAATAAACTACAAAGACTGATATCGCTGCAAAATTTACTCAGAACACACAGCATACGTGCACAAATACCATTAGCAGCGAATCCACGGTTCAGTTGTTATACTCCTACTCCATTTACCCACACTTCCTGTCTGGTTTTTACCGCAGGACAATGTGTTAACTCAAAGTCTTGAGAGCAAGCAATCCCAAAGAAGACACTAGAAGTTCAGCGTTTTAGCAAGAGCAATGTAGTTTTATTGGTCTAGAGTTAATTAGGCTGAATAGGCAGCTATAGAGGAACATTCTTTGTGTGCTGCTTTGCGTAATTTTGCCACAGAACACGAGAACAACTTACCTGTAATGTGAGCAAAGATAACCGACACTGAATTGTCCACATTGGAATCAATTTTAAAACAAAGGAAAAGGAGATTTATTCCATAATTTAATCATATACACCAGGGAAATTAAAGCACTAAAGGGTTAAAAACAAAAACACAGTTTTCTTTAAAAGTGTTTTCTTAAAAAAAAAAAAAAAAAAAAAAAAAAAAGAACAACAACAACAACAACAAAAAAAAAAAAACAAGATCACAGAGTTAGGTTTTGTTTGGCTGAGAAGAATAACGGTCAGAGGCACTGGTTTATGAGGGGGGAGAAAGCTGCCCTCAACAAGTGACAGGACGACACCATCCTTCTTTCCTTTGGGTACCAGAGCAGAGAGCTTCCTCTTTACAGGCATACACGCAGACAGAACACAGGCAGAGGTATGGCCAGAGCTCCACATTCACGAGGAACAACAGCACCACACTCTCAATCATTACAGTAAGAGAAAAGGAGTCCCCTCCTGAAGGTGAACTGCAGTATGAGGTCCAACTCTTTAGAGTCATCTTGTAGTGACAGGGTAAGCAGTTCAATGGCGCCCTCTCTCTGTAGAACAGGGAACTACAAATCATCATGAGTGACGGATGAGGTTAGATTGTACCCACTAAAAAGGCCCAGCATAATAAGGAGATGAGACAGCATACAGCATCAGCTCAGACAGGACTGAAGTGGCACAGATTAAAGAGAGTATCGGGCATTTGTGACACAAGTGTCACAGTCCATGTGTGCAATTTCTACGTTGAGAGCAGTTTCAGTGGCGCTCCACCATCGGCCTAAAGTCCCCTCTCCGATTCCAGGTCAGTTTTCTCTGATCAAACCCCGCTGAATGGGATATGAACCAGAACGGGTATAGGTGAAGGAAAAGGGCGGTGATTTAACACGTTCACAGGTCGTTCGGGTTAACGATGGTAAAATCAGAGTCCTTGCTGTGGGTGGAGCCTTCATCTGGGCTGGAGGAACCTGAGGTGGTGCCTGCCATTAGGGGGTCTTGGAAAGTTCCAGCCGCACCCTCAGGCTCCATCCGCACCATGCCACGCCCCCGTCTGATTGGAGGAGTGCGCTCAGATGCAGCCCTTCCTCCAGTTTCGGCCTGCAGGTCTCCGTCCTGGGAAATAAGGATGTAATCGTCCCAGTTTTTGCCCTCCGAGCCCAGAGAAGACACCACCTGCACACAAGAAATTAAAAAAAAAAAAATTGCATAAATGCCCAAAGTGTGAGATCACGCCATTCAGAAATGGTATAATTCTTGGGAGAGCAGATTTAACATGACACACCATAATCCTGGAAAGATACAAAACCACTCTGAACACAGACTTGCAGACATGAAAGGGATTAGGATTTAAAATGAATGAATCCTGGATCAAAGGGTCAAACAGCAGAACAGACGATGAAACATAATCCTGTATGGAGTGAACGTTAAACTATATTTGATGCCAATACAGCTGGCAGAGGTACAGAGCAGCAATTTACGCAGACAGGAAAAATGCTGACCTGTTGATCAAGTGGTGTCATGGCCTGCTCCTCCTCCTCCTCCTTCTCCTCCTTCTCGTCCATGCTCGCGCTCCCTTCCAGCTCCGAGTCCCTGCTCGGCCTGATGTTTGCCTGCTGTTGCTGGCCACTGTGGAGGCTGCTGGTGCTTAGAACAGTTTCACCTGCTGCTGCTGTGGACGTGTAGTGATCGTCAGCAATGGTGATTTCTTCATTCTCCTCAGCTTCCAGCTGGCTCTGGTTGAAGCGCAGCGCCCCCTTTAGGATGTCTTTAATCTGACAGGGAAGGTCACAGAGATGAGTTAGTAAATATGATTATAAAGGGACATCACAAAAATGAATACACACTTATAGCATCTGCTCACACAGTCACCTGTTTGAGTCCAGCCAGTGAGACCAGGACTTCATCCTCTTTCTCGAGGTGTTCTTGGAGAATCACTTCCTGGATTTTACCTAGAGGAACAATAAGTGGTCAGGCACTGATCGGCCACAAAAATCAAAACAGCTGCTACTTCACTATATTACCATTTGAAAACATAAACAGTATTATTATTGTCAGTAAATTTTTAGTAAAATTAGAAATCTGCAAATTTACAAATTTAAGTTAGACAAAAATATAACCTGCAGCAGACGCTGACGCATGAGTGGAATTAGACTGAATGCTTTTTTAAAGCATGTGACCATGTGTGGCTGAACTTACAGATGTGTGTGTTCATCATCTTAGCACAGTATTTGCTCATGGCCTCCAGGTCGTTGATCTGGCCCTGCAGGAAAGAGACTTGGGCTTCCAGGTCTTCTTCCTGTTGATCCCACAAACACAAACAGAGAAAATTGGAAACTGAAGGAAACCCCACAAAGAAGGGATTATAGTTAAAGCTGTGAGAGAAAATTAAATGTGAGAAAGACAATTTAAAAAGACTTACCATCTCTTTCTTGCCCATAGTCTTGCTGTGGGAGCGCGAGCGAGTGATGTTAAAGAAGGACTCCTTCTTGGTGGCGGAGAGGGGCGGGGATGAAGTGCTGACATCACTCCCTCTGGATGGGGGAAGAGGCGGGGAGGCGGTGGATTGACCACGGCCACCGGAAAGGCTTTCTATGCTTGTAGAGGAGCTGACCGTCCTTGAGCTTTGGCCTAAGAAGCACAGACAGACATTTTTATTAGTAACACTAGGAAGTTAAAAACCTATGGACGTCACCTTATTTGAATTTACGGGAGAACAACCTGCACAGGAAATAAACATGAAAGAAACTATTGTTCCTTTAAACTCTATGAAGAACTCCATTTAAGGAGGCCAAATCTCATAAATAGCTGTTTAATATCTTTCTAAATTACAGATAAGTGCAAGACAAGACTCTGAAATCTGGACTGTGAAGCTGGAATTGCAGATTTTTTCCCCAGTGCTGAATGAGATGTAGAAATTGTGAACTCATGAATACATGAATTCACAAATAGAACACACATACATTGTGTTTTAAATGATAAATGATTTTTTTCCCCCAAGTGCATCTAAAATAAATAAATAAAAGTGTCTAGTGGTGCTAATGAGTCTGTCTGTTATATTTCCTTTCCTAGAGTTTTTAGCTTTCATGTCATCATCTGTTTTTAGATAATGCAAATCTGCAGCAGTGCGCCCCACCACAGAGCAAAGCAGGAGCTGATTGTAGAGGCGCAGACCCTGCTGCTCAGAGAATGATGCTCATTAATGTAGCAATTAAATGCAAATGTAAGTAATCAATTAATAACAGACTTTTGCAGTTATTAATTGACTGCAAATCTGTTGGTCTATAATGAGTCATTAGATAAACAATTTCTTTGCATTTTTCTTTGTCACTGCAGAGAAAAAAGCAAGCTGGTACACACACACACACACACACACTCAGAGGACAAATAGGGGTTTACAGTGATGCAACAACAGGAACTCGCTGACAGTTTTTTAAAGGACAATCTTAGCACTACTGACGAGAGAGGTCGCAGCTCACCAGTGATGCCTATGCCATCATCTGCACTGATGCAGCGAGCTGTGATCTCCCTCTGGTGGTCACAGTTGAAAATCACATGCAGCACACACTCATGTCTGTTTATGGTAACATTCGGCACACCAGCAGCAGGGACAGGTGAGCAAACGGCGTACAACATGCAGGATGCTTAGAAATGGGCCGGCAGTGATGAAAGCACGGACAAATAGGGGCGGGCATATCACACAAGCAGTTGCCATGACAGCAGTTACCTTGTGTGTCACTGTGAGTCTGGGCTGAGACCTGAGACACTCCACCTGAAACTCCATCTAACAGACAGGAGAGTCAAAGCTGATGCTGCCACAACCACACAAACCAAAAGGCTGAACAAACTTCAACAACCAGTGTTAAAAAGGGTGTAAGGGTAATTCTCCGGGTACATAATGCACCAACTAGTAGATGGTAAGAAGGATGTGATGTCACATCTGTCCTGCAACAAATCCAGAACATTTCTGTTTTGACTCATCGTGCTCACCTTTGCTCAGGTGGACAGGCATGCTTTCAGACTTGAGCAGACGATAGTGCTGAGTCTGGGCCTGGCCCTGGGTCTGCGTCGGAGCTGAGGGATCTGCCAGCGGGTGTGGTAAGATGGGCGTAGGGGCCGAGGCCGGGGAGGTGGACGAGGAGGAGGAAGAGGAGGAGTGTACCTCGCTGTTGATTGGTGAAATAGACGCACCAGACATGGCTGGAGCAATGAGCTTCCTGCCGAAGTTGAGCAGACTGCTGGAGACCTTGTTGATGTTGAGTGGAGCGGCTTTTGTAGAGCCAGAGCTAGAAAGAAAAGGATATGAGACACTTCACCTGATCTTGTCTTTACCAGAAAATTTTCCAAACTACTACTTTTAGCATTCTTTAACAAATGTTCTACCTTCAAGGTATCCAGAGATTTATATTTTATAAGATATAAAAATTAAACCCTGCTTCCAGAGATGTGGGATTAGCCTGAGAAGTCTCAAAGACACAAGAAATGCTATAAAATGGCTCATGAGAGGTTTTTTTTGGCGCTCAATTCTTGAATGCAAAACAGTTATCCCAGAATTTAAAACCTGGATTACCCGGCACAATAACATAAATTTACATCAGGTTCTCAATATTAACGACTGCAGATCTTAAGGTAGTTTTAGACCCTATAAAACTTTAATGCTCCGAGTGGAGGTCTGATCTCTAACAGCTCATCTGAGCTGTTTTTTTAATGACCGCATTCTTGTGTCATGCACACAAGGGAGCCTACAAACACTGCTTATTTTATATTAGTTTTATACAATTTCATTGATCTAAAGAATGTGCTCATGTGCAAGAATATGTCTGAATAGAAGGCAGGAAATAAAATAACTGCTGGCGAGTGGACTTACAAGGTAAGGTTATGCTTTAATAAAACATAACGATCAGTGCAGGAGAGATTTTAGCATTTTATACATATAGACATATTTTTAATGTGAATATATAAATAATGATAAATACTGAAAACTGTAGCCACGGTTGAGCCAAATGAACCGGTCTCTCATTTATGTTTGAAGGCTCAAAGTTCTGCAAACTCTCATGGGCATCATATAGAGCCCAGAATAGAGGGGAGGGTAGTTTGAAACAGCAGTCTGAACCTTTGGCTCACTGGGATTACTTGCACAGAACTAAACTAAAGCAATTTTTATCAACAGCCACTAATGTAACCCATATTGTATGTGATACAGTTGAGTCCATGATTTTCTGGACAAAAACAAAATTTTCATTTTCTTTGGTCTGAACTTCACCACAGGGCGATGCTCCCAGATAAGATTCAAATAAAAGCAGCATGACTGATCAGATGGTGCTTTACAATGCAAATGGATAATGATCTAAAGAATACCAAGACAGTCACCTGATCACAACCTAATAACCTTTCAGTTATTAAATACAAAATTAAATGGAGACCCACAAACAAGCAGCGACTGAAGGCGACTGCAGTAAAAACCTGGCAGAGCATCTCAAGGGAGGAAAAGCAGCATTTGGTGATGTGTTGGGTTACAAACTTCAGGCAGTCTTTGACTGCAAAGGAATTTTATCCAAGTATTAAAAACAATCCTTATATTTAAAAATATCTTAGTTTGTCCAATTAATTTTGAATTGGAAACATGCATTTTTGTCCAAAATGTATTTATGTATGCATGCATGTCCCATATGTTTATATCCATGTGTGTGCAATGTCAGGTCCATTCAAAGACAAGGCTGTGCCTTATTTTACCGTGTCTTGTTCATCAGGTCAGCTCCCTTTGTTTTGTAGTAATCCAGGTTCTGCTGAAAGTGGTAGTTCACAGGTCGCGGGTTGTTCTACAAAAACAATAACTTATGCTTAAACTTTTATAGTTAACAACTTTATCAAGACAGATTAAAAACCTCTGCTGTGCACAACAAACAAGTAAAGTCAGAGTGTAAACAAGTGAACCGAAAATATGTGCACATGCATGACTACATAAATAAGTCAATATATGTTTCTGAGTCAGTACTTATGAGCAACAAACCTCCACCATGCCCCTTCTTGCACTGTTATTAGGGATGAACCCCCCCCCCCCCAACCACCCTCCAGGTATAAATCTGATGTTGACCTGGTGTGACATGGCTGCTCACCTGGGGGTAACACTGTCATGTCAGATCAACACCTTCCTGAAATTTCATCTCAGGAGAGTGGTGAACAGGAGTTTGGTGGAGTTGTTGAGTATACAGGTCAATGAATTTGGACGAGGAACAAAAGATAATTTAGGTGAGGTGTTCACTAAGGTCAAAGACTCCGTGCTGTCAGATTTAACTTGTTCACACAGCAACGTTGAGCTTACATGCAAATAAAACGGGACCACTACAAATGTTCTGCATGGGAGAAGTAACAGCACAGCAGACCTCTGGTTAAGTGAGCAAAATTCAGAAAGACAGCAGGAGGAAAGAAACAAGCGTATGACAGGAAAAGTATGGTCAGGGCTGGAAAAATCCTGGCAAAAATGTATCAGGTCTTTTTTGGATTTCCAAACTAGACCAGAGTTTTGCACTTCACATAGTTTCACATTTACCAAGTGCACAAGAACTTCTGTTTTCACTTTAACTGTCTTGCAGTTGCATCATTGTGCCATTTTAGGAATTTCATAATCAAACTCAGGACAGGAATTTTACATTGGAAGTTTCTTTTTTTTTTTTTCCCCACAGCCTTTATCATCAGAGTTGAGCTCAGGTACATCCCATTTCCACTGATCATCTGCCACATGTTTCTACAACTTCACTAGAGTCCACCTGTGGTAAACTCTGTTGACTGGACATGGTTTGGAAAGGCCCACATTTGTCTACTTAAGGTCCCATAGATGACAGCCCATTTCAAAGCACAAACTAAGGCATGAAGTCCAAAGAACTGTCTGTAGAGCTCAGAGACAGGATTGTATTGAGGCACAGATCTGGGGAAGAGTACAGTTTCTGCAGCATTGAAAGTCACAGTGAGCAGAGTGGCCTCCATTCTCTGTAAATTGAACAAGTTTGGAACCACCAGGACTCTTCCTATAACTGGCCGCCCAGCCAATTTGCAGCACTCCACCAATCAAGCCTGTAGCAGAGCGGCCAGACAGAAGCCAATCTTCAGTAAAAGACACATGACAGCCCACCTAAAGTTTGCAAAAAGCACCTGAAAGACTCTCAGACCACAAGAAACAAAATTCTCTGGTCTAATGAAACCAAGCTTGAACTCTTTGGGCTGAATGCCAAGGGTCATGTCTGGAGGAAACCAGGCACCGTTCATCAGCTGACCAATACTATCCCTACAATGAAGCACGTTGGTGGCAGCATCAGGCCGTTGGGATGTTTTTCAGGAGCTGGGAGGCTACTCAGGGTCAAGGAAAAGATGAATGCAGTGATGTACAAAGACATCCTTGATGATATCCTGCTCAAGAGCACTTTAGACCTCAGACTGGTGGGGGAAGGGGGGGGGTGTCTCTTTCCTTTGTTAATGTTCCAGTCAGAACCTAGACTTCAACCGACTTAACATTCTGGAGAGATCTGAAAATGGCTGTGTACCGATGCTCCCTATCCTGAGCTCGAGAGCTTCTGCAATGAAGAATGAGAGAAACTGTCCAAAAACAGGTGTGCCAAGCTTATACCACCATACTAAAAATGACTTGAGCCTGTAATTGCTGCCAACCGTACTTCAGCAAAATATTAAGCAAAGGGTGTGCCTATTTATATACATGTTGTATGTTTGTTTTTAATAAATTTGCAAGAATGTGAAGCAAATGTTTTCCCCTTTGTCATCAGGGGGTATTGTATTTAGGACTTTGAGGTGAAAAATGAATTTAATCCATTTTAAATAAGGCTGTAAACATGACAAAATGTGGAACAAGTGAAGTGCTCTGGCAAAGACCATCAAACATGCACTGCTGAGCTGAACATTAACTAACCCAACCATAAACTCTGATATGCAAGGGTTGCTAGTTTAAGATTAATTTGTTTTATTTGTACATTAAACATACACAAACATAAACACAGAGGCGTATTTGTTACACACAAAGATTAAAATGCACTTATATTTGTGCTACGACTTCTTGTCATTAACTGCAGTGACCGCTTCACTGACTACACCTGCGCTTCCTGTATTTACTGTAAGTGCCCCGACATTAACACGTAACCTCTCAAGCATGAGAAACTGAAATACTTTCTGCCAATTTTAACTTCACTTTTTACACCCAAGCACTTTCTGAGAGTACAACAACACCACAAAACATTTTTGTTCCTTGCTAAAAGCGTGTTGCTTGAGGATTTTAGCCCACTGTGCATATGAGTCTTTCACTTCTGCAAAACTTCTACTTCCTCTGTGAGGGGGAAAAAAATGACAACCAAAAAACAAGGCAAATTGTTTTGAGTGAGGCATCGCCTTTACAGTAAGTACTTGGTAAAAGCTGCTAGACGAGAGCTTGTTTAACTGTAAGTTTGTTCTGATTTTGATCAGGAGTCTCTTTCTCTCTTCCCCATTTTAACGTGTGACCAGTTACGACAGTGAAAGAGACACATGAGTGCATAACACACATCAGCACTTTCACAGAGACTTATATCACCAATTGTCAATTATATCAACAAAACCAACATGTATTATTTCTCTAGTTAATTACGCTGGTATAATAACTTACTTTGGGATCTCGAAGGAACAGAGCCTTTTGCAGCAGAGAGTTGATGTCTCCTATTGGGGGGTAGTGCATTAGAAGGCCCAGGCATGTCTGGAAGTTGCTAGCAATGACTAAAAAAAGAAAAACAGATTTAAGAAGAATCTTAAAAAAAAAAATAAAAATCTGGTAACAGCTTGTGTTTTGCTTTAATCAAGTGTGAATCACCAAGAGTGTTTCAAGCTGTAGTCTCACTTCCTTAGTGTTTCTTATTTGACCTATTTGTCACAGACTAGACTCTGCATTCCAAGAAAAACAAAGCTAAACAAAAAAAGTCCACAAAATATAAGACTATAAAAAAAGAAGCTGCAGACTTATTTTCATATATAAAAAAGTGTGAATGGACAAGCTTCATTAATTGCAGACTGAAATTACATTGTGTTACATTATTTTGGCTCATTGGCATAACAAAAGCACTTAAACCGCAGTTCTGCTTGTATATGCTATGTATATGAAAAGATCAATTGTAGTCCAAAGCAATATAAGTCTGTCTAACTAAATGAGCCGGAGTAAATCACATTCTTCCACTTATGTATGTCTTACGAAATTACATGCTACAAAGAAAACACATGGCATTATTGGATTATTTAAGTAATAAATGGAGCGTACGAGCATCTCGGATATAGAGCAGCATGGCCACAAAGATGTAGTCCACAAGGTCCAGAGTGATGCTATCAGCAAAAAGAGCATCCCACACCACCAGCAGGTCCTGAAGAGGAAATTCCCGGCCAAACAGCAGGCGAACCCACCGGCTAAAGACACAGAAAACAAGCTTTACTGCATTTGTGTCCAGCAGTGGATCAGGAAAAAGGAGAAAAAAAAAAAGTCAGACTGCCCAAAGGTGTAAATACTGACATCCCGTAGATCTGCGGGGCGATCTCCAGCCGATTGAGGTGCATGTGCAGCTCTATATCGTGCTTCTTCACCAGCTGGTCCTGGATGCGGTTGACTTTGGTTACTATGGCAACAGATGGACCTGCATCCTGGGGTCGAGCGAATGGGATGGTGGTCAGCATTTCTTCTTTACCCTGGGGGAGCAGATTGTTCCATCACAACTGAAATATCTTCATGCAAACATAAATGAGGTACATCAGCAACAATGAGGAGCTGCAGTGTCCTTTTGGGAGGATATGCTATTCTGAGTTTTGTTAAGTATACTCACTTTACTTTATTTGATTCAATAAGGTGCAGTTTAATTATTAGATCTTTTGATTCATTTTGACAGGATAGGATGATATCTGGTGACTGGAGGGCATTTGAGGACAGTGAAGTCATTGTCATGGTCATGACATCAGTTTGAGATGGGCTGAGGTTTGTCACATGATGTCTTATGCTGCTGGAAGCAGTCGTCAGAAGATCGACACATTGTGCCCATACTGAGGCTGTAGACTTTAAGTGATGCTCGCAATGACACTGGCCCAAAGGCAACAAAGAAAACAAAAAAACAAAAAAAACAAATTCCCCACACTAAACTGTTCTTAGATGGTGGGATAGATTCATGTTTGCAAGTTGTTTACACCAACATGAAACAGCATACCATCTGAATGTTGCAGCATAAATGGAGACTCTTCGAACCAGGCTACAGTTTCCCTCCCATCAGCTCAAAGCAGTCTGGCCATTCTCTTCTGATGTCAACAAGAAATTATTGCCCAGAGAAATGCTGCTCACTGGATATTTTCTCTTTTTCAGACCATTCTCTGTGAACTCTAGAGATGGGCATGTGGGAAAATCCCAGCAGAGCAGCCATTTCTGAAACACAGACCAGCCCATTTGGCATCATGTTCTAAGTCACTGAAATCCCCTTTCTTCCTCATTCTGATTCTCCATTTGAAATTCAGCAGGTCGACTTGACAATGTCTGCAAACCTAATTGCACCAAGTTGCTTCCATGTCACTGGCTGATTAGATATCCATGACTGTATAAAGTCTTATGTTGCAAATTTGTCTTTAAGAGCTTTGAAGAGCCTCTACTGTCTGCTTAATTTGGAGAGGAAAAAGATAAAAAGCTAATAAAAAAGTTCCCAAAACATGAAGTGTTTTAGGTGGCAGGACTTTGTTCAGTGTTTAAAGTAACAATTTGACTGATAGTCAACGATAATCATGGTTTCTGTTTGTTCCTGCACTTGTGCCACAAATCGTTTGGGTACATCAAACAGATCCAGCTGCTCGTCTGCATTTCTGACAACGAAGCCTCTCGTCCTATGTTCACTATAGTAATAAAAATGCAATTGCTGTTACCATGGTAACCACCTGAGTGGTCAAATTAACCAGGACTGAGCTCTTCAACATTGTAATTTAGCGTTAATATAATGTCATGTCTTCATGACAGTGCAATCAGCTGGTATTGTGTTACAATGCACAATCAATTTCAGTGTCAAAAGTAGTTTTTCAAATTAGAACCGACCTTCCTCACTTCCCTTTCAAAGCTGGAGAACCACGGCTCTGCTGTCTCCATTAGCTGCGAGAACATGGCACTACAGAGAGAAGCAAAGATAAATGTAGTGAGATTTTTTTTTAAAGTACTAACATTTCTCATTCTGAACCCTTTTGTTCGGCTGATACTCACTAGGCATCGTGCTCGAGGTACACTGGGTCTAACAGACACTTCATCTCCTCACTGAAAAAAGTAAGAATTTTTCAATTTAATCTTTAGTCAAATAAATACAAAAAAATATGTTGTCATCAGAAAAGCAGGTCTGAAGGTGTTAATGGCTTTTCAGTGAAATACAAACTGACCTGGGGCTGGCCGTCTCACTGGCATGCTGAAAGGCTTGATGGTCACAGTGCAGCACAAACACTATGGGAGCCAGCAACTCGTGCATCCCCTACAGACAGAAAAGCAGACAGAGGCAGAGGGAATGTAAGATGCATAAAGGCAGAAGGGAGAGGAAACAAATACAGTTCATTTGTGGTCAGTCTTTCTTTAATAGTGATGCACGAGGTTTCTAATCTGTGATGACAGGTTTAATTTAGATATTGTTAGCCACTGCTCAGCCACGTGTCACTTCCAGTTTGCAAAAAAGATGCTACGCTGGCCATCTATTCACAGGCTGGCACCTGCTACAGACACTTATAATGCTTAGGTTACAAAGGCATTTTGTTCTGTGTGAGCTTGTTGGACAAACACACGGGATGATGTTGAATGTTACCTGTTTGTAAAGTAACTGCTCATTTTCTCTGGCATAACAGAAGAGAATATCAGTCAGCTTGGTCCTCACATCTTCATCCTGGAAGTATCGGATCTCAGGGAATCTAATCCAAATACAAAAAGAGCATGGATTTTTTTCCCCTGCCATGTTAATAACAGAAAGCAAAAAATAAATAAGCAAAAAGTAACAGAGATACTTACGTTCTCAACACATCCTGCTTGACCATTCCTTTCAGCTCTTTATCCTGGAAGAACTTATTCCACAAACTCTGGATGTGACAAAAAAAAAACAAAAACAAAAACAAAAAAAACCCATGACATTCAGAAAAATCAAGGGAAGAGATTGCTGTCATTACAATGACAATATAGTGTGTAAATCTATATGTTAAAAACCAATAAGTCATTGACCGTATCAATAATTATTAGAAGGTCACAAAGTATCAAAGTGTCAGGGTCGAAAACTCACCCCCTCATCCTGGGACAGTGGGTTGTTTATCACAAGGTCCTGCTGGCCTGCGGCCTTGCGGGGGTTGGTGATGTGCTGTGACAGAAAAAAAACACAAAAACAACAACAATGCACGACAATTAGTTACAACCTTTGATGATCTGATCAGTTTTTTCCTCATGGGCTGCATATTGTGCTCCATGTTTCAGGATATAACCAGCTATAAATTGTACATATGAATGAGTAGTGAGGTTAATGGAGAACATTTATATCTTAGAACCATTTTATTATCACACGGGCCACAGACGGGTGCACTCACCATCTCCTTGATCTTCTCATATTGATCCCGGAGCTCCTTCGTCTTGTTTATCCACTGCCCTTTATCTTCTGGAAGAACCTCCAGGTACAGCTATAAACATGCAACGCACATATCAGCCCATGCAACAGGAGTTCATCTTTGAGAAATCACTAGCCCTTTCAGAACTACACTCTAGGCTGTTATATCCACTGAAGAAAAAGTCTGTAAGCCACCAGAACTTCTCTTTTCTGTGGCAGGGAATTTGCCAAAGCCCCCTTAATCAAACTCGATAGGACTGCTTGATCCAACTGGCAGTTACCTTCCAGCACACACTCCGAAAGCGGCTGCTCCTCAGCCGCCCATTGATGCCTGCCTGCCGGATCCTGGCCAGGTAATTACTGTTGAGAAACAAGTCGTCCCATTCTTTCCTGCATTGGGGAGGGGGTGGTGGAGGCAAAGCATGAGGGGATTTACCAGCTTCAACTCAACTTGGGC
The DNA here is from genome assembly GCF_013358895.1 of Oreochromis aureus. Classification (NCBI taxonomy): domain Eukaryota; kingdom Metazoa; phylum Chordata; class Actinopteri; order Cichliformes; family Cichlidae; genus Oreochromis; species Oreochromis aureus. The sequence goes on from NC_052962.1 coordinate 15,662,660, forward strand.
ATCTTGTGTCATCAAGCAGTAAACAAAGAAGATAAGAAGCTAAGAGAAGTGGGCCACGAGTTCATGATACCACCATGAAAGGATATTAATGGAATAACTCACCTATATGAGAGAAAGGTCGAATGAGACTCCGAAGTGCTGCTGTCAAGAGATCCTCCTAATGAGAACAGACACAGCCACAAGGGGGAGATGTAAACAACAAGTGCTAGGGCGTGAAAGCAGAAATCAATTTTTTTTTATTTAGTTATTTTTTAGATGAGGCAATGAGAGATCAACAAAAAGGCATACTTTGACAATTTTACTGCATCACAATAACCCATCAGTTATTCTTTTACAAGGCATGCAGTAGAACAAAAAGGGGAGCAGAGAAGCTGATTAAAGGAAGTAAAGTAACATACTCGGTTTCTTCTTTATTGGCCGTAATAAGTCTAATTTGGCCTGCAGGTGAACATGCATTCAAGTTGGAGAGCTGTCTATCAGCATTAGTTACAGGAGTGGATCACTCCACAGGGACGCTCAGTATGAATATTCATCAGTTCCACAACATGCCAGCCACCAACGTTTTCTTTCAGTCACACGTAAACATAAAAAACACACTCAGCCTGGGGGCGTCGCGAGCCACATCTGTGACTCACACTTCAGTCAGCTCAAAATTTTCTTTTTAATCATCTCCAGAATGAACCTAAACTTATCATCTCCATTGTTGTTGAGCCTGTTAGTCCCAAAAAGACTGCAGCATTGGTATATTATGATATGGGTCTTGGTCGAAGGAAGGGGAAACGGTTACAGGTGTTATCTATAACAAAGGTTCGGAAGTCTTAACTGAAGAGTTGACATACTGCTTTGATTCTTGTTGAAACTCTGGAGCGGGTCAAAACCTGTCTCCTGATGATCCTCACTCTGGAGTGGATGGCGGGTCTCAAAATTGGGATGCTGCATGACTGCGACCCAGCTGGACCTGGAGAATGAGGTAGCAGGTAAGAGTGAAAAAGAGAAAGCTATACACAGGAAAGACAACTGAACATGATCTCCCAAAAAGTCCTGGTGTTAAAGCACAAACTAAACTTATTTCTTTTAACAGGAACACAAAGCTTCAGTTTCAGCTTCAGAACCTGTCCTGACTTTGCCAACTTTTCATGAACATTGTAGCCTCTGACCTCTTTTTATATAACAGTGCAGCAAATCAGTCCACCGCAATCAGCAAAGTTTCTCCAAGCACACCATTTGATCTCGGTACTTACTGTCACAGCTTTGTGTTTCTCGTCAGTCGAGACTCAGAAGGAAAGGATCGTTTCTGCAAGTAGAGGGAGAAGGAATGATAATAAAGGGGAAATGAAGGACAAAGCTGCTAAGGGGCCAAAAATGACTCAGTGAAATATAATACAGTAGAGCAGAAGTAGGCAGCATAGAAAGAACATTAAAAGAAGTTGATAGAAGAAATGCTCTGTAGAAATACCCAGCACTAAAGACCCAGACTAAAATGACTGCAGATGCATTTCATAGCGATGTATAATCCAAAAATGTATTTCTCAAAAAGTATTTTCATGAAGGAGCAACTTGATCAATATTAGCTTTTTTTGAGTTTGATACTGATTTTCAGCAAGTAAAACTACTGAAATATGCTTTATATAGTAAATTAAATGTGGTATGTCAGGAAAACGTCAATGTTTATCATGTTTCAAGCAATGCTTAAAAAAAAGAAAAAAAAATAGCAGGGTTGTATTTTTAGGGGTTTCTTTCCTACACTGTGGCAATCGCACAAAGGGCTACGGCATAGTCTCCTTTCGAATTTATTACTTTCAACTTAACATAAAATAAAACACTGACATTGATTACAGTCAGTGAAGAATGGCTGAAATTAACAAGAAGCACTTGAGCTGCCTGATGTTCCACGGTGCTCTTTGTGATACATTGAACATAACTGGTGAAGCTAATGAGGTCATTAAGTAGGCAAATTAATGCATTAATTACTGATGTTTAATGTGAAGAAACTTGTCTTCGCGTGGCTCACGGACAGCAGTGTTTCTGAAACAAAAATCAGCTCTGGCGAACGGTCAGGACGGGACTTCCGGGGAGCGATCCAAATGCAGGAGGAATGTTGGAAGTGGTGCTGAGATTCACAAAGAGACAACCTTCAAGGCGATGATGGATAGGACTCTAATTTTAATAGGCACTTCCTCTTTGATCACACCACAAATTAATCTCCGTTTGATAATAATGCAATATTGTTTTTCTCTGTTTTGACTGTAAATTAAGCTTCGTATTAAGGACCAAACATATAATACGAAGAAAACAATTTGAAGAAGTGAAGTTAGGAGAAGCTTTTCCTTTGCTGCCCCCCCCCTGTTAATTTTTCACATACAAATACATTAATTGATTCATCTAAAAAGAGGGGATGAATAGAAAAATTTCCCAATGATTTAATGCCATACTGACTGGTTTACCAGGACAGAAAGATGGATTCGTTTAGAAAAAAAAAAAAAATGCAAAAAACATTCCAAGAAAACACAAACAAAAAAACCTCACTATTAATATCCCGACCAGGTAAACCGTGAGCCAAGTACTCGCTGCCAACTTCTGAGAGAAGTTTACTTTTTTCTGTGAGACATCACAATCTAGGTTAACCAATCCCGCCTTCGTTCTTTATCCGGCTTGGGATTATTCCATGTTTATGAATATGTTTAGCCTAATACACAGGCCTACAGAATAGCACGTGCCCACAAAGCATTGTGTTTTCTTTCGATTTAATAATTGTGGAAATAACACAACAAAGGCATCTCTTAAACCAATTAACCATGTGAATGAAACACTGCTTGATAAATTAGCTACACATACCATCAAAATAGAAATTATTTTATATGCATAATGTATGCGGCTGTTTTCACGGGGAACATCTGTTCTACTCGAAGACTAATGCTCTCCTTAAATCAGTGTGCTTCCCCCCCCCCTCCCTGCTCTCTTAAAAAGGCCATTATCCTATCAAATAATCGTCACCAGTCCACAACTATGGGAAAAAAAAAAAAACAACCCCCCTCCAGAAGAATGGTGTGAATAGGTGTTTCCAATAATAGCATCTTTTGCTTTCAAAGATTGACATGAAAGATTTAAAGTCTCCTGAGTGAATGCAAATACAAGCGGTAGTCATCTTGCATAGAATATTAATTCATATGATCACTGTGACCAAAATTACTCATGCAAAGTACTTTGAAAATTCTTTTCCCTACAGTCTTGTAGTCACATTTGTCGCTTTGTCTCTTCTTTCCAAAAGTAAAAACTGACTCTAAACTTTAGAGATCACTCATCCCTACTTGTTCTTTGCATAGGCATATCTTATGTGCGTGTCTCCGCAAGCCTTTCCGAGCGAGTGAAAGATGACGCGGGTGTTCGTCTTGAGGCCTCGCCGTGTTAGCACAGCCTTGCCTGAAGCGACTCCTCTCTTAGCCTTCTGCTGCTTTCATTACTTTTTCCCGGAGTCGAACGTAAAATGACATCCCAACTTTACTACATAATAATCAAGGCAAATTAGCTTCTGCATAATTTAATCCACGGCACCTGGAGACACCTCAATAATTCAAAGCACGAATCTTTCATGAAATAATCAAATCAATACATAATGAAATGCATAAATAAATCAACAGGCAAATAACAGTGAGTCCATCTGTTTGGAGGTAGAAGATCACTTACTGGGAATCGCTAACAAAAGCTTGCAAAGCTAAACTCAAACTGTAGCAGTGACATCATCCTGTGATAGTTTTGCAGATTTTTTAGGATTTGGCTTCTCGAGATTCTTACCCAAGATGGGATTTCAAAGGAGATATGCTGATGCCCCAGACTGTGGGAAGCACACTGAAATGATTTCAAAATTAAGCATACAGCCTCACTCTAAACCTCAATCCTTAATAGTCTTCCATAACGCATGCAACATAACAGTTCACTTTTCATTTCCTATCACACACATTCGGTCTGAAAGTGAGCTTAAAAACCACAGACTCTAACACTTCCCATTTGATCTAAGCCAAGAAGTATCACATTTTAAATAGAGCCCACAGTATGCTCAATTATAGGTTCATGATTTTATCTTTGGGGTCCACTAGAACAGATTTCCACATCTTGGCATGTTTTCATACCATACTGTACACTTCTGCAGAACCTCCTTTTGCCAGCTGTGTGAAATGCCTCATTTTAGATAGTCTCTCTTTACTACCGCCCTCCAGAGAAAGCCTGTCTGCTCTGATAGTTGGGCAACAGCAAAGCAACTTTTCGATGAAGCACACGGGTTGTCTTTCAGAGAGCTGTGAAGTGTTAATGAATCCCCAGAGTTGAACATGTTTAAATTAAAATTAAAACCAGAACAATGAGTGATTCCTGTCCACTTGCCTAATTGCCACTATTTGTGGTTTCCAAAATTACCTTGTTTTGGAAATGCGTACCAGGGAATGCTAAGTTTGCGTTTCAGTGACAGACAATTAAAAAGACAGATGTAACTTTTGAAGTGCCTTCAACCCGCATTCAAACTTCAGACCACCAGATGGTGATATCTGTGGTCGCAAAAACATAGAAATCTATGGGAAAACTGCTCTACTTGATAACAGCCATACATCGAAAAGCAAATTACTGCTAAAGAGACAGACTGTGAAAGTGGACAGTATGTCCTTGGTTTCTTAACTTAAAACTCAATGTTACAGTCAACGGTACAAAACGGTATGCAAGTCTATTGACAACAACGAACCAACCCAGTGATGTCAGGTTCTGTACTGGCATGGCTCTAAATATGTTTTAAAAACTTTAAGCACTTATTTCTTAAATGCAGCTTTGCAGACAGGGTTACATCTATGTCAGTTTTTGAGAGCAGGGCTCCATGGTGTTACACATGAAGTGTTTCATGTCCATTTAAAAAACAAACAAACAAAAAACAGTGAGAGGGAAAACGGTAATCCCAAGAACTCAAAAGAACTCAGAAGTTGATCAATGACCTCATGGTAAGCTTTTCTATCATCTATGGTTGCAGCATCCAAGCTGCATTTTTTTAAGGCTTACACAATTTCTGGTTGTGCCTATAAGACACAAAATCAAAGCCAGCAATGGTAATCAGAGACATATTATTCTAACACCTTAAACAGGTTGCCAGTTTATTGCTCTTAGTTAACTGACTTAATAACTAGGGTTAACTAGTTAACCAAATTAATTAGGTTAATTTATGGGGGAAGAAGCCAGAGTATCTGGAGACAACCCACAGAGAGATGGGGAGAACATGAGAACTGTATAAAGCCCAAGGCCAGCAGGGGTGGATTCAAACCCAGGACCTTGGAGCTGTGTGGCAACTTCAACACGCAAAGCTATAAATCGGACTCTGCAGATTGATGTCTGAAAATAAATAAATAAATAAATAGTTCCAAGTTCACCAGGCTAAACTAGCTGGAAACTAAACCCAGATTAGTCAGTTGTATTAAATGTTTTGCTGAAGTGCCTGCAGTATTTCCATTTAAAGACATCTAACTGAACTGCAACTACAGTTCTGCTCTCAGCTTGGGGATGTGCTTTTTAATCATTTTGCATTCAAATCCAGACGTTTAAAAAAAAAAAAAAAAAAAGGACTAATAAACAGTAACAGCTGATCCACAATAGCTTCAGCAGTTTCATTTTGGGGGAAGCTGCTTTTACAGGATGAATATTCAATGAGGATCCAGCAAACAGCGCTTATAGGAACTGTCACTGGCAGCTTCAGTCAAGACGGCTGATTGCAGTTTAACCACAGCAAAACACCCCAGCTAAACAAACTCACATGCCTCTACTTCAGCACACAGTGAGAGCTCAAGAGCCTTTATAGTCACATGCTCTGCAAGAGACTGAGAACATGCCTGGAACCTTAACCTTAGCAAAATGCCAAGAACTTGCTGGGTCCTGAAAGATTTAATTACCAAAGATGAAATCTGACAGACATCTGCCTGTATTGAAATGGACAACTCGTTAGAAACATTGGGGAAGAGGACATCCACAAAGAGTCACAAGGTAAATCTAAAAATGGGCATTTCTAAAGTGCCTTATGGCTGATAAAAGCTATTCAGATAAAACTAAGGGGACATCTTCCCTGGACTACTCAGTGACATTTACATGTAACCTCATATAAAAGATCACAAGTTAAACAACAACAACAACAACAACAAAAAACCCATCACCAACAACAACAGCTAGGAAGCATTGCACTAACGGGAACGAAACTCTGAATGCACAGAAACACTCAAGTCAGCAAGTACTAAACATTTCCTCCAATATTATTAGCAGGCGGTGTGTTTAAGTCCCGAGTCTCGCTCCTTTCTAGCCCTGGGTCTCCTTTTCCAGTCCAAAAGGCCTTTCTGCAGTCCACAGTATCCTGCAGAAACACTCCCACACGGACATTTGTACTGAACTTCATCTTGGCAGTTTGGAGAAGTATGTGTGAAATCACACGAAACTGCACAGGCAGGTGGTGTTAGCTGTTACCAAACCTCTGCACTGCCCTGAACTCGTCACTGAATCTTTCACGCATAGTTACGCCTCCACTTAGCAAACCCACGATTAGCTGTTTTTCCCCCACATTTTTTGACATTGTAACTTACATCAATGACAAGGTATGTTCAAATTAAAGTAAAACGTACACAGGGTCCGTCTGGGATGCAGCACGGATGGAGGCTGCCAGAGAGATTATCGAAGCAGAGGGGGCTAAAAAACAAAATACAACGCCAAAGAGCAGATAAGCTAGCTTGTATCCCACGTCGGCTAACAAAGCTAAATATGAACTAAACTTACTCTGACAGCTGAAGCTCTTCATGTTGACTGAAAATGAGTTGAAACGACAGGAAGCAGGAAGGCTAATATGACATTAGCCTAGCGAGCCAACTCGGGGCCCTGTTATTACTTCCGACACACACACACACACACAGCTTCTGCTTTAAACAAGACAAAGTTGCGTCGCACGCTCGGGAACTAACACCAAAAAGCAATACGTTAGCAGTTTTTGTTCACGTACCTGTTCCGATCACGCAGGAAGCCTCATTCTGCTCACTCGGGCTCCGCTGATTTGTAAACAGTAGCGTGTCAGGCGGACTGGCTGAAGACCAGCTGACTGGTCACGTGACCCCCGGCCTGTGACGTTACTGATTGCCTGCAGGTAGCTGATTGTTCTAGAGTTGTCCAAAAGCTAAGCCTTACTTGCTTGTTAAATGCAAAGTAAGGGGGTCAATATATTTCAGCAAAATTGTGCAATAATGTTTAATCATTGTTTATTAATAACAAGGCTTTATGGCATTACTTGTATAAGTTCTTTGTAATATATAGTGAAGTTTTGCGTTCATTTCATTTGTGAAGATCTCTAGAAGATAGCAGACAGCAAGCTGCAAAGACAAGGACCCAAACAATGGGCTGCTGGAAGAGGATAAGCAACAACCAGTAAGTTTTAAAAAACAAACAAACAAACAAACAAAAAACAATCTGACTAAACAAAGGTTGAACTTTCTATTACTATAACCAGTCAATGAAGAATAAATGCCCAGTAAATGACACCTCTTAGAATGTGATAAGGCTTTAACAACTTCTGATTGAGTTCCAGTAATCTTCATAGTTCTGACTGAAACATGCAAGATATGAAGTTATTCATATTTCCACTAATAGGATTATCCATAGATGAGTTATGAGAGAGGACTGAGTCTCACAGATTGCACACTTACATGTCACAGATTGCACTTCTTCCCACAGTTCTGCACAGTCTTCCCACAAGGCAGGATTGCAAAAACAACAACAACAACAACAACAAAAAACTGAGACTACTCCAGCTACTTTAGATTGCAAAGATAAATAGACAGAGGAGATTGCAAATTCAGTTACCGATTTATCAGCACAAAGATTGTGCCTTTCAGTTCACTTATCTGCATCAGCTAAAGCATACTGCTTTGTAAAAGAAAAATATGGGTGGTAAGGCTGTAACAAAAAGAGAATAATGATCTTAATCTGTAATGGCAACACAGAATGTCGAGGTGGATCACACCACCAAGGAGAAATAAAAAACATCATTGAATGAGGAAGAACACCGAAGGGGCTCCACAACGTGATGGTTAATTAAAACAGTTTTATGTAGACTTAATTACAGCAATTTCTGAGGTCAAACAAGTCAAGTTTATCCATGGAGTGCTTTTAACAAACCGCTTTATCACAAAATGCTTCCAACATACAAAACACAAGATGCACAAAAATATAATTAAATGAAAGCAGCGAGATGGTCACAATGGGGAAAAGCGTAAATCCACGTGGTATGTACAGGTGGAGCCGTTAAGTAACATTGCTGATTCAAATGTGTGCACTGGTGGTGGTGCTGTGTTTGTGCATTGATGGGGGGTTAACACAAAGCAGGAATAATGACCATTATCGCTATTACCATCATCATCACAGGCATGGCATTTCAAGAGCACCATTATCATCATTATTATAGCTAATATTACTGATGATGAGGCTTTCATGGCCTCTTTGTTGGCCCTGACTAAGGTATTGTCATGGAAACAGATGACAGAAAAGAGCATAGCTTTATTGAATTACACTATGAAGCTATTCTGACCAAATGGGGCTTGAATGGTGCACTGTCTGAGTGGGGTATAGGAGCCTCAGTGTAAGAAGTCCTGAGGAGCGACAGATGAGAGTCAGGGGCAGAGAGCGGGAGACAGAAACACAGATGAAAATAGCTCTTCGCGCAGATCAAATAAAAGAGAAGCAAAAAGAGACAGAAAACTCCAGGAGTACTGAGGGTCATGTGATTGCAGGGAGTCACAGATCCACTGGTACAGAGTGAACTGGTGATCAGCACAGAGGAATATTGTCTGATGGCTGGAAACAATGACACCGATTCACCAACACAGCGACAGTTATACATGAGAAAAATTAGTACTAATAACAATAATAAAGACAGTGGGCATAACAAGGGCTGATTGATTCAGTCTTTAACAGATCTGTTACAACAGGCTTAACATGGTCACCTGATGAATGAATGAGCTTAATCTTTTTATGTATTTATTTTTGCTTCTCTTACTTGATTCGTAGTGTCTTTTAAAGTATTTCATCCTTTCTTCATATCCAGCTCTTCACATTGCTAACATCCCAATGCGGTATTTTAGTAAGTGCAAATGTAATCTAGAGGCAATATGCTACTTAAGATGAATGCAACCCTCTTTTTATTTGTCAGAAAGCAGTAATAGCACAGTGGCCTTCCAGCTATCTTAGCCTCTGCAGATTTTATCACATGGGGGCCATAAACCTGGGAAATATGATGTGCCACTTTCTGTTTTACTTTTAATATATCTGATGAAAAGAGCTTGCCAGAGATGATTCTAGATTAACTATTTCCTGCCATTATCAAAAGATGAATCTTGCCTAAATCTTTATTATTGTCACTTAAATTTTGTGAAAATGGTGTTCTACTGAAAGATGACAAGGCAGAAACAAAAAATATACTTGTGAAATATGGAGCGCCAGGAGTGACAAAATGAATTAATTAAATACACCATTAAATTATTAATTAAATGTGTCAATAATTAATTAAAATTGGAATTAATGAATTAAATAAATATTTATGACACATTTAGTTAATCATTTATTGATGTATTTATTTAATTCATCTGGCAGTCCTGACCCCTGGGTGTTTTTATGAATATCGGTCAGCCTCACCCATCAAACTCAGGGGGCGGGGTTAACTCTGATTGACTCAAAATCATTGCTTTGGCCTGGTGGCCATTCTTTTTGGTGGGCGTTTCTCCACACCAGCAACCAGGATGTGGAAACTAACTGAACTGTACTTTGAAAACCCCTGTTTGTGTGTCACCAAATACACTTTTAATATTTTTTTAGCTGAGAATGTAGTGGTTTAATCTTCAGATATCTGGTCGGTTTGTCAAAGAGCCTCTTTGCAAAAGTGCTTCGACGATTTCGGAGATGTCCGTGCAGCCCAGTCTCACGGCAAAGTGTGTGATAGACCTGCTCGCCTCGCAAACGCTCGAGCTGTTATACCGCCGACAAAGCTCAGGTCCCAGTACAGAAATGTCATAACCCCCACTGACTGTGCACCAACTTTATTTACTGAGGTTATATCTATCGGGTCTTTATTTCCTGATGTTCGTATGTGTCATACTTGTTTCAGTCGCCAATTCTGAATTATAACTAACATTAAATTATCTTTAAGGAGAGAGCAAATAAATCTGATTAACATCTGATCTTTGTGTTTTTTGTTCAATAATAAGCGTGACCTGTGTGTACACGCATAAACTTTATTAAAAGAGATAACGTTGGTGTTTCCATCATGTAGTAACTGCTAGGTTTAACTGTACAAAGCTTGTTAGACACTGTGAAACACTCGACTAATATTTTTGTTGTGAATATTAATCATGAGGGTAAACGGGCAGTCCAGGTGCTGCCTCAGAGCCCTGTACACCACGAAGCGAGGTCAGCATATTCACGATATCTTCAGCTTTCTAAGTTAACCCAGAGTTTCCCAGCTCGGTCACATGAAAGTGTCGGCAGCATCAAACTAATCTAACGGTCATCTACGAATTTAATTCACGGGTCATATCGATATTCTTTTACAGAAAATCATCCTTATTACTGCCAACTATTCCAGAGACATGAACTCTATAGTATAAAGAACACAAAAATATAGCAGTACAACACAACACTGTCGTAAAAGAGATCAACGCTTTAGTTTGTCGCAGATCAAAGTGGAAAGAATGTGATTGGCTGACCAGGTGTTCTTGCATATTCTATGTTATCTGCATTTCCATCAGGGTAAGAGACTCAGCAGCAGATTAGAATCAAGTATAATAACATTTATAGATTTAATAAATGTATTAATACACGCATGTTCCCGTGACAATGACAGGCACTGTTTGCGCAGAGATTTTAGTACAGCACGATGCTCATTTAAAACACATTCCTGAGTCTACGTACACATTCGATATGAGGTCAGCAATTACAGTGTCTGTGTCCTGTGACAAGATGACCAGACATGTGACGATTACGCCACTGCATTTGCAGCTAAGCATTATTAAAAGTGTAGCTGGTGACAGAAAAACGGGGTATTTTAAAACTTTATTTACAGTTTAGAGCACCGGCACCATTGCTGCTTGGGATTTGAAATGCATTCTGGGATACCAAGCTGCCCCAAGCCCACACTACCACCAGCTCATAGCAATCGATTATCTAGGATCGACCTTACTTTGCACTGTAACCAATCAGATGTTAAACAAGCTGCAGTGGCAGCGTTAACACCGTCCCCTGAGTTTGATGGGTGAGGCTGACAGATAAAATTAAGGCAGAGGTCAGGACTGAATTAAATAAATACATCAATAATTAATTAATTAAATGTGTCAATAATTAATTAAAATGCGGCGAACAAATAAATAATTAATTAAATATGTCAATAATTAATTAAATGTGTTATAAATATTTATTTAATTAATTAATTTCAATTTTAATTAATTATTGACACATTTAATTAATGATTTAATGGTGTATATAATTAATTCATTTTGTCACTCCTGGCGCTCCGTAATGAAACAGTTAAAGTTAAACATTTTCCAAATGTCTTTTTAAAAATATACACTCTGTTCACAGTCTTTCTTTCAGAGCTAAACTTTAAACACTGCGCACACTTGCAGCCCACTCTGTGGGAAGAATAAAATGAGAACTAAACTTTAAAAGAGTTTTAAAATATCGACTGTATATTTTGAGAGATTTACAGATTCAAACATGAATAGAAATTCTATGTGTACACTGTTTCAGAAACAATCTTGTTCATTCGTTAACATATAATGATAAGCTTGATACTAGACAATCTTGAGATATAGCAATAAACATTGCACCATTTCAAGTACAGACATTTTAGATACCATTCTGATTGGTTATTCGTCCTTTATTTTATTTAGTGGCTCAATAGGTTCTGCAGTTAAACCTGTATTATTCTTTGTAAATTCAAAAGTCACTGTTTATGGAGCTTGTCCATCTTTTGGCTGATGTTATTGGCCAGTGTCGGCCTATCAGAGATATATCAGCATTATCATGTAAATTTAGTGATGTGTGACAACACGATATCTTTTTTTTTTCTTGCAGAACATAATGAAGAAAATTATGCATATGGTAACTTAGAAGTGGTGTCACTACACCTTACAGTAGTCTCAACTCTGTTTGGAGCGGAGTGTGTCTCTGTGTTAGACTGCTAAGTAAAATGCAATGCTGGATAGTTAGTAAACAAAGACCCCACTGATAATCAAATGCACTTGATTAACTGATCATCAGCAAATGTGAACACCTCTATAAAAGCAGAATTTTTTAGCAGTTTGCCAGTCTGGAGCATTTGTGTGTGTGAGTTAACATAATGACACATTGTTCCCAGCAAATTTACCCCAAGGTCAGACTGTGCACTGTTCAGAGAAACTGCAGAAAACCCAAGAGCTACATCTCAGACTCTACAGGCCTCTGTTAGCATGTTAAATGTTAAAATTCATGCAGTACAATTGGAAAAAAAGACTGAACAAGTATGTCTTGTTTTGAAGGGTTGCCAAGAGAAAGACTCTTCTCTCTAAAAAGCACAGCTTAGCTTTGCAAAGAACAAACCACAAGACTTCTTCGGACAGATGAGACCAAAGTAGAGATGTTTGGCCATAATGCACAGTGCAACACTTGGTGAAAACCAAACTCAGCATATCAGTACAAACAACTTGTACCAACTGTCAAGCACGGTGGTGGAGGGGTGATGATTTGGGCTTATTTTGTAGCCACAAGACCTGGACACCTTGTAGCCACTGAGTTGACCATGAACTCCTCTGTATGTCAAAGTATTATAGAGTCGAATGTGAGGCCATCTTTCCTGCCACTTAAACTTGGCAACAATTGCATCTTGCGACAGGACAATGATCCCACAACTGCAACAGAATAGCTGAAAAAGGAAAGGTGTTGCAATAACCCAGTTAAGGTCCAGACCTCAACTTGATTAAAATGATGAGGTAGGACCTTAGGAGAGTTGTGCAAAAGTGCAAACCTCAATAAACTCAATCAACATTGTAAGCAAGAGTGGGCCAGTACACAGACTTTCTTTGTCACATGTCTGTATATACAGTTTATATATAAAGAACATTGACACTGGCTTTTTTTTTTTTTTTTTACAAATTTAATGTCAACATCAGCATCTGTCCCCAGAAAATAACTGCTTCCAAATGATTATACTTGAAGTTTATAAGATGACATATCGTTTAATGTCATCATGTGGCTAGTAACATACTATGGGTGTTACATGAATCCAGTCCTTTCCCAATAAGCATTTAATTTAAAACGACAACAGGTAACTTGTTATTTAATAAGAGCGAAACATGAACAGTGAAATTCATGAGGTAAAGAGTAAACGACTCAGACAAAAGCCAAACCACAAAGCACTGTTGAGCACAGTTAAAACAAAAATGGTGAAGATACACCTAAAAAAACCAAAGAACAACATGATTGGCAGTGCCACTCTCTTCAAGGCATTTCTGGTATGGCCGTTTTTCAAAAATGTCAGTCAACCAACTACACTTACTCTTTTTAAATAGAGATATGTAATCTGAGGCTCATTGTATTGGTTCCCAGCACTCCACCCAGAAATATAACTATACATGGAAACTATGTACTAAAGTTCAGTCACAGTAAACTGTCTCAAGTGCATCAAGAATCCTCAAATCACAGTACAGCTTTCTATGTAATTACATAACTTAAGTCTCTGGTTATGAAAGCTGTGGTATACACAGTATTTTATTAGTCTTTCCACAGTGTGTAACAATGCAAGCCTATAAACACGTAAATACCAACACACTGTGACTCTGGGCTGGAGCAATACTTTAAGTGAGAAGCATTTGCACCAAAGTTGCTATGTTTCAGAGAGGAGGAGCACCTGGTCCTGGGTCTAAATGGTAAGTATGGCTTGTCCGAGCTGCTGTATGTTACCGGATGTATGCGGGTTAAATGTAGCTCTCCTGCTCTTCCTTCATAGGGGGAATAGTTTGAGTGCCAACATCTGATTCTTTTAATACAGTTATCTCACTTGTTTCATTTCTTCCTGTTAGGTTCTCCTCCTTTTGTTCTGTTTCAGTTTTTCCACCTTCTTCCAGTTCCTGTGCAGTCACATTCGCCTGCAAGATGTTTGGGTCTGTGCAGCAATGCTTGTGGTCCGAACTGTGTTTTGGGCTGTAGTCTTGACTTTGTCCTTGGTCCTGGCTATTGAAGAAGTTGCGAATTATATGTTTAGGTAAGCCCAGCTGGGCAGACAAGGTGTGGACCGCTTCCTCGTCTGGGTTGAGGCCCACGTCCTTGATGAAACTTTGCAGGATACCGAGGGCATCTCTGGACACATTTAACCCCTGACATTGGACCTCCTTGTAACTTTCTACCTCATTATCTGTCTCTGAACAAACCCCAGCCCTACACTGTTCCTCATTCTTCATGTTGGGCCACTTCACAGACAGCTTCTCCTTAACTTTTCCTTTTTTGCCATCTCCTGTGATGTCATCTATGCCTTCCTTCCCTATATTTCCATCCCATACCTGTTCGCTGTTTTCTGCACCTCTTTCCCTCATGGTTCCAGCACAACCCCAGTCCCCACCCAGACTGTCCCTGTTTTCTCTTCCACCCTCAACCCATTCTTTACTGTCCCCTCTCTCACCATTGCTGCTGCCTCTGCCTTGCAAACGTACTCTCAAGTGCTGCCAGGCACCACCAGCATCAGACTCGGCTGGCGATGCAGCGCAGGGTTGTGTCGGGGAAAGGTGAGGTCCTGCCTCGGGCTGAAGGGGTTGATGGGGTTGTAGATGGTGTTGCTGTGGCATCAAAGAGCTGCGTTGGTACTGATGAGAGAAATTAGAAGTGATTAGAGCAAAAAGGTTGGTATTTTAATTTTGTCAGCAGAAGCTCATTTCTAGTTTTGAGTGTGAGCAGTACTATGTTTGACTTTAAATAGTTGTGAATGAAATAAAGTGAAGTCAACAGAGACTGTTTCACTCAAGAAATGTCACCTTTTATGTTAAAATGAAACTACTACTTAACATGCAAACTCATCCATTGTGTTTTGTTTTTCTGTTTTTTTACCATATCTAATTGAATCTGCAAAGTTTAGACACCGATTTGCTGCTATATGAGCAAAGGCACAGGACACGATGATCTGGGCTGGTGTGAAATCAAGAGTAGTGAAGATCGTTTGATCTTAATCTCCTTAGTGTTCACATGTGAGGTGATCTGCAGTGCAGCCACCCAGAACTGATGTCTGCAAACGCACATCAGGATCTGAATTTGCTCACGTGGTGTTGACTTTTCTTGTCAACACTACATGGGCAACGATGCAATGATATGCTAGGCAGTGGGCTGTATGTTCACAAACAGAAGGGTATGCAACCATTTTTTTACACGTTATCTTTGAGTTTGTGCTATAATCAAGCCATCAATCCATGCACAAGCAATGGAAGGGAAAGAAAAATAACTAATCAGCCTCACGGATCATTGCTTAATGTGGTAATCATCTTTTTTTTCTGACATCTCTGGCATTTAGCTGTCATTACTCTGCTGCTTTTCCATTGCACGCCCTAGAGATCTATTGGCATTCAATGTGATGTGACTTTCAGATTTCTGATAACTTTTTATCCATAACTTTTTTAAATTACAAAATTAAAGTCAGTACACCTTAGCCTCAAGTGTTTTCTGCCATGTATATAGGTGTTTAAAACTCTAATACATAATAGTTTTCTTCTCAAGCAAGATCTACTGAAGTCAGAGTGTCTGTTGATAATAATGTTTGTCACTTTTGGAAGTCTTACCAATGTATTGTCATTGCTGAGCAGGGTGAACCTGTCAATGCAGTGCTGCTGTGCAGTCATGTTGCTGCTCTCCTGTTCATAGATGGCATCTCGTTCATTCTGGGACAGGCTGAGGAACCGGCGGATCATGCACAGATTCTCCCACAGCGTCCGGTTCTCTGGACTGGGTTCCTCCTTCCAACGCAGCAGCTCGCACAACCATCCCTACAGGAAATACGTGCATATGCACAAGGTGGCTACAGTTGCTTAACAACTCTTAAAATATCTTAAAAGCACATTTACTAATAAAGGGCAAGGGAATAAACAGCCTTAAATTCAGTTAGGATTGGTTTAAATGTGTTTAGTCATGTCACTGGAAAAATTTTCAGCACACAGTGCTGCTGTTTTCTCCCCAACGACACATTTAGATCACACAACGTGACCATATCAATATGACAACGCTGTCTTGTTTGACAAACCCTTTCAGGCTGTTTATGTCTATTTTAAAATGCTTACAGTACAGTAACAGCAGACTGATAAGATAAAAAAGGTAATTTAAAGTTTGCAGCATATGACTAAACTGACATATTAAAAAAGAGGCTAAGCTGGGGTTCAGTTTAAGCCTTGTAGACTGCCTGGCTTGCCAATGGAGGAAATGCTGAAGATGATGGTAATGAAGGACTTGTTAGCTAGCTAGCAGAAATTTGAAGATGCATGTTTAGCGATAGCATTTACAGCCTTACATTTAATTTGCTTATGTATGTTGGCACCCTACATACAGTGAAAGGGATTGACCAAAGGAAAAAAATGAATTCACAATAACTTTCTCTATACATTGACTCCAAACTGGTTCAGTGCGCTCTCAATATACATACAAAATAAAATAAAAAATTAGGATCTCCCAGATAATCTGAAGATTATAGCAAGATTTTCTTATCAGCATGAATTGTTTGTGCATCACGAAGGAAGAAACTTGTGAGTGACAGATTGAGGAACGTAAAGCCAAGCTAGTTTCAGATTCATGAACTGAGGATGATTATGTTTGCAAGCAAGCTGATATGCTCACACGCGTGCGCGTGCGCGCGCGCACACACACACACACACACACACACCTGGCTGTAACCCAACTCTAGCACACAATGCCATCCAGATGCACAGTGCAGATAGAACAGGGAGATGCTGCATGGCTCTGCCTGCCAAACAACCGGGTAATACGGGGGGTGGGGTGGGGGATAAAAGATAGAGAGAGTGTGAGAGAATAAAGGGAAAAAGGGGTGGGGGTTAAAAGAAAGTAAGGTAAAAAAAAAATGGAGGCCAGTGAAGAGACTGAAAAAGAACCTCAGGGGTTTTGGACCACCTGGCTGTACTGGCATGACCGCTGAATGACCTCCAAACATCTTGATGATGAGTAGAAAGAAGAGGGAGTTATACGGGAGAAGAAAGAAAGAAAGAAAAGAAAAAAGAAAGAAAGCAAGAAAGAAGCTAAAAATTGGAGATGTGCTCGAGAGGAAGAGAAAATGAGACAGCTAAAATCCCCCCATTCCATGAAGGGAAATTATCCTCAAAACAAAAGGCAATAACAAGCTTATGGGGCCGCCATAAAAATGAGAACAATAAACACTCAAATCGTGCTTGTGTGTGTGTATTTGTATTAGTGCTGCTGTGTCCCTGTGCGCGCGATCACGTTTTACTTGCATGTGCTCTTACTGTATGTTTGTGTGCACAAGTGAGTGGTGTGTATGTGTGTATGGTGACTATTAAAGCGATAATTTAGGACACAATAGCAGTCTGATGCACTGATGATAGTCCTCTGCAGAGTACAGCTGCTGGTTGATTATCTGGGCTTTCCTCCACACACGGTATCCATCGCTGCTTTAACTGAGGCGATGGAGTCATAAATGAATGCTAAAATTGAGCATTTCATCAAGCGATAGAAACGATTGGGTGGTTTGTATGCTCAGATTTAAACTAACAAGAAGCAAAGTACCTGGCTCTTGGAGGCGGCAACCTTTGCAAACAGCGCCTGAGATACTTTGGCTCTCTTCATCTCATGCTGGATCTCCTCATAGATAGAGGTGCTGACATTGAGAACGCAGCTGTCTGTCCGCAGTCCTCTGTCTGCTGTAACTGGGGACAGTCTTGACTAAAAAGAGGCAAACACGAAGGGAAAACTGGGTTTAAATACAGGCTATGCAAAGTAATGGGCAATAGGAGGACTCTGAAACAGATAACAGGCAAAGGCTTTTATAGTTTTTTTGTAAAAGTAATGCCAATGATGGATCATGTCCTTTATGTATCCTTAGGGATGCCTATATTAAAATCAACAGAACAATGTAAAAGATTTTGCAAAGAAGAAGTCAACACAGAGGTTACACAACATTACAACTTAATTAACAGCTCAGTCCAGAGTGCTGATACAATAATACTATATGGTTATGTCTGCAACCAAGCTGTCTTGATCCTGTGCACATATTCACACACTACTAGTTCACATGTTTACTTGTTCAGCTGCTGATTGGCTATTTGGGGCAAAGGTTATGGGTCACCTGCTATAGTTTCCATTACAGAATTCTCTTATAGATTTATATTCATGATTCTCTTGTAATGCTATGTGTGTCAGTATATCAAGACTTTTTATTTGAAAATGCTCCACTTTGAGAGCTAACACAGGCATAGTTCAGCCAAGTGACAGAACTCACACTTGAATATTTCAGTGCTGTTTTATGAACAACTTTAACCTTTCACAGCTGGTTTACAAGACTTTTGTTTTGTTTTCTGCTGGCTGACCTGTGAGGACCTCGGTGGCGTGTTGTTGCAGCTGGGTGTGAATCCAGTCAGACTTCTCTCCTTTTCCTCTTGGTATATGCGCTCCCTCTCAGCCTCTGGGAGCTGCAGGAAGCTGTGCATTGCCCGCAGGTTGACCAGCAGAGACTGGGAGGCATGTTTCGGGTCCTCCTCCTTTCGCAGGATCTCAGAAAGTAGGCCCTGATGAACACACAGAAAAATCCGCATAAGTTGATACTTACGATGTACTTTTTTCCTTCTTCTATAAGCTGCTCCCTTTAGGGGTCACCACAGCAGACCATCTTCATCTCACCCTATCCTTAGTATCCTCTTCTGTCACACCAACCTTGTGAATGTCCTCTCCTCAGAGGACTTCTTCTTTTCCTCCTGCCTGGAAGTTCAGTATTCAACATCCTTTGTCTGTTATATCCTCTATCCCATCTCTGCACATGTCCAAACCATCTCAGCCTTTCCTCTCTAACTTTGTCTTCAAACTGCTCAACCAGAGCTGTCCCTGTGATGTACTAATTTCTAACCCTATCCAGTCTGGTCACTCCCAATGGAAATCTTAACATCTTCATCATCTTCTGCCACCTCCAGCTCAGCCTCCTGTCTTTTTGCTAGTCTCCAAACCATACATCACAGCAGGTCTCATGACTATCTAGTAAACCTTCCTTTTCACTCTTGCTGCTATCCTTCTGTCACAACCCTGACACTCATCTCCACCAGATCCACCCTGCCTACACTTCTTCTCACTTTTTTTTTTTTTGCGCTGTCCGTTGCTTTGGATTGTTGACCCCAAGTATTTAAACTCATCTACCTCTAAGTCTGCTCCTTGCATGTTCACCTTTCCACCTTTCTCCCTGTCATTCACTCACATACTCTCTCTTCCTTGAAAACTGGTCCCAGCACACTTCTTCTCCATTCTTGAGGCATCCTCTCATCCAAGATTATGTTAAACAATCTAGTCAAAAAGTCCACTGCCCTCTCTACCGCACAGGATTGCCATCTGGAGCATCCTTTCCCCTTTCTCTTCATAGCTGCCCTTACTTCCTTCGCTTTCTTCACTCCATCCATCCTTGTTTCTCTCTTGTTTCCTTCCTTCACCACCTCCTCAAAATACAGCTTCTGGCTTCTCAACACACTCTCTTCACTTGTTAGTACATGTCCTAGCAGCATATCCTTTCCAGGTCGATCTATATATATATAGTAATATATAACATACATGATGTTAGTGGTATAAAAATGGTTTAAGGGACACCAACTAACATTCAAAACTCACATAATTTAAAACAAGCAGCAACTTAAGATAATATCTCAACCTTCAAGTGAGAAATGGTCAGCGATGATCACCATATATGATAGAAAAAAGAAACAAGTCTTCACCAGTGCTGTGATGCTGACCTTTATTCTTCTGGAATTACTCTTGGATCATTTCTCATTCTTAACGGTAGATAGACATTTTCTGAAGAGGTTTATGTCAGAAGAACTACTGAGTTAAGATAACAATTCCTATTTAGCCATCAAATATGAGAGCAATACTGATAATCTCATCTAACTCCAAACTGCAACATTTCTTTGAAGCAGAGGAAAAGAAAGCATTCAGTTGTACAGAAGGATGACAGATATTGTAATTCTGCTTTAAAGCTATATGAACTCATAAACCTGAATTCTTTTCCTTCATGTTGAATGTTCAGCTTTCACAAACAAAATGATTCAGGTCAGGTATTAAAAGCTCCAGTCTCTCAGAAACCACAAATGGAAAAGGTCTCATGAAATATTATGTATTCTTTCACTGTCTTTATTTAAAAGATTTAAAGATGATAAATATAAAGTTTCTTGTGAAACTAAAGGAATTTAGCAATAGCCTCATATCCAACTCTGAATCCTATTCAGTGGCATCTTGACAAAACCTTGCAGTTTAGGGTTTCACAGTCAGCTTCTAGTCAGTGCTTAGCATGCTGCTCGCCTGTACATCTAGCATTATTCTGTCTGTATCTGTCTATACAGGGAAGCATTCAAGCACCACATGCAAATTTTAGGGCTTCCTTCCCTGAAAGGAAATCAGATTTCACACTGGCAGAGAAATGGCTTTAGAGGAAACAGCCTTCTTATTCAAATAATAGATCGTGGTTGGAGCTGCCCAGCAAACCCTGCCTTCTGAAGAGATGGAGGCTTGATGTGAGTCGTCAAATGACAAATGCTTCCCTCACTTTTAGATGACGTTTTGGCATCATGCCCAACTTGTATGGCTGGCACCAGAGCACCTTGGACTTGGCAACAGGGAAACATGGGGGTGGATAATAACTAACTCTGCTTATTGTGATGAAAATGATAATGAAGGTAATAATAATAATAACAACGGGCTTAGCCGGTCCTTTGAGCCCCATTTCTGTGGGCACACTAGTGAATATAAGATGATGGACACAGACAACAAAGCATTTTAGTGTTAGAGAGGAGGCGATAGTAGAGGGAGATATGGATACAAAACGAAGGAGACCAATGGACAAAGTAAGGGAGAGATTAAATATAGATGGATTGACCATGGGGGTTAGAGATTAAATGAATAGAAGGACTGCCAGAGTGAAAGGTGGTGAGATGGACAGCGAGATATAGAGGTAGAGAGGGAGGCAGCAGTTCTCTGAGGGGTTGTGATTAGTTGGCCCAGCTGCTGCTTCAGTGCTGGCACCGGCTTTGTGCCGCAGAGAGCTGGCACAAACACACACTCACATGCATACAAACACACATGCACAAGGGGGGAGGAGACACTACGGCAAAGGCCATGCCAGTGTGCCAACCATCTCACACTCACATATTCACAGAACACACTTAGCTATCACCGCAGCACCAGAGCACGAGCAACCTAATCACCACCAAAGAGTTGGAAACTGCCTTAAAATTCAATTTCAGCATCTTTTATTCTGCTCTCTCCTGCAACCATACCTGGGTCCTGTTAAATGCCACCCGGGCAAAGATGGCTTGGGAGATGCCTGCTCTCTTGAGCTCCTCCCTCACATTCTGGTAGATGTCTATCGGCACCTCTGATGGTCCGACAGAAGACGCAGCCGAGGTCTGGTTTTGCAGTCCGGCAGAAGAGCTTCCACCCGAGCCGCACTGCACTTGCTGCAGGGCTTGGGGATCAGGAGCTTTAGAGAAGACCTTGGCAGGAGCCCTCCCTACAGGGGGATGGTTCAGATACTGCTGTGGTGACGATGCCAAACCCTGGCCAGCTAGCATGCGACTAACAGCATACTGCTGGTTTAGAAACTGGGCCATCACCAGCTGCTGGTTGACCATTTGGGAGCTCAGAGGCTGGGTTACCAGCCCAGGAGGGCGCAGACCGAGGGGTGGGCGGTTGGATATGTTGGCAACTGCTCCACGAGGGAAAAGGAGAGTTGAGCTCTGCTCAGCTGGGGTACCAGTGGCTGGCTGGCTGAGGGTTATATGTGAGGACTGGTCAGAAAAGTTGTCAATCTCTGGTAAAGGACAAGGAAAGAAGAGACAGAACTATTTTTTACTCATTGTTCAAGTGGTAATACGTCTCCAAGTCACAGGATGATTTATATTGTGGCAGGAAAAAGTGGGTGAACCCAGGTTTTCTTCAATATTTGGTCACCAGGTCATATATGATCCCAAGTTTAAGTAAAGAAAAACACAATAAGCTTCTTCAGGTCATCAACCGGCATCTCTGTTAGGTTTAAGACTAAGTTTAGATAGGACCAGAAGATAGATTTTCTTTATTTGAAGCCATTTTGTAGCTAGTTAAGCATCTTGATGTATCATAATATTGCCTCCACTGTATTCCACCCATGGGATCATGGTTTCACTTTGGAATACAGTCCACTTTTATTGCCCTAAGTAGTGGTTTGTGTTCTCCATAAACAATTCATTGATTAACTGTCTCTCTGGGTTCTGGTTCTTTTATTGTTGTGCAGTTTGTATTTTACTGTTTGTCATACTGGTAAAACCTCATCCTGAATAAAAAAGCCAGTTCTGGGAACTTTGGCAAGTTTGGCAGGTGCGTAAGCCTGTCCCTTTATGGTTACATCACAATCATGTACAATACAGTCATGAAACTTTGCAGCTGTGTAGCTGACACCAACATGCTGGCCCCAGATGGTAGATGGGTGTTGTCCGGGAACTGATATGATTCCTGTTCAAGATCATCTTTAATTTATAAGTTAAGTTGTTCTAAAACGTACTCCATTCATATTAGATTAGACTCCATGTTTACTGAGTCCTGGCTTTAAATAGCATTTGTGGTCATCAGCAAAGATATTCAGAGACTTTTTCTAATCTGTATTGTACATGTTTAGTAGTTGCGACAGGTGGTTTGTGCGGTTGGCACAAACTGGTCTTGGAGACACCTACAGTGGTGGGAAACTTCTACTTTATTAAGTACTAATCTAATAGCATGCAATTTCATACAACACATCTATCATAAAGTTTGCTTTTATGCAATATTTTCTGTTTTTGTTGACATCGTTGAACAGTTAATGATTCTTAAGCTAAGATAAGCTAAGATACGGTAATAATTCGGCTGTATGTGTAATATTGAGGTAATTGGCAGTGGTATACTGTACTGAATTATAATTAAGGGGCACTTTTAAATTGCATGTTTTGATGGATGTCTGCGAACTTTTGTCACTACAGTAATGTCACAAATTGCAAAGTGCACCGAACTTTGTTTGTGTGTAACCAAGATCAAAGGTTTACTTTGAAGAATACAACTATTTTTGTATAAGTTGATAAAAATTGTATCTGTCCGTAGTTATAACTTATTCAAAGATTTGGCTATATCTAAAAACAAATTCATACGGCTTATTTTAAAGGGTTCAACAGCTTTTTCCTGCTACTGCACTGTAAAATTTCCCGATAAAATGAAAATGGTGAAGCGTTCATTTTTTTAATTCAAGCTGCTAAAAGCGTATGACACCTAGTTAGTAGGATAAAGGTCACATAATCAGTATCTAGAATGTATCAGACATGCTGTAAAACTTCACAGGTGTGTTTTGAGTTCTCTCACCCTTGAAGCATTTGGACTTCTTGAAGTGCTTGTACCATCGGCCAAACTCATGACACTTGGCAGCTGAGACATTTGCATAGTAAGTGCTATTTACAATAGACGATATCATACTCTGAAACAGAGGGGAAAAGACAATAGAAATTCATTACATTTTCTGAGCTCCTGCTATGGGCGGCTTGGGTGTCTCAGCTGTTCACACATCTGATATTAATGAACTCAGATCTGTGTTATTAAAAAGACCCCCAGGTAAATAGGATAATAAAGACAGATGAGAGTGTCAGTGTGTGAGCTGTGTGGGTATGCATGCATCCATGCATACATGCGTGTGTGAGTGTGCAGTTAAACAAAACACTACAGGTCATCAGAGACTATGCCTCTGTCTCTCATTCACTCACTCTTACACACACACACACACACACACACACGCGCGGTTTGTCCCTGAAGACTATCCTGTGCAATCTTTACATCTTATTACACCTTTCATCTTCTCATATTTATTTTAATCTGCTTCCCGCAAACAAGAGAGGGGGGTTAAGGTAGTGATAGGAGAGGAAGAGAGATGGGGGAGGAAGGATTTGCTTGTATCAGATTTTAACACGGCAGAGAAGAGAGGGATCTGAGGTAGAGAGAAAACGGTGAACAGTTATCCTCTATCAGACTGTAGATGTCCTACGCCTCGGGCAAAATAATAGATCGACCAGGTTGATAATTATGAATATTCATAAAAAGGCCTTCCCCAAACACTGCGTGATTAATGACAATTATTTCTGCAGTTGTGTCTGTATTTGCTTAATTAAACACATAAGAATTGAAGATATTACATTTAGATTATTGCTGAATCAGTCCAGAGTGCAGAAAAGGCTAAACAGCAAAGGACTGACAATCAACAGGATCAAGATAGGCAGCAAGCAGGCAGTATGGCTTTTAAGGAGATAACCATCTCTCTTTATCTGTTTCTCCCTCCTGTGCTCTGCCCCCACACCTTATCTATCTCTGCATCTGGACTTCCTGTCTAACTACTGGACCCTTTGCTTACTCTTTGCCACGTGTCAAAGAGGGCACGGAAGATTAAATTGCATGCATGTTAAATGCTCATTTTGAATTTCAGTCCAGTTTAGATTATTATCTCTCGTTTGTATACCTGGGACAGTGGGCACTCCTTGGCCAGTGAGCTCTGGTTCATGTCCTTGAGGAGCTCTTTCAGGGCATTTCTCACCGTCGAGTGACTCCACTGCTCGGCTGGCAAGTCCTCCAATTTAGGACAGCTACACAAAGGTCAAAGAAAAAAATGAACTAGATGATTTTAGTATATTACAGTTTAAAGGAGTATTCAAGCTCAGTAGTGTTTCACTTTCACAAGTGATGTATGATGCATGATGTAACTTAGTGGCATATTTCATTAGACTCTCTCAACATGGTTATTTACTGAAAAAGCTCCGGTCAGAGCCGGAGAAGCTCAGTAGTATCCCTTCAAGAAGACAACAACATGGATTGTTGTCTAAATGCTGAACCACATGTACTGTCTAATGCAATAAAGAAATCACAAGCACACTTAAGATCAAGAAGCTTCAGATAACAATAATGATATCAGGTCCTTCTTTATTTGCAGTACACTGTTTTCATAGAAGATATTTTAAAAAAATAACAGTAGGAAAATTACATTTGGTGTCAAAGTGCTGGTATTGCACATGCTGACTCAGTGTCATTACTAAAATCTGTGATTTAACCACTGTAAACTTCATCTGAATGTACATTTGTGCAGCAATGTATACCTCACACAAACAGGACAAAGATATGACCCTGAAGGCAAACATACTGATAGAAGTGCTGTCTGCTCTCTACCTGTGCAGCTGGATTTTAAGTGTGATGACGTGGTGAACATCCTGCAGCATGTCTGCCACTGTTGCATCTGGAGCGTCGGTTACGTAGGACAGAGGCACCGGGTTCCACCTACCCACCTGGATCAGACCTGAACACATGCACATACATAGGTGAAAATAAGGAAGGTTTAGTGTTTAAGTGGCGCTTTCTTTGCACTGCAAGTGGGTTTTTTTTACCTTTTGCCTGTGCTGCAGAGCTGTGTGAATATCCCAGTGTCAGCAGGGCCATCTCTATCAGCTGGTTAAACAGCAGATCTCTCTTAACCAACACAAACTCAGCATGCTCTTCTCTCCTCTCTCCTTCCAAAGGGCTTTCCGTGTGCTCCACCACACAGAACACCGGCAGCAGGCTCCCTGCGGTGACAGACACGCATGATGCCATACACCAAACCATTTGGGTAATTAGAAGTAATTCATCAACTTATACAAAGTAAGTTTTTTTAAACTGATATATTTCTATACATGCATTTACATCAGAACTAGCTGAAATTAAAAAACACATTTATGGTTATGAGATAAGCTCAGTTAATTTGATAACACAGCTGAGCCATAATCTCAGAAGATCCGTGTAAAACTAAAAAAAATACATATATAGGTTCAAACACTAGGTTTCATCTTTTCACCCCATGTACCTCTGCTGTGCCAGCTCTTTCCCTGTGACCTCGCTGTGGTGGGTTTCTGTGCCATGCAGGGGTTTTTGGCCACAGGACTACCCTGTCTGCTCCTCTCCTGGGTCGAGGGTCCCCCCTCGTGTTGCTCCACTCGAGCCAGCTTAGCAGGAGGAGGGCGAGGGTCTACAGCAAGATCACAGCCCTCAGCTTTCTTGATTCCATTACACAAGGGATCCATCTGTGGTCTTACACTAATACAGAGATAAGGACGCTTAAACATCAAATACTACACAAGGTAAGCTAATAAAAGTCACTTATACCAGTTCTCCTTAAACTTTTATTGACAAACTTTTTTTTCTATATGTACTCATAGACACCAATTAAATAACTGCAAACTGCTCTAACATTCGCATACATAGTGAACGTCAAGAGAATGTGAGCTGGAAACTGCCACATAAAGTAGCCATAATAATATAGCCTATATTTAAAAAAAAACACACACACACACACACACGTGCACGCAAGGGTTTAAATATCCGTCTCAGCATCGGGGATGACCTTCACCCAGATGCCTCTTTGAGTCTAACCACTGAAATCCCTTATAACAAAAAAGATGCAGTGAATGCTACAGCGCAGTTTCCCCACAATAAACTGCCGTCGCCTCCCGGTGCGCCGCTTGTAAGCGCTGCTGATTCGCTTCAATTTTAGCAGCTAAACAAACAGTCCGACGTCTGATTCTGCTGAAGTTTGACTGAGGCGAAACCAACCTGTTTCAGTCTGCACAACGTGCATGCCCGACCCGCTATCGTACATCAGCAGCCCATTCCCGCAGACGGCGTCTGTATCCATATGGTTCTCCCCGCTTCCATAGATCTCTAGTTGGAGAACAGATCCGCTTCTCCCGGGTGTATGTCCCGCGACACGCTCCTGTGCGTCCTATTACTCACAATAACCGTTTACCATCTGAATTGTCTCGTTTTCCCCCTTGAGTCAGTAGTAACTATCTCGATCGATCCTCCCTTGTTCCCCGACAGCGCTTTGCTTTCCGATTAAACTGGCCTCAGCAAGTTGTGAGCGACCTCCCAGCCAGAGCACCGGCGCACGCTGCTTCTGTGGATCAAGCTCCACAAAGAACAATGTACGGCGTGGAGCTCCTGGAGTATATTTCCTGTCATATATTAGACCACTGACTCCGGGAGAGCAGTTGTTGGTTACACTTCAAAGCGCTGTGCGCACGAGGAGAGAGAGACAGACAGCGAGAGAGAGAGAGAGAGAGAGAGGGTGAGAGAAAGAGAGAGAGGTGGGGAGGGGGAGACCTCCCTACACAGTCTCTAAAATCCACGGACCCAGCTGCATTAACATATGGTGTAATAATGAATTCACTAGCGCGCTCCGTAAATGTATTAAATGTGACAATTGCGCATAAATCTATTTATTATGTTCTGCCGCATGCTGTGCACGCACTTATTATTGTCTTTAGGGTATTGGAGCTCTCCATGGTAACAAAGTGGAGCAGGGCAAGGTGGAACTGGCTGACTGATATTAACTTTTGAACGCTGATGTTGTCACAAGATTATCTAAGGCTCATTTTTAATATGCAGAAGATCACTTTTTTTCTACTACAGGAAGAGCAGGAATGAGCTCTATACTAAATTTACAGTAGTGTAGGATGTTTATACTACAGCTCATATTATATATGTAAAGGTTATATTAAGCCAAAGTATACAGTAGTTGGTATATTGCTGTACACTCAGAATGGCTGTTTCACTGTTTTTAATGAGTAAATTTTACTTTAAAGTGCTTCAAAGGGCTTCACTTCTTCAGCTACCTCGAAGTGTTGATATGGCTGCATGAGTTATCATTGGAACCAACTTGTCTTCTGCCCTGTTTGCATCATCCTTAAGCTGCAGCCGAGTGTAAGCAGACCTCCCCCATGCGGTCCACTGCAGAGGAGGTGCACTCCATCTCGGAAGCTGAGATCCTCAGACAGTGCTTGAAATCTCTGTGAGGGTATCACAAAGCAGCGGGCGAAGTGTGTGCTCCGTGCGTGCACGAGAGGGAGACAGAAAGAGATGAAGAGTCAGAGATCACTCGTGCTGGCAGACAGTCTGTTTTCCACCGGTTCATTATAGGGTGGATGGTGTGCAGTGGAAGTGTATGTTTGGGGAGCGGGAGGGTGCTCTACTACTTTTTGACTAATTAAACAAAGTGAATTAGCTATCTCCCCAGCCAGAACGAGTCATGGCTGGTTACACATCATTCATCGTGACTAATTCACAGAGAGAGATGTCACTCAGCTGGGCGGAAACGTGTGTGTGCGTATATATGTGTGTGTTTGCAGCATTCCACTTGCACCTCTGGGTATTTTGCTAAGTAAGGTTCGCAGCAGGGTGTCATCGACTACTTTGTATGTGCACGTGCCTTTAAGTTTTTATATGTTCAGATTTCTTCCCCTCTGTTATCCTCTGCTCTACTATTTCATCACTGGCCTGATACGTCATCAATGAGGCTGCCGTGCTAAATGATAATTAAGACCATTACACGCTCACAGAGCGTGCTAGCAGTGCACCGCACAGCTCCCTCAATCGGAGCCTCATCTCAGGGGACACCCTGCTGCTCACACAGTCGCGTATCTCCCCAAATTAGGTTAGATTTTCACGCCACCTCATTCGCCATAGATGTGATGTGGTTATTATAACCTCATGATGTGGTTAGTGAGGTGGCTGCCGTTACATGGGTGGAGGCAACACGTCAGGGTGTTAAAGGGGAAATGGATTACCGGCACAAAGTATTGCACAGTTTTGTTTCGCCTGCTCCCTGATATTAAAGCAGACCTATTACGCTTCACATTTTTATTCCGGTACTCCACTAGAGTAGCTTTGTGTGATTCACAGTTCGAAATAATACTCGTTAGTCTTGTACTGCCACTTGGTGCTGTCTGAAAGAAGCAATTTTAGCTCCTTTCCCTTTAAGGTCATGCTTATTTTGAGCCAGCTTTCTTCTAATTGGCTGCCCTTTTTAAACGGGAGGTTTGGTAGGTGGGGCTCCAATACTCACGGCCAGAGCTATGTGACTGACATTTCCAAAATATTCACTCTCAGTGACGTCATGCAGACCTAGGATTACAAATACGGACTGAAGCAAGGCATTTAGAACAGCCTGAAGGCTGAGCTTCTAGCTCATAGGGATTACTTGCGCATACAGTGACCTCAATTTTAGCTCAGATGTTCTGGGTCATACAGAAAGAAAAGCAGTCCTGTTGCTCTCTAAGCAACCATCCTACCTGTGTATTACAGCGTCCTGTTGTTTTACTTCATCCAGGTTTATTACATGATTACATAACATAAACATTATGTGATTACATCTACATAAATGTAAATAGGTCCTTAATCATTTAGAGAAAAGTCTTCATTATCTTAGCATAGATGAAATCTCTTGTGCTTATCAAAGAAACAATAAATTGGGGGAGTTGCATGTCCAGAATTCCAGAATATAATCCCCCCCAAAAAGCTTTCTTCATGTGCTTGCTCTAAAGAATTAAGGGAAATTGCCAAAAGGCTACGAACTTCTGTGGGGTGTACTGCTCTTTTCACAAAACATCACATCTCTGAAAACATCTGAAAACTTTTGCAAATAGACTCTATGTGGAAAATTCGACAACATATTTGAACATTAATTAATTCATTATTTATTTATTTCCAACATCAATTAATTAGTGAAAGATTTAAGAAATTAATTATTTTCTATTTTAATCCATTAATGACAGGTTTATTTATTTATTTTTCCAAATTTGATTAATTAATGACATATTTAATTATTTATTCATTTCCATTTTTAATTAGTTCATGCCACATTCAATTAATTAATTAATTAATTCAAAGTTCACTGAATTAATAACACAATTAATTCATTATTTATTTCCAATTTTAATTAGTTCCTGACACATTTAATGAATTATTAAAAGATGTCACTCTTGGTTCTCTATATTTCTGGGCATAATTTGATTCGGGGCCCCGCCCCCAGCTAAACTCATCACCAACAACCTACTTCAGTGCCACCATTATTAACTATATGTTGTCCATGCTTGATCAGTATGCATCTAATAAACCATTATCGTGTTTTTCTAGTGTGCTGGAAAGAAATAAAATAAACGAGCAGACAGTGCCCTTTTAAAACAAGTCAGTTGTTTTTTTTTTAATTGTGTAAAAGGGCACAACAAAAGTTTATAATGACCTAAATTTAATTTTTCGTTTTTACATGACGAATCCCACATGACAAAGGTAAAAACAGACAATATTAACTAAATTAAACAGAAACTAACTAAAAAGAGAGCTAGCACTAGATTATTAACTTTAATGCCTGTGGTTTCCATGCAGCATCATCTAAGCTCACTACAACTTGACTGAACCAAAAGCTCTTGTTTAGCTAATGTCACTGTTAGCCAGTCTTAATGATTAACTGCTTATATGTGATTATTCACAGAAACATACGTTTATCTTCCTTTTTTTCCTTTCTCTGATTTATTTCTTTTCTTTTTAGCCCCAGGGGGATAAATCATTTTTTGAGACTTACTCGGATACCAATTTTCTTGTAAATACTTACACTGTGCATGAGCATGACCCTGGCTCTGACAGTAAAAATGATTATAGCAGTAGCATGAACTTGTACTACTGATATGTCACATGCACAAGAAATATGTTTAATCAAACTGTCTTTTGTGACGCTTCAAGCGCTCTTGGGGGCCTCCTGTTCGTGTGGGTGCCCCAGGCACATCTTGCTGACAGACAATTCCTACAGTTCCTATCTTTGTCTTTAAAAAGACTAAGGTTTTAAGATGTGGAACAAAAAAAGAAAAAGGTGCTGAGGAGGAGGGGGGAGTGTGTGTGTGTGTGTGTGTGTGTGTGTGTGGGGGGGGGGGTGCCTGATGTCAAAAGCCTAATATGAATATGGTGGGACTAAAGTGGGAGATTTGTACCATCTATGTTATTTAATTCTATGATATACTCCTAGGACACTTGTTTGCTTACAGCAGGATAATGGTCCTATACACAGCTCCAAACTATTACAAAATATACAAGAGCAGAAGCAGCTGGCTGTCTTTGTCCAGTGCAGTAGACACAAGAAGGAATGTCCAACATAGTTCATGGATCTCAGTGTCACTGAACTATTGTGGAAACAAGCTGACCACATGGCCTGTCAGAAGTGTGAGTGAAAAGCATAACCAGATTACCTCCATAAGCTTACATCTAGTGTCAAAGGTCATTCAGGCTCTGATGCTGCAAAATCTGATGAAAAGACAAAATGATTGTTTTACTTTGAAAACAAACTTTGCTTACATCTTTGCTTATTTACTATCAATGTTACAGTTTATTTGATGAATCTGAGCATAAGCTCTCATGTCATTCTCTGAACTTATGAGGCGTTATGTATTTGGCAGCTGTAATTATCAGTTATTAATTAAGATCGCACTTAGAAAAAAATGACAGCTGGGATAGACTGCATGACCCTAAATTGGATAAGCAGTTAATAAACTGGATGGAGGGAGAAAAATATGATCAGATGATAAAATTCAGCATATTGCTAAAAGTTCTATTTTTGAGCTGTTTGTTTTTGACTCTGTTACAAATGACCAGTGTCTAGTTTGGGCCCCTTAAATGTATCAACAGATGCTTGTGTGTTGCTATCTTACATGTCCTTGGAGTAAACAACTAGCTACACTTTGATCGACTCAAACATGGCAATCTTTATTGAATTTTTGCTCACATTAAAAGTTTGATGATATAATGTAGAATTACATGTATGTCCGGGGCAATTTTCTGCACAACCAAGTGTTTTTGTGTCTAAAATTCCTGTTTTGAATGCAGGGCTTTCTCTTGCAATGGGTTTGGGCTGTGAGTTTCTGGTAATATTACTTCATTCTTATTCAGCCACTGTCGTTATCATTTGCTCTAATATGAAACATCTTTACCCAGAAAAAATCTCTCTGCAAACATATTAGATGGCCATACTATAATCTTATCTCTAACATTGTATCATAGCTTGGCTTTAAGGCAGCTGTCTCTCCTCAGGTCTCTCCTGATCTGGGGCGTGTGCAGGCTCCTCAGTCTGTTAATGTACCAGCATGGGTATCAAACACTGCCTGAAAAAAACATAGCCTTGGGTTAAGGTGGCTTTGTTAAATGTATACAAATCAGAAAGTCTCTGAAAAAAAGGTTTGAATTTAGGAGCCTCCAGGTTCCAGATTAAATTGTGAGCTCAGGATCAGATGCGAGATGCTGCCCTACTTACTTGCTTGATTGAAAAATTGATTTGTTTTGTGGGAATAATGGAAACAAAGGACAAGACAGAAAGGACAAAAGATAGGAAGTGTAAGTACTGGTTAGAAGAGGGAATGCAGGTGTGATGTGTCATGTGACATTTCTGTAATTGCTTGTATTATTAGATCCCGTGCAGTGTTGATTGTGAGTGAGGACACCAGTATTGCTCTGTGGAAACGTGGCTTTGTACATATTTCATGTAAAATAGCCTGCTGCAAAGGTGTGTGTGTTTCTTCATTAGGCGTGCCTGCACCAGCGTATAGCAAAAAACGTGAAGTTGAAATGCTAGCATCGTGTTGCTTTAATGCCGCAAGGGAATCTTCAGCATAAATGCATGACTGTACATTATACAAGCACAAGGTCAGATCTGATTAGGGTCCAAGTGTTTATACCAAAATAACACACAGAGACTCAGAGCTGGAGCTGAGATTACTGTAAAACAGCACAAATGCATATAGGCATAAAATGATCTTCATTACAGTTCTTATTATTGTGCACTATTCAAACATCTTAAATTCACTTGTAATTGGTGCATATTAATGGGTTTGTGTGCATTTTTAAACCAACATCCCTATCAATCTGAGGGATTAATAAAACGTAACTTTGGCGCCCCCTAGCGGTGTTATCTGACTTAGGGAAAGGTGGCTGGAAGAAATCTATCCATTGCACCAAATTTTGACAAGGGTTGTCTAATGTTTTCTGCAACACAAATACACATTGCCCCCCTACCTCCATGTCCACAGACATCCTGACATGCCATTTCAGGTGTAATGAATAATGTAAACAAAGCCTCAGTCCCAGTAATCAATAACAATGACCCAGTGTGCAGCACTCCGGCACTGACACGTCCAAATGAGAGCCATTTAAAACGTTACACCTGAGCTAAGAAAATATCTGCTGTAAGAGAGGTTTATTTATGTCACCTCATGCAGTAGATTAATAATAAAGTTAGGTGTAAAGTTGCCGTGTTTGCAATCATTAAAAACAATTTGGACAGATGGGAGGTGGTGTGGAGGGAAATACTTTTTTTTTTTCCCTTTGGGGTAAGGTAAATGTTATAAAAAGCATTGCAATAGCTCTGCAAGTAAACTGTTTTTCTTTAATATCCCAAATAATTTTTCTCTAGTGCCTTAAGTGTTGTCACAGCTACAGTGATTGATTGATAATTATGCGGAAGCTTAATTGGCTCTAATCTTTGGAGGTTTAATAACATTTCTGGTGAGGTAACACCGGAATCCACAGCGACTCACTTTGGCTCGACTGTCACTTTGCTATGAACTTAACTGTGAGGCGCACACACACGCACGTAAGATGTGTATTTGGTGCAGTGATTAGGATTAAACGATGCATTAAGCATTTAATTACTCAGGTGGAGCATCGCAGTGTGTTGGCTGTCTGTTTTAATTTTATTAGCTGACACATTTATGGAAGAAGCTCTGTGTGCTTAACTACTTGGCTCCGGCTCACCTCGGGGACATGACTCACATATTTCTTTATGTGGATCCTGAATGCATTTGTTTGAATGCGCGTACAGTTCGTAAGCTTGTTTGAAGACACAGAGGAGACATATGATTCACATCTCGATGGGCCTGGGAGCGCCTGATGACTACACGTTTTCCACATGACATAAACACTAAAACAGCTGCTTCACTTTTGGGAAGGAGCTGAGTAGGAGGCACTGTTTTTGACTTTTGCTGTTTAGGCCCATGCTGTAGCACTGTTGGTAATGGGATTGACCTAGAATGGAGTTTAGTTATGGCTTTCGTTGAACGTGTGTGTATTTGTAGGTTCATGAACTTACTAATAGTTTCGTTGTATTTTTTAGAGGTATCTTGTACTTGCAGCGTGAACCTTGAAATTGAAAACTTGGATGTAGTCCTATTTCTTGATTTACATACTGGAGAAAATAAGGATTTGCAAATAGGGATTTTATTACGCGAGGCAGTTTCTTAAACATTCCTGCCCAACTTTTTAGTTGCAGGTGATGTCTCTTACTGTTAGCCAATATCTCAGTAACTCAGCTCCTTAGGAACACCGTGAGCTTATGCTGAAATAAACTGCTTTTTATAATGAATGTTTCCTGTTGAGGAAAGGTTTGCATTTTAGAAGATATAATCATATGGAAAAGAAGCACATCATGAGGAAAATAACTATTTGAACAATATCCAAACAGTTGAAGCATTTGATGAACACAGAAATAACTTCACAAGTTGCTTCTGGTTAGCATTCTTGTGAAAGGTTATATGAAAAAGTGAAAAAAGCAAGGAAAAGAGTTTAAATAAGAGATTAAATAATTTAAAAGAATGGAAGTTGGTCAGAGCTCCTGTAACTGGCAGCCTCTCCCGTGGCGCCATCTTTTGTGTGTCTGAGGTTGTAGTCTGTAGCATGGGGGCCCCACAAGGAACAGTACTCGCCCCTTTCCTCTTGACCCTGTACATTGCAGACTTCAGTTATAACACAGACACTTGCCTTTTCCAGAAGTTCTCAGACGACACCGCCATTGTTGGTTGGGTGTCGGAGGGAAACGAACTGGAATACAGGGGGGTCATCAATGACTTCGTCAGCTGGTGTGACCAGAACCATCTTCGCATCAATGCCAGCAAGATGAAGGAGCTGGTGATTGACTTCAGCAAGAAGCCACCCCCTATTACACCAGTGAACATCCAATGTTTGGACATTGAAACAGTGGAGGAGTACAAATACCTGGGTGTTCACCTCAATAACAAACTGGACTGGTCCACAAACACAAATGCACTTTACAAAAAGTGTCTAAGTCGTCTCCACCTGCTACGGCGGCTGAGATCCTTTGGGGTGAACAGGACACTCTTAAGGACATTTTACAACACTTTGGTGGCGTCTGCTATTTTCTATGCTGTGGTCTGCTGGAGTGGTGGAATGGCAGAGAGGGACAGGGGGAAACTCAACAAACTGGTCAAGAGGGCCAGCTCTGTCCTGGACTGTCCACTGAAGTCCATTGAGCAGGTTGGGGAGGAGAGGATGTTGTCTAAGCTAACATCCATCATGGACAACACCTCCCACCCCCTGCATGAGACTGTACGAGCACTGAGCAGCTCGTTCAGCAGTAGACTTTTACACCCACAGTGTAGGAAGGAGCGCTACCGTAGGTCATTGTTACCAGCAGCTGTCAGACTCTATAATGCAGCTTAACATTCTTTTGGTCATCTTACTCAGCAGCTTGTTTGTTTACTGTACATTTTATACATAGCTCTGTAGATTTTATACATAACCCTGTACATTTTATACATATCTCCATACAATTTTTCAGTTTTTCTATACATCTGTACATCTATCTGTACATTGTTACCTGTATATACCTTTATATACAACTTCGGTTGCTTATGTTTATAGGACCACCTTGTGTCTTCCTTTTATATTTTAATTTTCCCTTGCTTTAAGAGGTCTGTAACACCGAAATTTCTCATCCGTGGGATAATAGAGGTTTATTCTATTCTATTCTATTCTATTCTATTCTATTCTATTCTATTCTATTCTATTCTATTATCTTTTATTTATTTATTTATTTTCTTTTTTTTCTTGGGCTTCAGGAAAGTATTTACAGGTGTCCTACTCCCATCCATCCATCCATCCATCCATCCTCTTCCGCTTATCCTTATCAGGGTTTCCGCAGGACGAGGGAGGGGGATAACAACAAGCAGTGTGGTGGTTTATGTTGTAAGGACAACCCCATTTCCATCAAGTTCCCCCGATCACTAGAGTCAAAACATCAGAACACAGAGTGGTGATGAGAACCCGCACGAACCCAGAAACCACAAGTGCCCATAGCCAACAGCAAAGATCAAGCCCAGCAGCACAGAATGACCTCGCATTATGATCTTTTAAACAGTATATAACAGTACATGGATTTAAGAAAAAAGGCAGATTTTAATTAGAAAAGTGATTAATGATGTGGAAAAAGTACTAATTTTACTTCTTTAGAACCATAAAATTAGGAATTGGGCTTGCAGATTAAGTACCAACAAATAGAAACTCGTAGGGAAAGTGGAAACTGTCTAATTTAGTACTCTGCCAGTTCTGGAGCTGTCTTACTTCTGAAGTGCGCCGTGTCATCAGGGTCTAAGAAGCTCTCCCAGGTCTTTAGAAAAAGATTGAGGATGCATATGAGTCTGGTAGTCTGTGGAAAAAAGAACATCAAATCATTCCACTGCAAGAAAATCATCTACAAGCGGCAGTGATTTCTAATGACTGTCAGTTTCTCCGTGACCTACCGCTTCAGAAAATTCCGCCTAAGAACAAAACTGTTTAATGCACAAAGAAGTCTCCATGATCTGTCGCTACTGTTGTTGTCAAAACCAAATCTGAGCTGCATGGGAGTCCTATCAGGAAAAAGCATTTGCTTTCTATAAAGAGCATTAGAGCAAAGGTACACTTTACCACTGAACATACCAGCTTTTTTTTTTTTTTTTTTTTGGAATAACACATCCTGGATCAGTGAATAAGCGATATCACTGTTTGGCCACAATAACAACACACATATTTGCTGCAAACTAAAAACAGCTTTTTCAGAGAGAGCCTCATATCAGCTGGGAAACACAACGGTGGATATGTTTGGTTTGAGGCTTCCTTGTTGCCTCAGGGCTGGGCAGTGTGCTGCTATTGATTCAACTATGAATTGTGTATCATATCAAAGAATTTAAAGATGTGAGCCCATCTGTCCAAAATTTGAAGCAGAATCAGAAGTGGGCCTCTCTACAACATAAGCACAGGAGGAAATCCACTAAAGAGTGCCTCAGAAAGACTAAAGAGTGTAGTCCACGTTTGAATCCTATTAAAATAAATGTTAAATGGATTTGTACTTAATAGCAGGTGTTAATACAAGCCTCATTCCCCAAATCACACACATATAGATTCATACTAGTGCTTTTTTCCATACCTAGGAAGCAAATGTCTGACTTCCTGTTGGTAGATGACTCACTATACCTCCTGACCACGGCCATGTTAAACAATCATATAAACATATAAATGAAAACCTCAAACATCTTGCAACAGAAGGATATTTTGTCATTTCTGCTGCCCTCTTGGTTATGGTCTCTCTTAGAAAAGAGATTTTATCTAATGAAGCTTTTAGCTGGAAAAATGCATGATACACTAAGGAGTGGTCCGCTGTAGCCATAAGAAGGATGCTTGTCCAGATGCCTCAAAAACTAAAAAAAAACATTTTCATGGGATGTTACTTTTGAAATCATTCGACCGTACTGTTATGACATAGATAAAACTGAGTCTTGCCGTTATAGCTTCTTAAATTTTCTTTTCATTGTACGTCTCACTTAATGGTTTATGTGATTTTTTACACATAGACATAGACTTTATTGACCCCACATTGGGAAAATTCACACATTACAGCAGCACAAGGGTCAGCAAGAAGAAGGGAATGAGAAATATATGAGAAAAAAATAGAAAAATAAGTACGTAAGAAAAAATAGTGGACGAATAATAAAAGCCTCGAAACTATACCAGTATTTTCTACTATTTACAAATGGTTACTATATACAGTAAATACACTCAGATTATTTTTTTCTTATGTACATAAAGTGCAGTGTGAGTAATGTTGTATACACATACCTATATAAGAAACTGTAACTAGTTAAGGAGCATTTATGTGCTGCACATTTACAGGCTTTATGGAGATCTGTATCTTACCATCCACAGGATGGCGATGTAGCACAGCGGATCCGTTCTGCGCAGCGCTGTTGTGAAGCTCATTGCAGACTTCAGCCCGTCTCGCCGTGTCTTCCATGCAGGCCGTACCTTGACCCTACCACCAGATGTCGCTAAAAACAGTGCGGACACGCTGCCAACACAACTACGTGAATGAGTCGTGCACCTACTTAAGTGACTTATTTGCAGTCTGCATAACTGATGTAGTTTATTGGCTTTATTTTAATACCGCGGTGTCCTTAAGCAGAGCACACTGAGCAACAGCATAAGAGAAATTCACGACTCACTTGAGTGACGCGCTAAGTGGGAGAAAACTAATTAAAAAAGCTGTAAATCAAAATTTCAATAAAAGTTCAGGAGTCAGCTGTTTCTCTGTGCTGTGATGTCACCGGGTCTCCACGCCGAGAAACTATCAGATTTGCGGCTTTAATCACAGCTGTTGAGAATGCTCGTCTCTCACCGCTGCACGCTGTGGATAGATGGTTGGCTCCAACCGACATAATAATGGAATCGCTGACAGGGAGTGTCACCCTGTCCCTCGCTGTTACCTGAGCAGCACCTGTGGTCTCCCTCTTCTCCTGTCCTTAACACACGCAACAGACGCACGGGTGAGCGCATCACGTGCGCTCCCCACCAGCTAGGGGCTTTTGCGTTGTGCTGAGTTGACTGGATAGCTGCTCGGTCATATAGCCATCAGTACCTTCGATGGGAGCACCTCAAGCGTTTGGACGACTTGCACCATCTCTTCAGTAACTTTGATGGGGAATTCGACATTAAGCAGGGAAAATGCCTGTGATGAAGGGATTATTAGCGCCGCAGAACACGTTTCTGGACACTATAGCCACTCGGTTTGATGGCACTCGTAAGTTTGCTTTTTAATCTCCACATATTTTAAATCATTGACTCATTTAAGGATGGGTAATAGTTTGCGATTTAAGTTCCTTTTTTTTTCCTTCTTTATTTTTGGCTGGCTTGGATTCTCCAGAGAATAAGCTTGACAAAGCAGGCTGATCCAAAACGCCCAACACCTGTAATAGAGAGAATAGGGAGTTGTCAGTGCCTTTCAGTATGATTGCATGCTCGCTGTCCTCGATACAGATAGCGACATTAGATCACCAGGTATTTCAGATTTCCTTCTATTTCTTTTTTCCTTGTCCAAAGAGAGACTTCACTAAAGTTCAAGGTAATCCAAAATTGTTTCCAGTATCAAAAGCAGACAGCGCTGAGGCTTTCAGCACCACAGACAGCGACAAAGGTCCACTCCCAGCTTACAGTACAGCTTCTCGCCAGGCATTTGGGCAGCAAGCACACAACTTGCAACCAGTGTTAATATTTGTGTTTTTGAAAAAACAAAACAAAAAACACAGCCCAACTTTCTATGGCTTTCCATTCTTTTATCTTTACAGTGAAGTTAACCTTTATTATCTGGCTAAATCCTGCAGACGCCGACTGCAGTCGTTCCTCCCGCCGGTCTGAAAGCAGCGGTCACATTTATCAAAGTTAATTGGTCGACGGCGACATTACAGCAAGTCCTTCCCCAGGCAGAAGCCCACACAGACGTTTCTTCAACTTTACTCTGAACTCTCGCTTCCTCTCTCAATAATAACCATGAGGATTCCTAAACACCAAGCACCGTATTTCACAACTATCTCGTGTTTCTCCTTGAGGATTCTTTTTTATTTTATTTTATTTTTTCAGGAATCATCAGCTGCTCAAACAGAATCAATCCATCTGCACTGCTCTACTCTCATTTTCCATTCAGCTTTGTTTCAGCTCTGTTTCTGTTTGTTTTGGGCAACTGCTCATGCCCTTAGGCGTGGATTATTATGGACTTTGTGGCTGAATTTTCCCGTCTTTGCTCTTTAATACAAATCGTTATATTGTAGAGTAAACAGGAATGAACAAAGGCAATGCTATATGTTGATCATTTTCTTTAAAAACACACTCACGAACAGTAGCTTTTTGTGTGATTGGTGATTCAAATTTAAATTTACGAGAAATTGTCATGACAACCTGTTAAAAACTCACTTCTGTCTGTTCTTTCTGTGCCAGTACTTGCCACATTTTATTACATCACAGTGCTTCCTACATTTAGGGCTGATTCAAGCTCCAGTTTAATATATTAGCTCATTGGTATGTGTGCTCTTTGGGATGTTATACCTTTCCTGTAGCTTGTTCACTTGGAGAATAGCAATAATAACCAGAGACATTTATCATTATTTCTGTCCAAATATCTGCTGGTTGACGACCAGTAAAGGAACACAAAGGAACACAATAACTATTACGCTGCCTTGGCAGGAG
Organism: Oreochromis aureus; assembly: GCF_013358895.1. Classification (NCBI taxonomy): domain Eukaryota; kingdom Metazoa; phylum Chordata; class Actinopteri; order Cichliformes; family Cichlidae; genus Oreochromis; species Oreochromis aureus. Next base: position 15,703,097 of record NC_052962.1, read on the forward strand.
GGCGTCCTAACAAAGGGGAATTGGGGTTGTACTGTACCTGTAGCACAAGCAGTTTGTCAAGCTCCTGAGAATGAACTGCTGTCCTTGAGTTGGTGAAGTAAAGGAAATTAATGTTGGATTTGAACTGCAAGACGGGGCAGACTGGAGGTAGCAGAGCCTGACGGGACAAATTAGCTATGATGGCCTGGCCAGGAGCAAATATAAGGGAAGAGCTAGTTTCACTGCTATGCGATCTCCTATCATATCAACCAAAGCCAAGAGCAGGTCAGACCTTTAAACAGTGATAAATGACTGAAAGCAATAGTGGAAAACTCTTTAAAAGGTGATCTGATTTGTTCTTGGAAAAATATTTTTACATTTAATGGTGGTCATTTAAATCAATTTAACTTTTTTCCTGGACAGTAATATTAACTTCTATATTCCAGCCAACTGTTATCTGAATTAACTGAGCTTGCCCTTTCACAACCAGAGTCTACAGAGAACTGGAAACACTCAGAATTAATTCTATTAACAGCTCTGAGAAAACAGATAATGCCTGTTCAGATGAGCTGTTCAAATGGGGATATAAAATGTTAAATTCAGATTACTCTAAATGCTTCATTCCAGACAATTTTTTCCACTCTTGGCCTGTATGATGTCACTGAGAGGAGTGACATGAAATACTATCACAGGGGCAAAGCTTTGGCTGTGAAGAAGTCCCATCCACCTGCCGTTGAACTCTTCCGTTTGCAAGAGGCAGCCAGTCAGAAAAGGTTTGGCTTAAATAGTAAAGGCAGGGAAAACAAAGACAGAGTATAAGATAAATAAGGATTATTATGAACCATGAATTATGCAAATCTACTCTTGTTTGTTCCAGGAATAAAAATGTGCAGGTAGAAATTAGCATAATGTGTTTACTGTAAGTATTTAAAGCATTTTATTACATTTGGATGAAATTGGTTCACTTCTTACTATGGTAACTCATATTATTACCTTCTCTGCAGCAGGTTATGCTCTAGGTTAGAGATCAACAGGTATGAAATCACTGTCCAGTGATCCTGTAGCTTGGGAGGTAGGATACAGGTCAGGTCATGTACTAATTAGTAGGTTGGCGGTTTGACAACTGACTGCTCCAGCCCACATGCCAAATATCCTTCAGCAAGATACTAACCCCAAGTTGCTCTCCGATGTTTCCATCAGAGTGTGAATGTAAGATACAATCCACTTCAGCATTATAAAAGCTGCTTGTGTTAATGGGTGAAGGAGGCATGTTGTATAAAGCCCTTTGAGTGCTCAGATAGAGTAGAAAAGTGCTATATAAGAACCAGTCCATTTACCAGTTCTTTGGAAAATAACGTCACCATTCCTGGAAGATCGCTTGAAACTCTGTGCATGGACAGCAGGACGGTCTAGATTTTTAATAGCATCTAAAGTCTTTGTGTTTCTTAGATAGTATCAGTAATTAAAACAGATTCTTAGACACAACTTTATTCCATGTTTTTTTTTTCTTGTTGGCTACAATCTTCCAAAGTTTTAGTTTTTTATGAGCATTAATAGATGATCCTAGCAATAATAAATGATACTAACAAGTCTGTTAACTTCCACAGTCAGCATTTTTCTTGGGTTTCTTTTCTGGCTTCAGATAGGCTAAACTTTATTAATATAGTAGCTCTTCTGCAGTCTTGCTGACCAAACCATTCACAGCACTCACACATTCATACACTTTTAATACTGAACTACTATACAGTGCTTTCTCTCTCACACTCACACACACTCACAGCTTTGTCTGCATGTGTTGCTTTCAGTCTGCACTGTTTTTTTTTAACATGTTTATATTTTTATAACGGTTTTATTTTTATTTGTAAAGTCAGCCTCTGTGCTGCCAGTACACTTCTCCATGTTTGTGATTGGTCAGATGTTGCCACTCCTTCAGATGAACACGCTGGGGAAGCCCTGGGTTATGTTAGCGAGCTGATCACCAGTTAGACTAAATGTATCCAGATAATGGAAAGATATCCCTCGATATGATGAACTCTCTTTTTAGTACAGCGCTCATCACTGTTATTTTTGGTCTGTTTGCCCATGCTGTGATTAAAATAACAGAATATGGCTGTGGCTTATGCTGTGATACCTTCTGTCATCACTACAACCTTACACCATCCAGGTGACTAATCTTACCACCTGTCCAGCACTGGTAATTAATTATTGTGGGGAGTAGAGTATAGATTTAGTAATAATTTAAAAAGACAAATCTCCAAAACTTAATGTGAGAAATTCTAATCATTCAACATCCAAAACTCATTCTTCATATGGCATAAGATTCATTTCTATTATTTTAGTTATCTTAACTACATTTATCTAAACAGCAGTCACTTAATATATCAATGCTAATGGTAAGGCGGCCTCATCATCAAAAACACAATACTTGCTGGCTTGGCTCTGCAATCTAATGCTGGCCCTCCTTTCGTAAGGAGACCATATTGGGGTGTCCTGCTTCCAAGTTAAGCAGAAGGTCTGGTTGCCTCACAGAGTGTCGCCTTCTTCCCGTGCAGCACTGTTCTTCCAGATTGCTATTTCCTAGCTCTCAGCACAGACTAGTTCCACCTCCACTAGGCACGTAATTACTGTCACGATCGCTGGTGCCAAGACTTGAAACAGCTGTGTGTTGAGTTGGAACACAACGCCAGTCGTAATGTTTAAGCGTGCATGTGAATGAAAGGGAGAGCGAGAGAGAGAGAAGGATAGAGAGCATGTGTTTAAAAGGAAACAAAGGGAGACCGGAGAGCAAGAAGAAGCAGGAGAGTATGCTACATTTTCTGCATTCGGCTGCTTTGTGTCACCGAACTGCCCGTGTGTAGTTCCTGCTCAACTGCCTTTGAACGTGAAGGAAGTAAAACAGAAGTTTCCTCCCTGCTGATTAACTTTCTTTAAGCGCAGCACACCTAATTACGTGCTTAAGAAGTGGCTGAGGGATCCATATTGTGATTACTACTCGCTGCAAGGTGAATGTTAAAAGAGCCTACTGGAGTTTCTTACACAATGAAGAAAGCTGCCTCCAGTGAGCTGAGTTTATACTGTTGGTGTCTCTACGGCTTTGTCTGAACAGCAACCCCGTGACCTGCAAGAAGACAGAGGAAGCTAATTACCGAGTATAAAAGACCACAGACCGCACACTGACGCACATACAGTATGTTTGAGGAAGGTTTATTAAAGCGAGGAAAGCCTGGACTGTGTGTTGGAATTAACCAAGATTGTATATGTCATATAGTAACAGAAACAAGAGCAAGACTTTAACTTCTCTTAACAGATGCTTATTAATAGATGCAAACTTGTGAAAAAGGCAGCTCCGATATTGTCCTCGGTCAGAGAACGGCTGTGAAAGAAATAATGAGCGCAGTTATGAGACTGTGAGGGAGTAATCAATCATCATTGACTGTTGTGCTGCAGGGTGCAGAGGGGCCCTCACTTATTTGGCAGTGGATTGCCACTACTGTTCCAATTTTCTCCAAAGCCCACTTAATATTGAGACTCTTACATTTTAGGGCAAACAAAACAAAAAGTAATGGTGCTGTGCTGCATGCTAGGGAGCTCTAAAAAATCCATCATGTTAAAAAGACAGCTGCCTGTTCACACATCCACCAGAAACAAAGAGGCGCTGGCTCTCATTTAAAGTCTTGTTTGTGGCCAAGCGATGCATCTGTAACTAGGTCTGTTATTCACTTTCTTAGCTTAGCTCTAGCTGAAAACGACTAAAGTAAAGATTATTGTGTTTACCCACACAGGGTTTGGTGTGCACACTTAAACGCAGGATCCATTAGTCATATTCTAAAATATCCTCTCTCTGATCTGAAGGTGGAATAAGGCCATTCAGACCAAAAGGGTGGAGTTTCTAAACTTCCTGGGTATGTCTAGTGTCTTGGAGTGGTGGGGAAACATCGTTACAGCACAGTATCTCGATATTTTGCGTCGCAATCGCTCTCAGAGAGATTGTCTTCTGATTTATGAATGTAGACATACCTACATGTTGCCATCAGTCTGAGTGAGTCTTTGTCAATGAGCACAACTTGAGGGGACTCGGCTCAACTGAAGCTGTTTCTGTATTATCAGAAACAGATTGCGTGTGATTGCCAACTCCACCCCACTGAATTGCAGCTGAATACCAGACTGATTCGGTTTTATGGCAGATTTTACTGGGAGTGTTGGTGTACTCAACGATCTCATTCCACAGAAAAGTGGGAAAACTTTTGATAAAGTTTGACTTTGAGGACACAATTAGCTTTTTAAAAATGTGATTGGTATGTTATTGCAATAGTCAGCATATTGCAAAATATTAAAAGTCACGACAATATTGCATCGTGAGTGAACTATTGTGATTATATGGTTTCCAGCACGTGACCTAATTTTGGATTACTCCCAGTAAAGCCTCTTCATTCCCCTTCCAGCTGTGCCTTTGCAGTGCGTCAAAACAGAAATCCTTCCACTCAATTTTTATTTAAAGGAAGTTGACAAATTCACAGGGACTAGACTGTGTGGTGACTGATAACTGTGTTGGTGTGACACAGTGTCCCATGCCATAGTTCAGGTCATTTCTGCTGAACATTCTTCATCAGGTGCCTGAGGATGTTGCCATAGAAATCTGCATTGGTGGTTTGAATTTTTGGTGACTTATCCAATAAATGATAAAAAACCACACTCAACAAATCCCTAGCTGCACGGTCGTGACCAGAGACCCAGCTCATCACAAGCAATGATCTTCCAAACAAAAGTTATGCAAGTTTAAAACAGAAGTATTTTGGTGATTTTGCATGTCTGTGGTGAAATCACAGAAGAGAGCCGCTGTGCTGGAAGCAGTTCAGAGGTGCACGAGTGGATGATTTTGAAGGGGAGATTGACAAGATTTTAAAAGAGATGCAGGTTTTGCATCAGCTGCAAGACAACCTGTATTATCCCGAACAGGCTGTTTCCTACAACACAGCCAGCTGCATGCTAAAAGCAACGAGATAGAGTGCATCTATCTCCATACTCACTGTAAACCAACTGTGAAAAATGTAAATCTCAGTGTCACATTAATAGCAACCCAGCACTATCCACTGGCTTTAATAAGGCTTTGATAAAGTATTCAGTTAAAAAGACACAGCCACCCTCATCAGTACAGACTTAGCTGGGAAATGCTGTCCTCGCTGTAAGGTCACTGGACTTAATTATTACCGTGAGCTTAAAGGAGCGTGAGCCTCTCGTCTGTTCCACCAAACTTCTGGGACTTCTGAGAGCCTCCCCATCACCGTGGACGTTCTGCCTTGTTAAACCTCCTAATTAGCGAGATTCCTCTCCTAATCACCATCCCTAATGGACTGTCCAGAACGATCGACAAACTGGGTTTCGCTAGAGGAAGCCTGGGCCAAATCGGCCATTTTTAGACTCAATTAACTGTGTGAGATTTTGTGAGACAGGGAGGAAAGTTTTTCTTTGTTTTTGGTTTTTTTTTATGCATTTGGAAGAAGAGGGGGAAATAGACAATGGAGAGTGAAAAAGACACTGACTGAGACAGACACGGAAGGAACAGCAGGTGTGCGACCTGCAAATTACAGGAATGTAATGTACAGTGTAATGTTTCATTTGGTGAGAGCTCTGGGGATTGTATGATAAAGGGGCACAGAGGTGATTAAGGCTGTGGATTTGTGTAATGATTTTCCTTCTTCAGTTACAGGGTGTGAGAGGATTACCACTGTTAGAACGGGTGCGAGAGTATGTGCATGCATATACTGTATGAATGTGTATGCTCTGACTAATAACCGAGACACAGTTTGTTGATACAGCACAGAAACTTAATCTCATTATCCCAAACAATGACTGACTCGACTTTTAAGACAAACTGTACATGTGTAACCTTGGTTGCCATGGTGTGTGTCAGTGGTTACTGTGGCAACTGTAGAGTGACTTTTTTTTGGTTATGTAACTGCTGCTCTAGCAGCATTTTCAGAGGCCCACATGAATTTCGTCAAAAAGGTGGCGAGGTCTTTTCCATCCATCTCCCCACTTCCTGACCAATTTTTACCACACTCCATCTCCATCTTTCATCATTCCGCCTCTCACAGCTCCATCTCACTTACTTTCAACTTTCCAAATCACCCCCTCACCTTGTGCCCCTCTAACACCCTCATCTGTCTGCCACAGTGTATCTCTCAACCTCCCCTTCTAGTCCCCTTATCTGTCCACATCCCCCTTCTCTCTCATTCTCTCATCATATTTGCCATCCATCTTTTTTTCTCCCTGCTGTGTAGTGCTGTCCGATTCTACTTCCCTACTTTCTCTCTTCCCTCTCTCTGACTCTCCACTGCTTCCTCATGCTCGGTTCCCCATCATAGGAATTGTTGTCGTGACTTAAATAGCTCTGGGGTTGCTTGCAGTGACGGCACAACGCTGACAACGAGCTGGTCCCCGTGTGTGTGTATGTTTAAAATCTCCAAAACTGGGACAAAACAGTGTGCGGACAAGGTAGCAAAAACACACACTCACCTCTTCCCAAATATACCATCTGTTTAAGGCAGGGGTGGGCAATTCATTTTCCCAAGGGGCCACACGAGAAACTGGGACTGTTGTGGAGGGTTGCACCAACAAGCTGAACTCTATTCTGCTCAAGATTAATCTTATCTCTTGATAAACTGGAAATGGTAAGGGCTAATATTACAATTAGGCAATGAAACACTGGAATAGCCAACATTTTTTCACTGTTTAATCAGCATTCCCTTTTTTCCGCCAGCCACAGCCTATCCATGCATGCAGTCACCTCCACAAAGAAATCACTCCCTGTCATAGACCTTTTCACTGAGGGCATTGCTGCCAGTTCCTCCGTAATCTCAAACGTTTTAGTTAGTCCACAAACAAAGATGTGCAATTGGACTGCGTTACAGATATCACAGCTCTCATCCAGAGCCAAGTATAAAAAGTCAAACTTGATCAGTTTATTTTTCAAATGAAGCTCCAGATTTCCCTCAGTGTTCCCGATCTGTCTTGTTAGGTTTCACCAACAGAGGTATGCATTCTCAAATGCTTTATTTTCCTCAGGACATATTAAAGGGCAGATTCCACCAAACAGTCTATGATAAAATCCCCATCAGAGAGTGGCTTACTGTCACAAAACTGCTCCATCCCTGAATGAGCAAAGCCTGGTCAAAAGCTTCTTATACTTTTCACATTTGAAAGCTAATTTCCCATTGTCTACACACCTTTGGTCAGGTATAACCAAAGGACTGAAAAGGATCTGTGAGCTGTATAATGCCAGGGTCTGGTTTAAGGAATGGTTGTGAAAGACTTTACTTTCAGCTTTGCCTCCTCTGACTCATCTGCTTATTGTAGCATGAACCTGCTGTGAAAAAAATACATTGATCAACTGCAGTAAACCCAACCTGTTTTCTCTTTGCTTAAACCAATACTTTCACAGTCCCGAGGTTATCTGTTGTTTTTAACTTTTAAATTCCTGTGATGATTATTATTAAAGTCCCGCTGAGCCTTAGTTTTGTGATATTTTAAAATTTAGACTCATTTTTGTTCTTGTGTTGTTTTGTGACATATTGAATTTTGGTTGTTGTTTTGATTTTATTTTTCTGCTTCCCCAGCGTTTCCATGTTGCGTTCCTTCGATCTCATTTATGTGTTTGTGTCTTGCACCCCGACTGCTTACTGTCCAAATGTCGTCTGTCTTTTGACATTTCCCTGTTTTACCTTGTAGAATAATTTGTGGTGTCTGTGGTGTCTCCTTCTACTTTTCCTTTGTGCTAATTATTTTTACGTACTCTTGATGTCTTCATTCAGTCTTCCAAGAAAATATAGCCCTCTGGTTCTTCATTTCCCTGTCAGATTGTCTGCTATTTATTTTGGACTTTCCTTTCTCTGCTTTGTTTTCCTTTGTCTGTCTTTGTGTTCTGGATTTGGGTTTCGTCTCCACCACAAATCTTGACAAAATCGACCAACATGATCATTTGACATGGAGCTCCTGTATTGTAAAGGCATGTTTTAAAGCCTCACAGTGTTAAGAATTAAAGTTTGGTTCATATTCTCTTTGTTTAAGTTTTTTTATATTTAAGGTCATAAAACAACTCTGTGTACATGAGACTTGCTAGTGCCTCTGTGAGGCTACGCACATTCAATAAAAATGCAAACATAATTGCTGAGATATTTAATATGGGCCAGATTTCAACCAATCCAGTGACCAACTAGAATTTCTATTCCAAGAGCTACACTGTTCACTTAAACCTGTTTATTAAGGTGATGAAAACAGTCGTTATTTGCATAATTACGAGAGCACTTTCCCGTAAAATTTATACCACTGGTTATTTTTTGTGTGTTTGTCTAAATTCTGTATGTAGTAAATAGCAAACCAGTCGAAAAAAGTCTTTTTAGTATTTTGGTTTTACTATTTACACTAGAAAATTTAATTTATCACAAATCATTTGCAAATCTTTTGCTCACCACCTTCACTTAACTTTAATTACATAAGTAGTCTCTGTAACCATCTGTGTCTTGCTTCTTGCACTTTTTGTTCTTTTCCTGACCTCTTTCCTCTTCTGCCTTCCTGCTCTATCTTTCTTTGTCACTGCCTTTTCTCCTCCCTCTATCCTCTGTGTACCTGTGGGGTTTCACCAGCAGCTGTCATGCAGCAATGTGAGCATGAGGCAAAATGATCTATTGGCTTCCACAGTGGAGCAATTAGCCAAAAGAAAATTTAAATGGAGAACACAGAACAACTTGAGGTTATGAAGAGGGTACGACAGAAGGTAAAAGATGCAGAGAAGAAGTAAGAAGGAAAGATGATTGAATTTTAGTTTAGCAGACATTCAGGGTGCAGAGGAAGGATAAAAGTAAACTTAGATAGTTGATACTTTTTTTAGAGGCAGTAAAGAAGGTGGACTGTGCAAAAATGCAGGGAATAAGCAGATTGGGGTAAGAGGAAGGTGTGATGGAATTCCAAGGGTAGAGAGGAGATGAAGAGTAATTAGGTAGAGAGAGCCAAAAATGGTAGGAGGGACATCATGAGGAGTTGGAGGGGAAAGGAAGGAGAGAGCAAAGGTTGATAGTGGAGTAAAATTGGAGTGATTGAGAAAGTGGAGGAGCAAGAAAAGGAAGTAAAAGTCTGAAATTTAGGAGGATAGGGAGGAGAAGGAAAAGTGTAGGGAATTTTAGTTGAAAGAACAGATTTATTTCATTATTTATTATTTTTTTAAAGGTTGAAATGAGTTTTGCGGTGATGACAAACAAGTGTCCAGTTATTACAGTAGTAGATGCAAAATCTATTTGACTGCTTCCAAGTGTAGAATTTGTGATTTTGTTTCTTTTTTGAATTCTTGGTGATAATTAGTCTCTATTTTAATGTTCATGGGCTACTGCTCTTCCTTTTTCAAATGTTTTTTTTACTAATTGTATTACCATGATTATGTTTGTGAAGCATCTTGTAACATTTTTTTGAAATGCACTATATAAATAAAGTTTATAATAACCACAACAACAAAAATAATAATATTTAGTAGTGGTAGTAATGGTTGCACACTTTCATGTAAAGCACTCTATACACTGTACTTATTTAAATTGCACACAAATTAAAGTGTAAAAGTTAAAAAACTATGACTAAAGCTGTTCTCCTAGCTCCTGCAGTTTTGCAAATATTTACACTACTGGACCCTCTCACCACACATCTATCTTCTACACAAAAAATGATGATCTAGTTGGTTTGTTTTACCTTCCCTTTTTCTAATGTATCCATTATAATAAGTAAGTAAAATTTTATTTCTATAGCACCTTTAAAGATAAACATCACAAAGTGCTTCACAACAAAATGCCAGAGGATAAAAACAAAAGTTAAGAAGTCTAAAAATATGACTTTTTAGTTGTTTAGTCCACGGATTTCAAGCTTACAGGGAGATTTCCAGAGTCTGGAGCGCACTGCTGCAAAAGCTCTTGGGACTTAAAATCGATATATAACTGAATGTCATCTGCATAGCAGTGATAACAGATGTCCTTAAAGGTGCTCACAGTGTGCTGAAGAAAGAGCAGAAATAACTGAAATAACCAAAACAATAAGGGCCCCAAAACAGAACCTTGTGGCACATCATAGGTAAGCAAAGTAAAAGAGGACTGGTACTAAAAGGCAGCCACAGAAAAGAATGGTTCAGATAGATGTGATGCAAACCGCTCTAAAGCAGACCCAGCAATAAATAATAATTGGTGACTAAGAAGTGTGCAGCTACACACACTTACAACTTGGACCATTATGGGTAGCTTATCGGGCCACTTCTTATAGCCTAACTTGTTGGTATGAGTGCTCTTATGTGTTAAAATAGCAAGTGTAAGTTGGAAGTATGTGTTCTGAGACACAATTATAAGGTGTTTTTAGTCCAGATTCTTTCTATAGATAACCCAATAGGTTAGGTTAGGTGCCTGTCAGAAGTCAGACACAGTCAGACCAGAAATTAACTGGTCGTTAACCTACTAGTTGCCTACTGCAAAGCACATATGAAGTTCAGTTGCACCCATGGAAAAATAGCACAGGTAATTTTCTGGTGAATTCACAGTAATGAGTGGGTGTCATGTGTCCTGCTTCCCGAACACCAGGCAGCTGCCTAGACAAAACCAAACAGAGAATTTCCAGTAGTGAGAATGTGTCTGGAGCTATTCCCTGCTGTGAGCTGCATGCGAGAAGAAAACTTCATTGCCCTGACCTGATTTTGTTGTGCGAAAGCAACTATAGGCTAAATATAGTCGGTAACATATTGAATTTAACACAGGACATGAAAAGAGAATAGAGTTAAGTGTACATGCTTAGCTTAATGTTTGCTTTGTTCTAGAGTATGTTCATATTATGTGTGTGATCATGAGGTGAGGGGAGACAAGGTCATCTCGGGTAACTTGTTTTACCTGGCATGACCTTGTCTCCCCTCACCTCACAGTATACTTGTACTGTGACCCAGTACAAGTATACTGTATGTGCAGACAATATATTGCATATCTGTCAATTCTAAGCAAACAAAGTAATCTGCTGTCAAATGCAGTATAGTTTTTTGTCAACACCAACCTCCTGTGCTCTGAGAGCTGCCACGAGATAGGCTGCGGGCCTTTCCTCAGGACTCCCAAGTCTCAGTCTCCAAAAATCTTGACTGTCTCTCTTTTGCATACCCTCAGCCTTAGGGGCCTCACGCCTGACAGCCAGTCCCAGTGCTAAGACCCACTCTGACCATCTGTCTGGGCCATTCAGGCCAAATACTGCTGCTGACGTAGACACGTTCTTATGTGTTTTTCTTTTTCACAAATTGGGATCACTGTCAATGAGATTTATTTCTGTACGCTAATGAATCCAAAACATTATTACATTTTGTTTTTCTAGTCATGCTTACCACATCTCTGGGTAAAAACCAAAACATTTCAATTTTTCTGTCAATGCAAGTGAATTATGCAAGTTTTTGTAAATTACTTGTTTTCCTGTATTGATATTCAAATAGCCAGAAAGTATTTTAAAACAGAGTAAAGAATAGATTATACTCTATTTTGGACACAGACGACTAGAGACACGATGGTCATGTAGTCATTGTTGTTATTCTTTGAACTCTGCTTGATGTCCACCACCCAGGGTGCATGTGTAGTTGGTCCAAATCCACAGATGTAACAAAATTCACATCAAACAGACCGAAGCAGACTTGTGGGCTTGGAAAGGCTAAAGACTATTTTGTTTTTTATTGGTTATTTATGGGTTATTACAGTTCAGATTGCCACCAAAACTACACTCACCAGCTACTTCATTAGGTACATCTATTCAACTGCTTTGTAAGTTCACATATCTAATCAGCCAATCACACAGCAGCAACTCAGTGTATTTAGGCATGGTGAAGATAACCTGCTGGGGTTCAAACCAAGAATCAGAATGAGGAAGAAAGGTGATTTATGCAACTTTCAACATGGGATTGTGCATGGTAGCACATTCGATACCAGTATTTCACAAACTGCTGATCTGCGGGGATTTTCCCACAGAGCTGTCTCTAGGATTTACAGAGTATGTGCAGAGGTTTGAGAAAGAGAAAATTTCTAGTTTAAATAGGAAACTGAATCTGCAATTTGTATGGGCTCACTAAAATTGGGCAATAGAAGATTGGAAAATGTTGTCTGGTCTTATTTCTGCTGTGACATTTGGAGGGTAGGATCAGAACTTGGCATAAACACCATTAAACCATAGATTCATCCATCTTAAACCAGCTGTTGCTGGTGGTGTATTGGTGTGGGGATATATATTTTTGGCACACTTTGGAACTCTTGGCATAATTTCAATGCCACAGCCTTGAGAATTGTTACTGAACATGTCCATCCCTTCATGATTACAGTGTACACATCTTCTCATGGCTGCTTTCAGCAGGATTACGCACCATGTCACAAAGCTCAGATACTTTCAGACCAGTTTCTTTCTTTCTTTCACTCAATCCAGTAGAGCATCTTTGGGATGTGGGGGAACATGGGAGTCACATCATAGATGTTCAGCTGACAAATCTGCAGCAACTGTGTGATGCCATCATATCAGTATGGACCAATATCTCTGAGGAATGTTTCCAGAACTTTGTTGACTACATGGTTCCAGGAATTCAAGCAGATCTGCAGGCAAAAGAGGGTAAAACCTAGTACTAATAAGGTGTAGCTAGGTGTGGCTAGTGTGTCTAAAACGGTTGCTGTTACTGTTCTGTGTTCCCACATCTTAGCCAATATTAAGCAATAAGTAATAGTGATGATGGAAATAATACTAAAACTTTAAAAGCAAGTGTGTTTCTGTTATTAAATAACCTAAGAGCATAGGGTATAATGACATTTATATTTTTTTATAGTGAGCACTGTCAGAGGCTGAAGCAATTATTGATTTCTTGATGGGATTAGAGAAAAGGAACAAGCTGCTCGTTCCTCTTGTGTCACATACAAGATTTTTGTTCCCTTTAGTTGAATTCCCAGTTCAGATCTAAGGTGTCTGCCTTCAACAAACCCTGACATAAAACATAAACCTATTAATTACCTGGGATGAAGAAAAAAAAAGATTTACCGATGCAGAAAATTGATTTTTGCAGTGAAACGTAGCTGAACAAGTTACTTTGCAGGATGTCTAAACCAGTGATTATAAACAAGCTCGTGTCACTTTGTGGGTTTGTGTTCGGTGTATCGAGTAAAGTGCTTGCAGCTCATTTATTTGCTCTGATTATACAAATGTCTCAAATTTGTCTGGGTTCTGTATAATTTCTCAATACCAAATGAAGCCATGCGTGTATCTGTATTCTTACTTTATCGTGTAATTCATGGGCTAGGATTTGCTGGTTTGACTGCTTATCAAATTACAGTAGTGGACACGCAAATACATAGACCTATAGACACGCACGCACTATAGAAACTGTCAGAGCAGCATAGTCAACTGTCGTGTATAATGGGCATTGTACTGTAAACAGTAGCTGTCTGTCAGCACAGCTCAGCATCATTCTGCACAATCCTGCCACTGTGGGTGTTTGTTTGCACACATGGGTGTATGTTTGTGTGCCTTAATAGATGGATTCAGGTAGAAACAGCTGGTCCACTTCAACTGGGTATTTAGAGTTAGACACAAATGGGCTAATTAATTGTGATAGACTTCAGCACAGTGATTCTTTTTTTCACTGTCATCACGTCACGTCTCCCTTACTGATCCCCTTCTCCAGATTTTTCTCTCACTCTTTACCATAATTTCTCCTGAGCCCATGGCCTATCTTTAACACGACTCTCACTAAGAGTTTTATAGATAAGAAACCTGGCATTATGGCATATTTCTCCGGCTCTTTGAACACAGAAATCACTCATTTATTTAGTTAAATAACCTTTATTTTGCCCACATAGGCCTTTATGTGTCTAAGCTAAAAAAACAAAACAAAAGACCCCATCAGAATTTATATTTCTGTGTTGAAATATCACTGCAGTGGCTAAGTGAGAGCAAGTCATTGAAACAGCTAGAGTGGCACTCCTTGACCAGTTGAAAACGATTCCATTTATACTGTTTGAAGTTTCAGAAGTTGGTGGTGATAAAAGCATTTTGGTGTCCCAGTGCTGGCAGTACAGTTTCCACAGATGAGCAGGCCAAATTTCTGTTCATAATGTTCAGCTTTCCAGAAAAAAAGAAATCATGATAGCTAGTTTCTCATTTCAATATGGATGAGATGGCAGTGTGCAATATGAAAGATGTCTCATATTAGGCATGTGGGCCGGTGAAGGAAAAATTGACACCCGTTTGCGGTTTTTCTTCTGGCTTTCTGAAGCATGCTGGCATCTGTTAGCAAATTTGGGGTTTGTACACAGACTGTATAAAAAAGATAGCCATACCCACCATGATGTCATCCACTGGCTTCTGGGCTGCACATTCTGAGATCCTTGATGTTATTTTCTTGACCATTTCCATGTTAGCTTTGGAAAACCAGAGGTTACAGTATATGGACAAAAGTAGGGAACCACACCTCTTAATTTTTCAAATCAGGTGCAATCGGCCTTTACAAGCATTCATTCTAAAGAGCTCACTGAATTTGAGTATGATACTGTAATAGGATGCCAGTGTTGACACTTTGTTTGTGAAATGTCATTATTTGTCAAATTTATTCCATGTCAACTGTAAGCTGTGTTGTTTTTAAGAACCAGCAACTCTGCCACAAAGTAAAAGACCACATAAACTTACAGTGTGGAGTCACTGAGTTCTGAGGTGCATAGTGCATAAAGGTCTGCAACGCTAAGTAACTGCAGAGATCCAAACCATTAACATCAGCACAGCGACTGTGCACTGGAAGCTTCATGGCATGAGTTTCGATGGCCAAACAATTCCTGTAGCCGTAATGTGTAGGAGGCCAAGTACTTTTGTCCACATAGCAGTGATTATTAGATGCATTTTTTAGAGACAATAGAGCATGAAATGAGCTATCAACCATGGCTAGTAAGCTGCACCCATAAGCTATACTAGTGTACATAGATATCTGCTAAACAGTGCAAAGTAACAGACTCATCAAATAGCAGAATTTCACTAACAAAAAAACTGAAACACAAATTTCTTTGTCAGTCATTTTTCAGATAATTACGTTAAAATGCTTCAGCCCCCAAAGGTACAATCAGAATTAGATATAAATTAATTGTCAGGACCCAAAGCAGTCAATGCAGCCACACCCCTAATTATAGGCTTTAACCAAATGGATGAGCTATTTTTAAAAAAAAGTTAACTAAATATTTCTGTTGTTAAAAAAGGGGAAAGAATAAAGGCCAAAACTGCTTTTTGTACCAGCCTGTAAACATGCTTTTAATACTGCTGAATTCGTCATAGGAGTCTATTGGGACAGACTCGCCTTTGGAATGAGCTTCAAGTGGCCATTAGAGACACTTTTGCATTGGCCTCATTTTTCAGCAATAAAGGCTGTCTCTTAGTTTCCTTAGTGCTTTGGTTCATCAAGCTTTTTTTTCAGACATACAGGACTACTGTTTTCTGTGAAAATGCTCTAAAAACCAATTGTACACTACTACCCAAGCACCAAAGTAAAGAGGAGAAAAAGAAGAAATGTTAGTAACAATGGTGAATTTAGATGGTGTATTTTTTGGTTGCTAGGAGATTGGTTCTGGGACCTGAAGGGCCTCTTGAAGCAGCAAAATAAAGAAGAGTTAAAATGAAATTTTCTCTTAGAGTTCTGTTTTATATCTACTTTCAGTCACTGGCCAAATGTAACAGTGTACTCCTTTTCTTTGGAAATGAGCTATGAATTGAACTAAGCTATCCTAAGCTCTCCATTTATTTTTCCTTTTTAACAGGCATTCATTATTTCTTCTAAGTCTGGGTAAACAGAAAAAACAAAATTCTACCATAACCATGACAATAATGCGATCTTTTCTTTCTCTTGCAGACAGCAACTTCATCCTGGCCAATGCTCAGGTGTCGAAGGGGTTTCCCATTGTCTACTGCTCCGATGGCTTCTGTGAGCTCACAGGCTTCTCTCGGGCAGAGGTCATGCAGAAGAGCTGCGCCTGTAAGTTCCTGTATGGTCCTGAGACAAGCGAAAGCATCATCCTCAGCATTGACGAGGCTTTGGAGGAGCGCAAAGAGTTTAAGGACGAGATCATGTTCTACAAAAAGACAGGTATGCAGTCAAATGTCACTTTTCTAGCTTAGTATTTGAGTTGCGTGCTCAATTATTGTTGGCTCCCTTCATTTATCATTTGTTTTCAGCTCATGCCGAGTTGCTTCACAGTGCAGTGCAGAGTCTGAGCCTTTATTTATTTTGCCAATTAGGTTGTGGAATCATGGATGGTAGACAGGCTCAGAAAGCTATTAGAGACTGCACCATGGGGTACTTTGTCTTTCAGATTTCCACGAATGGATGGCAGTTGTGTGTGGCTATTTCTGAAGAAGGTCAATTTAAACTGGCGTAGATGGACCAGTCGATAGATGAAGCAATGGCAGAAGGCATGGATGTATTACTTCTTTTATTGAGCCATTCTCATTAAATGGTGATTAAACAAAGCCACCAGTCGGGAATGTCCTACAGTTATTATTTAACGCTGAGACATATTAAACTTTAATAGCTGTCTGCTAGTGACTCTTTAACCCCGTCTCCTTCAATTAAACTGAGACCAGAAACTAGCTGTGGTGCAGTATGGTTTGGTGTGTGATTCGCTGATTAGCCAGCCGGCCAATGAACAAAATGGAGTCAAAATAATGAGATCATCAGGGCACCAGCAGATACACACTTGCTGTGATACAAGCTGAGATGGTGCTAAGTACCCCTGCATTTAAGAGTTTCTGTTATTTCTTATTTGTTTTTGTTTTTTAAACAGATCCAGTTGTGAATCTACAAAATAATTAGAAAAACATGTTTCCACCCAGCCAGCCAAATGTTGTATTTGGTAGTGAATACCTCAGCAGTTCCTCTGTCACAATCCAGGAGGAAAGTTATTCATTTGATCAGTTTAGTGGCTTTCTTTCACTTCACATTAGAGCTCATTCGTGAGTTTCCAACTGAGCCTTCAACATGACACATTTGATAAATCTTTAAAGTCTGTGGAAAAAAAAGAAATCGGTTCTTGTGCAACTGGGCAAAGTCTCTTCCTTGATAATCTGACTGGATTGCTTTATTTTTCACTTTCGTTTGTGGAGATTTCTCTTTTGTTTTGTCCAAACAGATCAGTGGTGAGCAATGAACCTGCCTCGACATTATTTTCTGTTGGCACTGAGACGGAGCCTGCAACAGCTGCTAGAACTGCAAGTTCCAGCAGCTGTTGATGTTTTTAAATTGATCAAATGAGCTTGTCACTTTACGAGCTGTTGTTTCTAAACATTGATTCAAACAAACAGTGTTGGTTCAATGTCTCTAAAGCTGCCATCAATTAACACAGCGCTGGGCTCAGCCAGTCTATACTGTAGATGAGATTACAGTGAGAGGACCATCATATTACTTTCAATTCAATTCAGTTCAATTTTTTTATAGCGCCAATTCAGGACAACTCCTCGAGACACTTTATATTGAAAGATAAAGACCCTAACAATAGTAGAAAGAAATGATAAGCCCCTGTGAGCAAGCACTTGGTGGCAGTGGGAAGGAAAAACTCATTTTTAACAGGAAGAAACCGCCAGCAGAACCAGACTCATGCAGGCTCCACCAACACTGGTTGGGTGTGAGAGGAAAGACAGCAAATTATTCTAAACTAACCAAATTATTGGATGCTAAATCCATTAGTTCCCATCTTGGTTTTACCACACAAATTTCTTCATCTCCAGAATAGTAAAAGGCAGTAGAAGTCCAACTTCTCCTTTGACTGATGTTGTTCTACCCACATGTTCTGTCACATCTCGAGTCCTGCCCAGGAGGTTATTGTAGTTGGTTAAAACTAAACTAAAGACTAAAACAAGGTTTGAAAAAAGATTTTAATTAACCAAAAAGAGCTTTTTTTTTTCTACTTGGACTCATTACAAAGACCAAAAATACAGTTTCCTGTGCTTAAAGAAAAACAGCATTTTTTGAGAAGAATGCTTCCTGGATTGCATTTGTTTCTGTTTGAGGTGCTCTTTGGGAGGGATAAACAATCAAAGAAGTCCAATTCAATTTCCTTTCAAATATGTTTTCATTCTCATGGTATGGTCATGTTTACTCCAGTGCATACAAACCTTTATCAGGGAGTTAAACCTAAAGTTAATGAAGCACATGCCACTGGTGTTTCACCAATGGCTAGCTTCCACTTAGGATACAAGTGAAATATTCACCAGTGATGCTCGACCAGTCACAGAAATCTTAAAAACCTGGACAGCTGCAGGGGCCCAAAAGGATATCGACACAAAACTCACAACTTTCATCAAATTCACATCAAAATCAAATAGGCTCACAGCAGCATCAACCACAGACTAGATTCTAAAGGCTTCCCGTGTAGATGGGTTACTAATATAAAAGTCCAATTAGTGTCTAGCCATGGGGTAATTAATGTTCCTGTACCTGTGTGTTTGGCAATAAGTAGAACTCAGGTGTGACTGCCTTACTACCTGCTTTTTTTTCCCACTGCTGTTTATAATGTACGTTTGCATGCACATGCAACATATTTACTGCTCTTTAGTTTATGCCTAATAGAGGATGTTCAAAAAACACAAACCTGTCTAATATTGCAGAGGACCAAATATGTGTTAGAAATTGAGAGATCTGCAAACACTATTGTGTGAACTGATCAAAAGCTGTTTGTGATTACGCTGTTTTGACAGCAGCTGTGAAGATGATTTGCCATGCTGCATGCTCTCTCAAAACGAGTAAAACAGGAATGGTGATTCGTGCACATGTCAGATTTTTTTTAGCATGTTTGCATGTTTTTATTTTTGATTGGCTTTTAAAGCAAATCTAGCAGGTTGTGCAAGCTTTGCTAATAGAATCACAGATGTGATTTTCTACCCGCATCTTTCTCTCGCTTTGTTGTCTTCGCCACCATCTCCTTTTCTTTTCACTCAGCCCTTTTGTTACATTTCATCTCTCTCTCCTTCTCTCATGGCAATGCCATTTGTTTCAGTCCCGCTCTTATTACCGTCTCCACATTGTTCTTTTGGCACCGCTTTTTCTATATGTCTCTGTTCCTTATCTTGCTGCTTCCTCCCCTGCCTCAGCCTTTTTGTGTTGCCTCATCCCTCTCGTTTTCGTCTGTCACAGCAGCGTCCCGAAAGTAAACGCGGCTGATTGACTCAGTTTGTCCTCCGTCTGTCTGCCTGAGAAAAGCCAACGCTGCATGATCGCAATCAGGAAGGCTCTTTCTCTCACTGTGTACTTGATAGTGCTGCCTTGTCTTGCAGGCAGACAGATATTCGCACGCACACATGCGGAGACGAAAAATACTGTGATTTAGTTATCACAAGGCGAGAGGGATTTAGTGAGTGGGAGAGATGGGAGGGAACTCCATGGGAAATCCCTCTTGATCAACAACTCATTTCTAATTACTGAGCAGAAAAGAGGTAAAGGTAGAGCAAGGATCTTACTGTCACAGTGACATTGTGTGCTAAAAAAAGATGAATCCTTTTAAAGAACTAAAATGTTCACCTACCTACCTAGCTATAAAAAATGTAAATGAATGTTATCAAATATTGTCCTTATTATTTACTGCCAGCCATGCACCATCCCCCAGCTTGATGTGGATTAGGTATAATTTGATGTGATTAAATAATTAACATAAAGAAGACTTCCAGACGGTCCTTAAGGAACACAAACTCGCTTTTAGATACAGCCCTGACTTGATCACTTTTTAAGCTGATGGAGTAAACTCATAAGCAGACAGCTGCACATATGCAGATCCAGAGGACACGAAACACGATTTACTTTCATTTCAAATTTTCTGTCCATCCAAGCCCAATATTTGCTCTTCTTCTCACTCTGCTGTAGTCTCATCAAAATTCTGTGAAAAACATCTGTCCCTTAGCTACTGAACGCTCCACTGTGCTCACTAGCATGCTCCTAATTGTTTGCTGTTCGGTGCTCGGCAGGCAGCGTACAGTGGCTTTTAATGAGAGCTGTAAAAACAGTCCCAAAGTTTTGATCTGTGAAACCAAAACAATGAACTAAAAGGAAATGTTCCACAAAGTTGAGGCAGGCTGGAGATAATTCCACAGTATGCGTTTTGTTAACTTTTTGGCTCATGTACAGTACATACAAAATGATACACTGTGGTCTACTTGTATTTTCTGGATGCACAAATCTGTCTCCTATGACACTTTCCTTTGGTAAATCAATCGTTTAACAAGTGCACAATAACCACAACGAGCACACTCATTCTTATCAGAAACACTGCCCACAATACTGACCTGTAGTCTCTTTGACAAGGAATCTATTTAGCAGGAGATGGGACCTCAGAGATGGGTTCATCTCTTGCTGTGCCTGGAGAACAGTGGCTTGATCTATTTAAAGTCTCTGCTTCCCCCGAGGGGCATCCAGCTGTAGACAGGCTCACTAATAAGTCTAAATCTTTGGAACTGTTGCTTTTGCATGAACACACCGGTATACGCACAAACTGTAAATCTTTTCAAAATCCAGAGATTTTGTGTCTAATAGTGTTAATGTGTGTGTGTGTGTGTGTGTGTGTGTGTGTGTGTGTGTGTGTGTGTGTGTGTGTGTGTGTGTGTGTGTGTGTGTGTGTGTGTGTGTGTGTGTTTTCCCCTTTCAGCTGTGTTGTTCTGGTGCCTGCTGGACATTGTGCCAATTAAGAACGAAAAAGGCGACGTGGTGCTCTTTCTGGCTTCATTTAAGGACATCACCGACACTAAAGTCAAAGCCATCCAAGAAGACAAGAGGGACGGTCTGTATGTGCATTTATGTACAGGAAGTTATGCCCTCTAAAGAGAGGGGACCAGAACCCTCAAATATTTAATCTTCATTTTGCATGTGGATTTTTATAATGTAAGCAGCCACAGCTTATCCATCAGATTCAATAGTTAAACTGGTGTTTGATGATGTAGACAAAGACAATCTCCTTAAGCTGTTGCATAAAATATGCGTTGAAGCTGAGTGTGTTTGATCTCTACAACTGAAAGTAGTAAGGTCCCCTTATACTGTTATTCATCTTTCTTTACTGCATACTGTACAAGTTAGGTTTGTGGGGCAAAAGGTTGTAGTGCAAACTAAAGACCAAGAGTTAATATAACATCCATCCATCCATTCAATTCAGTGTCAGGGAGCTGGAGCCTATCCCAGCGGTCAAATTATAATTGTGAGTTTACCACAGAGAACACACACAAGCATAGGGAAGAAGACATAAACCCTAAAAAGGCCCCAGATGTGCAGTGTATTCAAATACAAGACCTTGCTGTGAGGCAACAGTGCTAACCACTGTATCAGTCCCTGTCTATAAATAAATTATTTATAAAGCCTTTACTTATGATTCAAGACAATAGATCGGTTTTTGTTTTTGTTTTTTCATTCTGAAACCAGTCTTTGATCAGGTGCTTTGGTCGGGATTAGCTAGTTCTGTCTGATAGGGAATTTAAAAATGAACTTCAATCAATGTTTCCAGCTTTTGTAATTTTCATCAATACAAAAAGAAGCTAAGCTAAAGCCAGAGTCAATGTGTGTGAATATATGTGCTTGTGAAGTAAGCAAACTCACGTTTCTCATCTCAGGCCTTCCTCTTCTGGATTTGCTTAATTACTCTGTAAATAAGGCGAAACTGGAAGCAGAAAGCAAAGTTATTTTGCCCATATAATGAAATGCTTTTCATAGAAAAGGAAAGAGGCTGATGCTGCATGCCTCTGACACAGACAAACAGCACAGTATAATGGGTTTGAGTCTGATGGGCTTCCTTAAAATGGTTTGTGTCTCAAATATTTTGTTCTCAGGTAAGATACGGAGGCAGTGCACTGATTAAGTGATGACGTCTGTAACTAAATGTGGTTTGTTTAGCACCAAAGTTGCAAAGTGAGAAGAACGTATTGCAAAATTAGCAGTTGGAAATGTGAAAAACATGGAAATACTTCCATGCACGCAGGGGATGCTTTTCAAGGATTTGCTTTTTCTGTTTGGATGATGTTGACAGTCTCCGTGGCTGGACCCATCATCCAGGTCATGATAGTCTTAAGAACATAAAAGACGCAACTGAACTTCTTTAAGTTAATTGAACATCTCTCATCCAAGAAGCTTCTTCAGTTCTAAAACCAAAAGGTGGAGAATCCGAGGTATTTAAACCCTTATTGGGGTTGTCCCCTCGGGAGGTGGTCTTGACCTACTATTAATCACGTGTGTCTTCCTGTGAACTAAGGTAAATGGTAAATAGACTGGTTCCTTCATAGTGCTTTTCTACTCAACCTGAGCACTCAAATTGCTTTATACAAATTGCCTCATTCACCCATTCATATAAGCACTTTTTTCTATGCATAATTGCTCTCCAACAGTCACACTAATTCACACTCCCATGGATGCATTGGAGAGCAACTTAGACCATCTATTATTTTGCCAAAGGATATTTGGCATGCAGACTGGATCGAACCACCGGTCTTCCGTTAAGTATATGACCTGCTCTACTTTATGCTTTAACCAAAAACCCAAACAGCCACTACATAAAGACATGACACAACATAGAAGAGCGACCTCGACAGGACAAGACTCAGTTGTACAACTGCACCAAAAGGGTAAAGGTCACTCTTCTTTCTGGTTTACTACACCAAGTGTCACCAGTGTACAATGCAGTCTTCAGGTCCCTTCACAAGCACCTTACCCCCCACACAAATCATGTGTCAGGTAACCTCATTAGGTTAGATGATAGGATGGGGCAAGGTCTGACAGTGGTTTCACTCAAAACCTCTGGTGCTAATGACCCACACCTTTTTTCACACCTTAGCTCATGTGATGACACACATTGGTCAACGACCACTTCCCGAGGGACAGCTCACTGGAGTTTAAATACGTGGGACTCTCCACCTTTTGCTTTTAGAGCTGAAGAAGCCTCTTGAATGAGATGTGAAGAGTCTTCAAAAAACTTTGAAGCTCTTAAGACGAGTCTCTTGTGTATCTTTTCACTCTCCTGTCATTCCTTTCTTTGTTCTCTTCTTTTATGACAAACATTTTCACCTTTGGCAAAACCGCTTCTCACCTCTACTTGACTTTTTGCTTCCTTGAGTACTTTTTTCAAAACTGCATCCCTCCATGAGTTTCTCATCTATTCCATCTGATTTTACAATCTGTCCACGGCTTCCCCTACTTATGCACAACATCCACCCCTCCCTACCTGTGTGCCCCCTCTACCCACACAAGAGTGGCTTTAAAAGTGGAGGGAAATTCATTAGATCTAAAAATAAGCATGTCTCTGCCTCTATGCTCCTGCCGTGTCGCGTCCCCCAAGGCTGCACCGTGTTATGGATGAGCCCCGTCTTTTCGCCTTGTCTGTGGTCCACACGCGCACACACCCACAACACACACCAGAGAACTCATATACTTTCCAAAGGACACTCAGAAGCAGTTATCACTTCTATTCTGCAGCTTTGTTATCGTTGTTATCCCCTTTCAAGCCAATCTAGCCTTAGTCCTTTCCTGTGGGTGCGCAGCGGTGAGAATGAGGCCCAGAACCCAGCAGCAATAAAGTGCCTTCTCCCATTACCCAACTCCTCAGTCTGAACACATCACTCCTGCACTATCCTGCACTATCTACTTTATCTGCTACACACAGTCCCACACCAGTAGCAATTTACCACAGAAAATATACCTTACTGAACTGCCTCTTTGCCCCAGTGGCGACTTATCAAAGCTGAAAATTGCACTGTTTTGTTCGAGATGGTACTTACACAATAAGACATTATCAGTCAACGGGTTTGTCCAGTACAGCGGATGAAAGCATGATAAATGTTTTTTGACCAAACAAAGGCAAAATGACTGTAAATATCATTCACTATCTTTGCATTTCTGATCAAATAACACAGTTTGCTTAGAAATGAATTATTCCCACTGCTGCATATTCATGTTTTCCTATTCAAGATAGAATATTATGTATTTCATCAAGCATAATGGCTGGTTCAGTCATCAGTTAACCTTGGGGGGTAAAGTATTGTAGATCGGTGTGTACTCATTTTTCCCTGTGTGCATTTCCAGAGCGACGGCGCGGCAGGGTGAAAACAGGCTCTCCTTTCAGCTCAGCTCGTCTGCGGAGCAGTACCGTACTTTACCACATCTCTGGGCACCTACACAGCAGAGAGAAGAGCAAGATTAAACTCAACAAGGTATCGTCAGCGTCTTCAAACAATGGGACAGGATGCAGCGTGATTAAAAAGTGGATGGGGACGGATTGTGCAATTTGGGAATTAAGAAGATAACTGCTGTTAGTGAAGCACAATGGACACACTCAAGGGCTAGGAGCAATTATCTCTCACAAACAGTGAATTTACAACAATATGAATAGTTTGAGTAATTTCATTCCTGTATTAATAATGTGATTATTTATTTAACAAAAAATCAAGTCAAAATGCAAAAGCAGTGTGTTAAAAATGAAGAAAAAAGTAGGACAGAAGAGGGTCAGTAGCAGCCAGGTGCTGCTAATCTAATACACTTGATTAACTGAATATTAGCAAGTGTGAGCACCTCTATGAAAGCAGAAGTCCTGGCAATTTGTTGGTCTGCAGAATTCAGGTGTGTGTTACATAATGCCAAGAAGGAAAGTCATCAGCAATGATCTTAGAGAAATTGCTGCCCATCAATCTGGGAAGGGTTATGAGGCCATTTCTAAACCATCTGAAGTCCATCATTCTACAGTGAAATAGATTCACAAGTGGAAAATATTCAAGACAATTGCCAGCATGATGTCCCATCAAATCCACCCCGAGGTCAGACTGTGCAATGTTCAGAGTAATTGCAAAAAGTCCGAGAGCTACATCTCAAACTCTACATGTTAAAGTTAAAGACAGTAGAATAGGAATAAGACAATGACGGCGTGTTTGGAAGAGCTGTCAGAAGAAACCCTCTTCTTTCTAAACTGAACACTGCAGAAACAATGTGCTTCGGACAGATCAGACCAAAGCAGAGATATTTGGCAATAATGCGCAACAGCACGCTTGGTGAAAGCCAAACTCAACGTATCAAGACAAACACTTAATACCAACTTTCAGCACGGTGGTGGGGGGTAAAGATTTAGAAATCCAGCTACAGGAGCTGGATACTTTGTAGACCATGAACTCCACTGTATACCAAAATATTCCAGAGTCATAAATGAGGACAACAGCTGTCAAACAGCTAACGTTTGGCCCAAATTGGGACATGCGACAGGATGTTGAAAAGAATGTCTAAAAAGAAAATTATCAAAGTGCTACAATGGCCCAGTACATCAACCTGATTGAAATGTAAAGCTGGAACATTATGAGAGCTGTGCACTAATAAATGCTGTCAAACCTCCATGACCTGAAGCAACACTGCCAAAAAGAGTGGACCAAAATTCCTCCACCATGATGTGAGGGAATGATAAAGTCATACAGAAAATGATTACATCAAGTTATTGAATCATGGGGTGTTTTCACACACTGTCTACATTTTGTCTTCATTTTTATTAGATAAATAATAACATGTGCAGTATGTTGTTATTCATCTGTGACTGTATTTAAATAATTTTGATAATAATTTTGACTTTTTTCATATCATAATATCCTGATATGTAAAATCTTTATAATTAAAAGAAGGCGTGTTTTCTTTTTTTGCTTGACTGTTGGTGGAATTGGGTGGATAAACTGGCTTTTTTCCCTTATCTTGTCCCGTCCAGAATGTGTTTGGCGACCTACCTGCTCTGCCCGAGTATAAGGTAGCAGATGCCAAGAAGTCCAAATTCATCTTACTACACTACAGCACATTCAAAGCAGGATGGGACTGGCTGATTCTGCTCGCCACGTTCTACGTTGCTGTGACGGTGCCCTATAACGTGTGCTTCATCGGTAATGATGACGACCTGACCCGCAGCACAACCGTCAGTGACATTGCCGTGGAGATATTGTTCATCATAGGTTGGTTGCTGTCTTAAAACTGTTTTATTGTCACTTGTAAATAACTGAGTCTTTATAATAACCACCAAGCCTGTGTGTGTGTCTTTCTTCTTCAACTGCCAGACATTGTTTTCAATTTTCGTACCACTTATGTCAGCAAGTCAGGCCAGGTGGTCTTTGACGCACGACAGATATGCATCCACTACCTGACCACGTGGTTTATCATCGACTTGGTGGCCGCGTTGCCCTTTGACCTGCTCTATGCCGTGAAAGTCAGCGTGGTGAGTAGCAACTGGCTCGATGCCTAACACCGCAACATAATTTGGTTTCCAGAGCTCTCTCAGTGTCTCTTTGGGATATTGATTACGTACACTGAGCAAGCACTGACAAAACTATCAGATCTGCATCATTAAAACTTTTTTTCTGCTGCTTTAGTAAAATACATATCCCCCTAAAGAACAACTGAGAGGAGGAAGAAACTGAGATCTGGAGCAATTAGGTAGACTGTGTTGTCTTGTCCCCGGTTGAATGATGTCACTGAGTCGAAGCATTGCACTTTAGGGAGGTTTTGATTGGTTGCTTATAGAACTTTTCGTTTTCTGGTTTCTAATTTAGAGAATGGGATGCTTTGACTGTGCTGTATATCACTGTTTGCTCACTCAGCTGCTGTAGAGTGGATCAAAAGCTCAATATGGAGTACTGGATGGATGCACACAAGCATCCAGTCTCAAATAGGTGCATGTTTGAATAAATGCTCAGAACAGAACAGGTATTAAAGAGCAGGAAGAAAGTGTACAGATCTGTATTATGAAAGGAGACGGTTAATAGAAGAATTAGGCCGCTGTTTGAAAAAAAAATCAGCAAAATGAAAAAAAATGTTTACTTTCAAGGTAAGGAGGGAGGGAAAAGATGCGAGCAGTAAAAGGCTGCTGCAGGCAGTGGTACCGGTTTGATACAAGACTCTATTAATGGAAATACCACATGCTCCCAGTAGGCCAGGATTTGTGTGTAGGGGTACCAGGCCATGAGTTCCTCCATTTCCCCACTGGGATCAGCAGGAATGGCTAGTAATTGAGGAACGTTCTGCGTGAAGTCTCCTCTAAGGACGGGAGCATTCATGCTGATGTCCCTTTTGAGAACAGAAGCCATCTTTCACCGAAATGAGCCACGGGGCCTCAGCGGTGTTCCTCTCTTTTGTTTCCCTTTTGTTTTTGTCATATGTCTCAGTCATTTCTGTTTTTAGTGTGTTTCACACTCTATCTTGTGACTTTTCTGTTGTTTTGTGTCATTTGCACTTTCTTGCTCTTTTTCATAGTCTCTATAATGCTCTCATTTTCCATGATCATTGCTCTGTGTATTATAAAATGCAGATAATATGTATACATATTTCACAAGTTTAGGAAACAGAAGGGGACAGAGGGAAAAGTATAGAATAAAGGAAAAGCAAGACTATGATTCTAGGTGCTGTAATTTGTATGTATATATTGGGTGTCTACACAGTGTATATATGAAAAGGTTTCTGTGCATCATTTTGTTACCCACAGATTGTCACAAAAACACATAATTTTACCCGATTTTTGTAGCTGAATGTACAAAAAATGCAAAACATAACACAGTTGACAGACATAAAATAGTATTATTGCACCAACAAAGTGATTCCCAAAGAAATATTAGGTTAAAACTGAAAGCATTTCTCGATATTGTCTGGAGTAAGTCATTAAAGAAGACTGATCAAAAAATAAAAATAAAAATAAAAATAACGATAAACAGTATTTGAAAGTCATTTTCTTAAGGAACAGGGAAAAATTCCAGCAAAGACCTGACACAGGACCCAAGAGATGCATCTGGTTCTTCAGCTGATCCAGCTACTGTTCACTGAAGCTTCATGAGAAATTGTGTCAGTGACAGGGTGGCTGTCAAGAAGCCATTTTTAATGAAGGGAAACAGGTAAGGTATTCAAAATTAAATTAAGAACTGGCCTGAAAATTAGTGGTAACAGGAGTGATGAATCCAACTTTTTGGATATTTTGGTTCAAAAAGTTCATATGTACAGATGAGGTCAGGAGAAGCGTATAACAGCAAGTGTCTACAGCCATCTGTAAAACATGGTGGAGGCTCTGTCATGGGTTTGGGCTGCATTTCAATCAGCAGTGTTGAAGAGCTTATCAACACTGATGAAATTATGAACACAGAAAAGTACTATCACATTTTGATCCTCTACGCAGAGTTTCATTGGGAGCAGCTTCATTTTTCAGCATGACTGATTTTTGGTATATATAGACTATATTATCGTTTATGCTTGCACTTGTTTCACTGCACTGCACCTATTTTGCATTTTCCTACAAAATTAAAAAAAATATGAGGGGTGGCTCAAGACTTTAGCACAATGCTGTACTCTTACTGTGAGGGAATAAAGGAACAGAAGAAATATGTAATTAAATAATATAAAAAACACTGTTTATATGAACATTTCTACAAGCAAGCTCCAGGCAGGTTACCAATACTAACCCATTAGTGCTTTTCTTTGGATATATTCCTTTTTATTGGGTGTTTTCAATACTCTTCCCCTTTTCTCTGTACTTTGGACCAGACCTCTATTTATCATCTCCAGTTGGTCTAAAATGCAGCTTTTCATCTGCTGACTAGTACAAAACGGAAGGAGCATATAACCCCAGAGTTGGCCTCTCTACACTGGCTTCCTGTTCCTTACAGGATCCAATTTAAAACGTTACTCTTTCAGAGCCTTCTCTGTGGCAGGTCCCAGACTCTGGAATAGTCTGCCTCTAAATATTAGATCTGCACAAACGCTCGAACATTTTAAATCTTTACTGAAAACACATTTTTATCCACTGGCTTTTAGCACAAGTTGGCCCAAACATTTTTTTTTTGTTTTAACAGCCCCATTAACATCATTGTTGTGTATTTTACTTATTTTTGTTGCATTTTAGTTTACAAAGCACTTTGTCCAGCATGAGCTGTTGTAAATGTGCTATATAAACAGGGGTGCACGTAAGTGGTCCACAGGTGCGCATGCGCTGTCAAAATAAAAGTCGCGCACCAGATAAGAAGTTGCAACGCGCGTTTGCGTACATAAGATTTTCTGGAGGAGGACAGACATTTGTTTAGAACTCTTAAAGCTGTCGAAGAAGCAAGCTCCTTTAAGCAATTACTTTGGTGTTCCCCCACCTCCAAAGAAATGTCAGAAGGAGTCTGAACCGCAAAAGAAGCGCGTATTCTCGGAAAAGTGGTTGCAGGAGGTGAGCTGGCTTCAAACAAATGATGAACGCACAGAGATGTGGTGCAGAATATGCCGTGTAAATCCCACTCTAGCGGACAAAAACA
The DNA here is from genome assembly GCF_013358895.1 of Oreochromis aureus. Lineage (NCBI taxonomy): Eukaryota > Metazoa > Chordata > Actinopteri > Cichliformes > Cichlidae > Oreochromis > Oreochromis aureus. Next base: position 15,732,386 of record NC_052962.1, read on the forward strand.
GTGCCTTTTATATGTACGCAAACGCGCGTTGCACTTTTTATCTGGTGCGCGTCTTTCATTTTGACAGCACATGCGCACCTGCGGACCACTTATGTGCACCCCTGTTTATAAATAAAGTTGACCTTGACCTTGAACATTTTAGTCCCCACAGAAATTTTGATTTTATCTGCTTAACTGAAATATTTTTTTTCAAGAAAATAACACAGGAGGTCCAAAAACTTGTCCTGAGCAGAAATTTTAATAGCATTTCTTCTCTTGAAAATGTTTACCACCATAAGTACATTTCATTCAGTTCTTATTACTTTCTTAAATGAAAAGTGTGCTGAAATAATCTGGCTTTTTACTGATATGAACATTTTTTTCAGCAGTACATAGGTGATGTAAACAGAAACCTCCGCTAGATTTATTGAGACTTACAGTCATAATAAAAGCTGCTGTGAGTAGGTCTCCTGGGTCTGCATGGCTGGATGCCCTGTTGGCATTAGAGAACAATGTTGTTCATGCTTATTGACCCGATACCGTGGCATTAATGAAATAAATGAATAAATAAATAAATAAACAGGACTGGTCATGCTGTTGTGATAGGCGTGTAGGGCTAAAGGCGTGGCTACAGGGGGAGAAATAATGAGCATTTCTGCAACCTTATGGTCTCACGCGCACAAAAAGCAGAAGTAAGCAATCAGGCTGCAAAGCATATATATTTCACACCCGATAAGCAGAGGAAATGAAAATGTGAATGGCAGGGGTGAGATGGAAGTGACAGGAGGAAAAGTTAAAGGAAAAAGTAGCAGGTGGTGCACATATGCATTGCTGGCTACATTATATTGCTTACCACTCATGGCGCTGGAGAGAACGGGACGTGGCGCAGCCTGCTCGCTCCATAGGTGGGATGTGGGGTGGTGATAGATGGTGGAGAGGAGATGGTGCTTCTCCCCAGGGCTCAGTAGGAGGCTTCATTACGCCTCATGCTGCACCAGCTCTCTATTTCTCACAGCGATAGGACAAGCTACCATAAAACTGGAGACATGTGCAGGAGAAGCTCTGATAAGGACAGTCCACATATCTCCTCCTCTTAGCTTTGTTCAAGCACTGTAATTCCCTCCTTTAACTTCTTGTCCCCTCACATGCACCCATGTACACCCAAACAACCCTTGATATATTCTAGTTATTACTACATAAAATAGTTATATGGTGCCCTGCTGATAATCAGCACAGAGCCTGAGAAAATATCTGAGTCTGCACATCGAATGTAACCCAGGGGCCAGAGAAACAAATTGTCCCAAAGAAAAGACACTCTTTATTACATATGTTAAATAATGCATGTGCTGTGGACACAGATGTTGGACATCCATCCACACAGATTTTGTGTTGTTATGGTGTGGTTAGCTTTGCATACAATGTGTGGATTGTATGCAGCGGTGTGTCAGCACACGGTACTCTAATGGACCCTGATTTAGCTTTGTCTGCTTAAGCTTAGCGTTCAGAGATATACCCTTACAACACCACACCACAGTCAATGCATTGCACATCTTTGCAAGGTTAAAGTGACCGTCTAGACGTGAGACTGACCTATGCAATACCGAGAAATGTTTTATCTACAATTGGCAGTTTATGCTTTTTCTTTGACATTTTCCTTGAAGTCTTGATTGCGCTGACTAGTCAGCGACTTTTCTCGGTGTATGACAGAGGCTGTTTGTAGTGTGACAGACTGATTAATCTCACTGTATCTGGCCACCTTTGATGGGCCCAATCTTCAATGCATAGGGTTCCTCACTCTGACTCTCTATAATTTCCCAGCCTCTACAGTTTTAAAGACAAAACCTCTGGGCCCGGTACCACATACATTGGGGCTAGCTTTGCAATGTTTGCAATGTGATGTTTGTTATCTTGCCTTGAATATTTAGTTGAGACATAAAACACTGTGTACAGAATATATCATGCTACCTGGGTCATGCGAGGCCTAACTAGCATGACCTCTTTGGTCCCAGTGTTCCTGCACACTATTTTTATCATTCTAATGTGCCACTCTTCTCTTGATGCTTTGTTCCATTTGCTCGGTATAGAGGACCCTAAGGTGCTGCTGGAAGCACTTGCAGGAGACCATTTTTATCAGCAGTGTTGGTGATTTGGCCCTGTGATACACAGCTGAAGCAGAATTCCTTTATTAAGGAATTTTATCTCATCATTGTGTTTTGATTTCTCTTAGATGACCTAAACTACTTCAGCGAGTAATTGCTACTGCACAGAGAAATCCGAAACCAAATACTTTTATGTTTTCAAATATAGTGACGTGATCTTGAGATCTGCTGTTTTTCTTCTCCTTAAATTGATATGAACAGGATCATAATGCCTCTTAAGAAAGTTTCTTGATTAGAATATCACAGCTGAATGATTTATTTTATTTATTTTTGTGGAAGTGAAAATAACTGTTTGGATGCTTTGACTACTCCCTATCTTTATATACAGTATTTAAATCTGATTTTTTGGCCTACTTTCCCATCCAATTTTCCCTCCTTCCTCTCCTCGCTACACAAATACACATGTAACATGTATCACATGTCCTCTTTGTCCTACATCCTTCTTAATAATACCTGGTGTGTACATCTCCTGTGGGGAAAGATGACAGCAAGTCCCAAATGATAGACTGTTGGTGCAGTTTGCCTGAGGAGCAGGTGCAAGTCAGAGGAGGGCTCAGAAGACATGGCCCAAAATTTAATTGGTTACAGAATGAAGGAAAACAGAAAAGGCATAAAAAGTCCAGAGAAGCAAACTCAGCTGAAGGTGGAAATTTTAAGTTAAAACACAAAACCAACACAGGCTGATTTCTCTTGCATTCAAGGTTATGTCATCAGCAAATTTTCATACAGATCACATTATAGAGTCAGAGAGCAACTGAGTAACTAATGCTGAAAAATACCTCCTTTTTTCCTATAATTAGTGCTGCATGTGCACAAAAGTGCGTTAATCAAATATTATTAACATAGTCAGTGGCTGTTATTTGATATGACTCCCATAAACATCATAGTGGGGAGCTTCTTAACACCAGCGAGTTGGCTGGTTAGCTTCGCTTGATTTTGTGAGACACTGTAAAAAAGTAAAAGTTGAGAAAACTGAGAATACATTTAATCTTTTAGTTCTTGAACACTTCTTTTTACATCTCCTCTTGAGATGAATTTGTTGGTTAGACTACTTTTAATAACTGACAATCATTTAAAGTTCATGCTGGCTTTGAAATTTAGTACAGAATGTAAATTTTATGTTATTTTTAAACTGTTTGATTCAATGTCTCCTTGTCCATATAATTTAAAAATGCATCTGTCAATTAAAACTGAGAACTTGTATGTAACCAGTTACTTCATTATCTACAAATAGATTCACCTTGGTTTATTGTTTACCTACAGGTGTCAGTGGTGCACCTGTTGAAGACTGTGCGGTTAATTCGACTGCTGAGGCTGCTCCAAAAGATGGATCGCTACTCGCAGCACAGCACTGTGGTTCTGACCCTGCTGATGTCCATGTTTGCCCTTCTGGCTCACTGGATGGCCTGCATCTGGTACATCATCGGCAAGAAGGAAATGGAGGACAACACGAACAACTGGGATATTGGTCAGTGGCGGGCGAAATCTTACCATAATCTTAAATTAAACCGCAAATCTTCAAACTCTTCTTTTTCTTTGAGCTGCTTCCTTTAGGGTTCGCCACAGTGGATCATCTGCTTCCTACCATCACTACCATCTTGTAAACCTTCTCTTTCACTCTTGCTGCTGTCCTTCTGTTGCAAATCCCTCCTGACACTCTTCACCCTCTCTGCTCTGCCTGCACTCTCTTCTTCACCTCTCACGTGCACTGTCCGTTGTGTTGGATGGTTCACCCCATTTATTTAAACTCATGTACCTTCACTACCTCTGCTCCTTGCACCTTCACCTTTCCACTTGTCTCCCTCTCATTCGCACACACGTAGTTCCTGTTTTTCATTCCTCTTCTCTCCAGAGGATACCTCCATATTTTTTTATCCATCTGCTCTCTGCTCTCACTGCTGATCTCAGTGTCGTCACAACATCCTAGTCCAAGGAGACTCCTGCCTGACCTCATCTGTCCCTTTGCAAACAAGAAAAGGATCAGAGCAGATCACCGATGGAATCTCACTTCCATCTTAAAGCCATCTGTCACTCCTCCTGCACACCTCACCGCTGTCTATCTGTCCTCATACATGTCCTGCACCACAATAACATACTTCTCTGCCACTTATGACTTCCTCTTGCAGTACCAGAGCTCCTCCTTTGGCACCATATCATATGCTTTCTCTAGATTCATAAAGACACAGTGCCACTTTTTTCGACCTTTTCTATACTTCTCCATCAACACTCTCACATAAAACATTGCATCTGTAGTGCTCTTCCTCGGAGCACCTTCGAAATCCTATAATGTCAAAACAAACAATGACTTGTACTGAAACCTGCCTTTTTTTTCAGCATAGCACAGGTGCTACTGGGCACTTTGCCAGTATCAGTTGTAGCATCTTCAGGCGCTGTTGGTGCTTGGATTAGTAATGTAATACAATCTTCCCACCTCCTATCATTCACAGGAAGACATTGAATGTGCTGATTCACCACAAATATTGCTAGAATATCACAGAGAACCAGACAAAGAAAGGAAAAGATTTGTTGCTGTGTTTTGTTCCAAAAATTAATTGAATTTATTATATTGCAGCCATGTGAAAATAAATAAATAAATAAGTCTCAGAGCTACCCACCACTGTGGTAACAGTGTACATGTAATGTGATGCGTGCCTGCAGAGATTTGTTATCAACTTTGTTACAAGATGCTAATGGAAAACTGACTCCGGTGAGATCAAATGCTGGGACGAAATGTGGGGCTAAAAAACAGCCTCAGTTTTTGTTCTAGCTGAAGGAGTCATTATCTAGTTTTGTCAGACTCAGTATAAAAGAAACGCTGAGCTTCTATGGGCCGAAATCTGTACAATAAACAGCTCAAAACCTCAGACTCATACAAAGGCTATAATAAAGGCTAGTAAAACAAAAGACACACACAGATAGATAGATAGATAGATAGATAGATAGATAGATAGATAGATAGATAGATACATACATACATACATACATACATACATACATACATACATACATACATACATACATACCAGGAGATGTGGTAATCGGAGTGGTAATCGGAGCACTCGGTCCAGGAACAACATCTGACATCTCTGCCCAGAACAACAGAGTCCTATGAGTTGCAAAAATACTGCGCAGGACCCTCAAGCTCCCAGACCCAAGCTTGTATGTTTTGTGTGCAGTGTGGCTGTTGGCAAACATGCCAGTTTTCTTATTACTACTGTATCCCTAAAGGCCAAAAACATTACCTCGTTTAAATTTGGCCCTTTCAGCTTTACCTTCATATTTACCTCTGGACTGCTTCCAGTGCAGCTGCAATTGATAGATTGTTCTCTGGAGAGTCCTCTTTGGTGCACCTGCAAATTGTGCATCTATGCTGCATGTAGGGTCTACTCCACTGTGTCAGAACGGTTAACCTTCAACTTGAATATCATTACGGAGAAGTGGACAAATTCAGAGAGAGTGAAATATGCTTAATTGGATTTGTGGCGAGTAAAGATTGTGCTGTCCTGGCCCATGAATGTTCTCCTTTTGACAACACTGGACATTACCAAAACTCAGCAACTTCATGTTCATTGTTATGCTTCACACCTGATGCACTACCTGCTGGCTCGCTGGCTGCAGGTTTTGTTTTGTTTGTTTTTTTTTAAAAAAGCTTTCATCACCCATAGTGTAGAGGTGCACAAGAAGACAAACTTGAACAGGACAGAAGTCAAATTTAAATTTCTGAAGTGCCATTAAAACCAAAGATACAGTTGTTTTTCTGTAAGTGAGATCTTATATTTACCTTTATATGCATTTGTCATCAGGGTCTTCATATAGGATTTTAAGCCTTTACAGTAGAGCCACTCTGCTAGAGTGAATCATGTTCCTTTTGTTGTTGGAGAAAAAAAGGTGAGAGCAACAGTTATGTGTGTGTGCATTGTAAAATCAGTGCAAATGTGTTAATTCTCCTCATAACTAAAGATGAGGCTTCCCCATTAGTCCTCAGGTCACTTATATATAACGAGCTCTGTTTGGCTGATTTTTGGTTAGCATCGATAAGCTGTGCTGCTCACAATTACCTTGTTCTTGCGTCTTCATAACTGGATCCCGGTCATTATCCAGTGGGTCATGAGAGCAATGCAGATTTCTTTTCACCAATTACTGCATTTCAGTGTCATAAAATATCAGGTCAGTACATGAGCCAGGATTAATGTGTTGCATTCTAATTACACATTTCTGATGCTCAAGTAAGCAGTGAAGTGAGGCGGCTATGAGGAGCTTCCATCCAATTACCATTCATCAGTGTCTCCAGGAGACTCTTGGGATCAGCTGTATGTCTCCACACTATACTGAACTGGGACCAGTTCTGGTTCCTGAGAAGCTGATCTGCTTCCACTGTGAAATCCACTATAGGAGAGCTAACCACAGTTCCTAGAACTGGGAAACAGTGTTGTTGGGTTAGGGTGTAACTAGATTCTTCACTGCATGGAATTTCATGATAACCAGTAAAAATGAAGGCTGGTAATTTTGTGGAAATTTTGTTACAAGTCGAGTTTAATTTTTATATTAACTGTTGTTATGAAATTGAAACAAATGCCACGTGTCTGTCTAACCATCCGTTTGCTGTTTACACTATATTAAAAACAGGATGGCTCCATGAACTGGGAAAGCGTCTGGAGTCGCCGTACTATCCCACAGGAGGTGTTAATGGTTCTGGCAGTGGTCCCTCCATCCGAAGCGTCTACATCTCTTCACTCTACTTCACACTCAGCAGTCTCACCAGCGTGGGCTTCGGCAATGTGTCAGCCAACACTGATGCTGAGAAGATCTTCTCCGTTTGTGTCATGCTTATAGGAGGTACACGAACAAACAATCAGTCGTGAGATATCGTCACATTAACTTGAGTGCACAGGTGTTTTGGAAATGATGGAAATAGTTACATTTATGATGAGATCAGATTGAGACAACAGTGTGTGGAATTATACTTACCTGTACAAATGACCCTTACCTGAAATTGGATAAGCAGTGAAGCAGGATGGATGGAACATCAACAAAATCTGATCCTGGTCCATCACTTGTTTCATTGTAAGCTGTTATATTTCATTGGCACACAACTGCAGGGAGGTCTGATCCAGTTTAAACTGGCTTGTTACACTACATTTGTGTTTTGGGGATGAGGAGAGGTCACCGTGGTGGGGGTTTTCCCTGTGGACACTCCCAATTCTGGTTCAGCTAAATGCTAAATGTCCCTGGCTGCCTGGGGCAGTAGCAGTAGCTGTCACAGACACACCACACAAACATGTGCTTACACAAACACACACACACGCTATCCCTGTTGGGTTTACACGAAATAAAAACTAGAACCAAGCACCTGTTCATATTTATATGGAAACATAGGCCAAACTGGATGGGTGGAATTGAATTAAATCATTTTATTCCATCATTCAATGCAAACATGAATAATATGACTAAATGACCTTACCGGGATACAACAGTGTACAACATAAAATGTAATTAGTTTTCAGTGGTGAAGCTTAAAGCTCAGTTTTCTTTCATTAATGGCTCATGCCACAATCAGTAATCGCTGTCACAGCAGTCCCACTTTCCCGTCTTGCAGCGTGCGACACAGCTGCAGCACCGCTGAAAAGTGGATGAGCTTAGGTGGACAGGACAGGTATCTGTCATCCCAATCAAATAAGACCCTGCCAGACCTAATCCTGATTTTCCTGTGTTCTAGGAGCAGAGCTGCAGGATATGCATGTGTATATTTAGTTGATTTGATGTTCATTTGATCATAGAAATCAAGTGGAGGCAGAACTGTTGTAAAACTAGCCTTATTCCCGTTGCTTATTTAATATTAATAAATAAATAAATCAAAATATGACAGAGTTCCTGTTTTCTCCATGTACCACTGACCTGCTTTGAGCAACAGATGATCTGAGTCCAAATCCATGTTTTTCTACTATTATTGTGCTGCACTTGTAACACTTGAGCTGCACTGTTAAAAAAAAAAAATCCTAGAAAAACAGTAACATTCCGGCAGCTGGGGCGCCAAAATAATACCATCAAATAACAGAAAATAACTTTCTCATAAAAATACGGTTATTTTCAGTAATGACAATACAGTTTGTTGCCCTAATTTTACATGGGATTTTGCCTTTTTCAAGTGCTTTTAAACATTAAATTAGGAACATTTTAATGTGATTAAACAATGAAATTACCTATAAACAAGGTCAATGAATGTGGCAATATGAATAATAATACTTAAATGTACAGAAATATACAGTTAACAGTTGGTTTAAATAATAATGGATTGCATGCTCTGGGACAGACTGACAGAGGCCAGGCTGCCATATCGCACCATCGGCCCCTCTGGCCATCACCAGTAGGCGGTAGTGGAAGTGTCTTGACCAAAGACACAATGACTGAGAGTGTCCGAGCCGGGGCTCGAACCAGCAACCTTCTGATTATAAGGCGAACTGCCAACTCTTGAGCCACGATCGCCCTAAATAGCAATAATAGTAATAATTATCTTAAAAAAGTTTATGAGAATCATTTCATATATTTTTCCATAGCATTACATTTGAATTTAACAGTTCAATCTTTCAAATAACGGAGAAATATTTGTGAAATCAGGATACATTTGTGAATGTATTTTAACAATCTAAATATGCATATGTACAGACAAATATATTTAAAAAACAAGAAAATTATGTTTTATTACATTACAGTGATTTTACGTTAATCTACATTTGAAATGTGAAATCACAGTCTATTTATGTAAATTTAATGATATTCTAGAAGAACAGAACAAAACTGTAAAATACACAGTAAAATACTTTTATATTAGGATTTTCTTTTTACAGTGTGGTTTACTGTGAGATACATAAACCAGTCTAGAAAAGTGTTTAGTCAGGTTTCCTATTTTTGTTCCCTGTCTTGACAATTCAGTATCAGCACATTTTTCACTGTATGTCATCCATGCTTATTGTCCACTTCATTAACTCTCCTTCACCCTTTCCTCCCCTCTCCTTCTTCATCTCTTCTTACCTGCAGCACTGATGCACGCTTTGGTCTTTGGTAATGTGACAGCCATTATCCAGAGGATGTACTCACGCTGGTCTCTATACCACACCAAAACCAAAGATCTCAAGGACTTCATACGTGTCCATCATCTGCCGCAGAGCCTCAAGCAGCGAATGCTGGAGTACTTTCAAACAACCTGGTCGGTCAACAACGGCATCGACTGTAACGAGGTATGAAAGGAAGACAGCCTGATTGGTTTTTGCTAAACTGAAATTCAAAGTGTCTTTGCCAACATCACCATCAAATACAGTATTCACTTAAGTTGGTATTAACCCTTTCCCTACTTGGCCTGTTCACTTGTACTTTAAATGTCCAACAGCACAGCTCAGAGGGATCAATAATTCATTTAAAAGTTCACAAACTCCTTACATGTCAGCCACATTTAGGCTCGTGGTAGAGGTGAAAACACAATCAATGGTACTATGATTACCCACAGTGAACACTGGTGTGTTTAGCCCTGAGCACTGACTCACAGGGAGAAAAAGACATTACTTTTTTGTCCATGCATGATGATATTTAGAGGACAAGCTGTCGGCCTTCAGTTTCAAAAATGATGATTCGAGGCTGGTTTTCAAAACCAGATTTTGTTTTGTTTATGTTGAAGACAACATCGAGCGAAAGGAAACATGTGCAAACAGATCTAAGTGTGCAAATGTGGCTTCAGGACCATGTAGAGAAAACACACAGTAAGACAGGGTGAACAACACCTCTGCTTGACAAGCTCAGGGAAACGGAGGCAACCAGTCAGCAGTATAGTAGCAACTCGTCCCTCTAGGCTGTGAATGCCTGCAAGACAGCTGTCAGAAAACAGAGCAGGGAGTGGAGTGAGTGATGATGATGAAACCCAGAGAAATGAATTATAGATGGGCCTGTTGATTAAAGTCAGCCTGGCTCTGATGACTCATTGATCAGCTGTGATGCTGCTGAGCTGCAGATTTTTGTCGCGATGAGGGGATGGACAGATAGATGATGTGCAAATGACAGCGTTTCTCCCGATTCTCACCTTATATTGTCTGTGTTGCAGCCACAGGTGTTGCATTGGTTAGTACTGGTGTATAAAGGTAATTATTACTATATAATGATAGTAATAATAATATCCTTTAACTTTAGGTACATGTTTTTTTCTTACAATTACAAGTGTCATGCTGCTCACATCCTTCTCTGGTTTCTATTTTTCCCCCCATCTCTACAGCTGCTGAAGGACTTCCCAGATGAGCTGCGATCTGACATCACCATGCACCTTAACAAGGAGATCCTGGAGCTGTCGCTGTTTGCCTCTGCCAGTCGCGGCTGCCTGCGCTCCCTGTCACTGCACATCAAGACCTCCTTCTGTGCTCCAGGAGAGTACCTCCTTCGACAGGGTGACGCTCTCCAGGCCATCTTCTTTGTCTGCTCAGGGTCCATGGAAGTGCTGAAAGATGGCATGGTGCTGGCCATTCTGGGTACGATAAAAGGGAGAAGGAAAGGGGCTGGGGGTGGGAAGATGGAGGGAAAACAGATCTTTTCTAATTTTAACAAGGAAACTCCCGGCAGCAAGCTTAATAAGTAATAACAAAGCTGTGTGTGGCTCTTTGTGTTAAAGCCCATCCTGAAAATAGGCTAATTGTTTTGAAATTGAAGGATTACATTGTCCTAGAGGCTATTGTGCATTTTCAATGAATTATTATTAAGCTCTTGTTAAAAAGCCAACTCACTGGCCTCAGCAGAGATTCCTCTGAAGTTAGTATTACACTGATGCTGCAGATTTGTCGACTGCATATCCATGATGTGAATCTTCCAAAACATTGCAATAAGTGCTCTATTGGATTGAGATCTAGTGCTTGTATGGTCCATTTAAGTACACTGAACTTATTGTCATGTTCAAGAAAGCAGTTTGCAATGATTTGAGCTTTGTGACATGGTGTGTTATCCTGCTGGAAGCATCCATCAGATAATGGTACAGGGTCATAGGTCAGTAACAATATTCAGGCTGTGGTTAGGCTCAGTTAGGCAACAATGCTCAATTTAAACACACAAGGCAGAATGGATCCCTGCATATGTAAAAATTCATTTGAATATTGCAGCAGAAATTGAGAATTGTCAGACTAGGCTACATTGTAGCTTAAGTTTCCTGTTCTTGTGCCACCCGGTGTGGTCTTCTGCAGCTGTAGGACATCTGTTGTACATTCTTCTGCAACCTTCCAATCAGATAGAAGCATGTCTTGGGGGTTCCTTTTTGCCTGTATTGTGCAGTGAAGATGAGACAGGGCTATGCAACAACAAGCCTCGGATCTGAGTCAGACCCGGGCCACAGCATTTAGCCCTCCAGCACGTGCAGCATATTGCCTGCTCAACTTGTGAGCAAAAAAGGCACCCAGAGAATTGCCATTGACTGGACATTTTCTCCTTTTCTGACCATTCTCTGATAACCCTAGAGATTGTCGTGTGGGAAAGTCCCAGTAGATCAGCAGTGTTTGAAATTCTCAAACCAACCAATGGACAGCAACAATGGCATGTTTGAAGTCTCCTATATCACCTTTCTTCCTCATTCTGACACGCATTTTGAACTTGGGCATGTCGCCTTGACCATGTCTACATGCCTATATTGATGGAGCTGGATGGATGGAGCTGCCATGTGATTGGCTGATTAGATATTTGAGTTAAAGAGCAGTTGAAAATGTGTACTAAATGCAGTGGCCAGTGAGTGTAAATGCCATTTTTGAGCAATCTCCTTTTGCAGTAGGCAAAGAAGGACTTATCAATTTGTGCACATAATATTGAGGAGCTGCATTCTTCTTTAAGCTGGGCTGCACGTTTTTGTGATGTCTTGAAGTCCACGGAGGATAACCGGAGCTGACTGGCAGATGATGAAAGAGACATTCAACCTTTGCCGATTGTTTTATATCATATACCAGTGATCCATTCGATCCATAATTGTCCAATTCCATCCAGGCTAAACTATTACAGGCCAGTGATGTCCAGCTGAGCATTCATCAAATCTTTTCCACAGCAGTGCAATTCAGTCTTCTGTCAGCTTTAATCTGTGCTGTCCAGTTGAGTCTAGCACATTTAATCAGTCCAATTCACAGAGTTAGGTCATTTTAGTTTCTTCTAGTCTTGATCATTTTAGTGATGTTCATCCCAGTTCCTCGTTGCTTGGTGAAGTAGGTCTCTATGTGACACCCCATGCCAAATTCATTTGCATTTTCACTTTCAGTTTTAAATCGATATTTGATTTGCTAAAGCAGCAGCTAATTACAGCATCTGAAGCTAGAACTAACTTCTGTGTTTTCGACAACAGAAAGAGAAAAATACAAAACAAAGTCTATTTTAGTAGGTGGATCCCCCCGATTCAGCAACTCCAAAGGAAGCTGTGTGCTAAAATAGAAACGGGCTTCTCATTAATGATTCCACAACGTGCTCAAAAGCTGCGAGTCAGCTTGAACCGAGAAAAAATATCGCTGTCTTTGTTCATGAAATTACAATAATTATTAAAAAAGGACTGTTTTGTTTATACAGCAGAAGTCTAGATGAAATACAAATGAAAGAAAAAGTAGATGAAAAAGGTTAAAATAAAGCATAAAGGAAAATAAAGCTTGATAAAGATAAAAGCTATCACAGCCAGTAGTGTCACCTGAGAAGAACAAATTAGATAAAACAGAGAAACGTGTTCTCCAGACGTTTCATATTTATGAAGCTGCATTTCACTTTAGCAAAGTCTCTTTGTCCTTATTATTCATTTTTATTATGCATTTGCCTGAGTAAAAAACATCTCACGTATTGCAAGTATCAAATAATAATAATAATAATGGATTGGATTTCATATAGCGCTTTTCAAGGCACCCAAAGCACTTGGTCATCTTAAACTGGCAGATCCCAACATGTCAAACTGCGAGTGACTTATTTATGGTCAGGGCCTCTCTATAGAATCGGTAGTCTTAATAAGACTTTTTTGGACATTGAAGAGGCATTTTTCTGTTTTTGTTTGGGGTTTTTTTTTTGTTACTTGAGAATAGATCATATTTATTTAGTTTTTTAAGAAATGGTTGTTTTTGTGCGACCTTAAACATGCAACACTGAACAAACCATATTAAGCTTGTAATCCATGTATAATAGATTTGTTACTATAAAGGAGCCGTTAAGTAAATTTTTGAGGGAAAGCACTTAGTTAATGAGCTTGCAGTTGTAAAACACAGCCATGCAGAATAAATCATTATGCTTTCTAATGACTTATAAAGTGATAGTAACCAACTCATATTCATGTTAATAAGCAGCTAAGACATGTGAACTTAATTATAAACTGCAAATCTGCTCTCTCTCCACCCACATGTGTTGTCTGTATCTTCATTGCCACTATTAATACCAATGCTGAATAATAGGGTAGAATGATATAAAAATAAAGGAGGAAAGAGTCACAAAATCTGCTCCTAAAACAACTTTAACACATTAAACATGGTTATAAAGGTAATCATTCAACTTCTTCAGTGCTCATTACTTTTTTCCCAAAGTAATGGACTATTTTTTTAAGTGAGATAAAAAAAAAATCTCCAGTATGTTCAGCTTAGAGATGAAGAATTTTCTGAAAGTTCATAAAATGATGCCCATCTTTGTGTGCAGAACAAATCGAGATGTAGATTCACTCGAGCTGTATCTGCAAGCATGCGCATCTGCTGTGCGATGCAACCTCTTGCCCTAAGTGACCATACTGGCTTTTGCTTTCTGACCTTCATGACACAGGAATACACTCTATCCGTCACAAGTGTGTGTGACAGAGAATAGAAGACAGCCAGATGCTTCAAGAAACTCCATCTGTCATGGTTTTTTCCTCTTTTGGCATTTTAATCTTTGTGTTTGTATCTAGTTGTTTGTAGAAACAGCACCTGCATGCCTTTTCTCCTGTTAAAAAAGAGGGAAAAAAAGGTTTCTGTGTTTTCTTGTTTGTGTGAATTGAGTAGGTGGAATTGTTTTCTGCTGTTTTCTGCTGAATGGCATGTGTTTGTGTGTGTGTGTGCGTGTGTGTGGGTGGGTGGATGCATATGTGTGTGTAGGCTTGACAGGCGGAGAGCATTGTCTCTATGCTTGTGTGCAGAAGGTCAGGCTAGCTTCAAGTGTCTGAAGGAAAAAAAAGCTTCTCTCTCTCTCACCATGTGTCTCTCGTCTGTCTCAATCACCCCCTTCCTTGTCACACAGCGAGTCCGTAGCCACAGCTCAGTACCACATAACAGACAGAAGACCAAAAACAGGAAGAGTGAGAGGATGAGGAGAAACTTTGGTAAGATGGAGAGAACGTGTGCTGAAAGAGGGAGGGCAAAAAAGGAAGCAGAAGACTGTAAGACAAGAGGAATCAAATGAGATGAAGTAAATGAAAGCGGATGGGACTTGAGATGAGAGAAAGTGATGGGAAAAAAAAGGAGAAAGGGAAAGAGAAGAAGAAGAAGGGATGAGAGTAAAAGTGAGCCAAGCTGAGGTCCAGATTGGTGAGTGAAGGTAGAAAGGAAGGAACTTGCGGAAGAAGGAATCAAAAGTTAACAAGACAGAAAGATAAGGAGAAAGAAAGGAGAGATGTCAAAAAATGAATAAAAAGAAAGAAAACACAAAATGGAGAAAACAGAGAAACTTGAAACCCAGAAAGAAGTAAAACATGGCAGATAAAAGGGTTAGAAGGCGAACAGGAGATGGAGGCAGAGGGGAAGCATGTAGTGAGCTGAAAAGGAAGAGGAGAATTTTAAAAAAGGAAGATGGGGATGACAGGAATGAAAGAAACCTAGAAAGAGACAAATACAAAAAAGATAAGAAAGACCTAAGAAAGACAGCAAGAAAGAAAGAAAGAAGTAAATAGGAAGACAGAAAAGCAAAGAAAAAAAAACAATTTAAAAACCAGAATGATGCAACAAAAGCTAAAATGTGAAGAATAAAATGGAAGTTTGGGAAACACGAAGTAGCAGACGAATAGCGGACAGGAAACACAAAGCAGGAAACAAGAACTGAGGAAAGTAAAAAACAGCAGAAAAATGTAATTGCAAAGAAGCAAGAAAAGAAAAAGAGGGAATGGAGGAGAAGGAAGACGATGGAAAAGAAAGAAAAGTCAGTGACAAAGGGTTTTGATATAGCTGAACCAGAAGGATCTCTAAAAACAGAGGGAGCGAAAGAAAGAGGAGAGGAATAATAACCAGGGTGAGAAGGAGTGGGTTGAGAAAGCGACAGAGAAGGAGAACATGAACAGTCATGACTGCCACTCCATCAGCTGTGGTGTAATTTAGCCGCGTTCACACCACGAAATGACCATAATGAATAATTTATCTCTGCTTAAGGGATATTAACTCTAAAGGGGCACTTATCTTCATCCTGTATGGAGAGGAACAGCTGTCACAGCCACTTCACCCAAACTGTAAAACTGACTAAAAGCAGTGGAAGTGATTTATAAATAATAATTATAGACCAAAACAACGCTGCAATATTCTGTTTATTCTCTCTCTCATTAAACTTGCTTCCTATTTGGTATTACTTGGTCATTAGTGTTTAGCTTTTTAAACAGTATTACTTGAAGCCTTCCCGTTAATAGAGTGCTCACTTTTTGGTCTTGCAGATGCATTTGCAGTTGCCTCTTTATGCTCTTCATACTTTAACATCGAAGAAGTCAGTGGCAAACGTTAATTAGCAAAAGACGTTTGCGTAATAAACAAATGAAGAATTTCAGGCTGCCTTTCTTTTTTCGATAGAGGTGGAGTTTGGTGGTATGTGGCTCTGTCATGGTATAGCAGCCTCAAGGCTCCAGGTACACAGTAGAACAGGTGGAAATTACAACACACATGACGCTGATTAAGTCAGACACCACGTGAGAAGGAGAAGCTGAGGTGGAGGTGGGTTCCAAAGCAGCTTGCAGAGGCAGCAGCAATTATATGTAGTCCAAGGTTCCTTAGTAGTGCACCCTTAATGAAAGTTACTATCAGGATTTGTAAAAGTGTGTCAGCTGATCTATTACCACGTGTGGGCTTGCAGTGAGATCAGCTGTTTTCAGCTTTACCAAGCTGAGTGTGTCTTCCTTCCCTGCCTTAACCAACACTACGCTCAGTACTTAGTGTAATATTAGAAGACATACAGTCTATAATAGTGACAAAGTTACTAATTAGAATTCAGAATACGTTATAGAGCCTGAGTCTTGAATAAATGAATAATCCTCTTAATGTCTCAGCATTACTCTGCTCCAGGACCTCTCCAACCTCCAAGCTTATAAACTTTTCAGTAAACGCTGACGTGTCCTGATGCGTCTGCAGAAAAGATTACTGAGTCTGTGCCTCTAACACCCTTTACCACAGTGTACATTATGCTGTCACCTCTTTTTCTGACCATCTCACTCTCTCTCTGCCTGAGCAGGTAAAGGTGACCTGATTGGAGCAAACCTGTCCTTGGATAACCGGGTGATAAAAACCAATGCAGATGTGAAAGCCCTGACCTACTGTGACCTGCAGTGTATCAACCTGAAAGGACTCTATGAGGTGTTGGACCTCTATCCTGAGTACTCTCACCACTTCGTCCAGGACATCCAGCAGGACCTCACGTACAACCTGAGAGAGGGACACGAGGCACACGTGAGTCCAAGTATTGGTATATTGATTCCACATATAATTGGGTAACTTATAAAGCGAGGGAAATAATTATAAACAGTTTGTAATCTTTGTGGTAGTTTCATTTTAAAGGAGAGAGTTACATCATTTACAGTTACATCATCAGCAGTAGCACTCGGTCTGGAGCTTCTTAAAGCTTATATCATGAGATTATTTTACATTGTGGAAAGCATATCCAAGCAAAATAAATGAGGAAAGTTACAAATTTAGCACAAAATCAAATCATTTTTTCCTTGGAAGGAGATTTAAACTGATTTTTAACTATACATCTCCATCAGCCATTCTTTTTATTGTGATGCCAACAGAAGGAACAACAGAAAAGAATGAAAGATGTGAGAAGACATGCGTACGGTGCTAATTTTGCTAAAGCAATAGCAATGAAATAATAAACTAAATAAGCAAAATAGATTTGGGGATCCCAAAGCCAAACACCAAATCAAATTTTTCATTTGTTTTAATTATCTCCATACACCCTTAATAGATCCTGATTGTTTTTTTCAGATTAAAAAAGTT
Source organism: Oreochromis aureus (assembly GCF_013358895.1). Taxonomy (NCBI): domain Eukaryota; kingdom Metazoa; phylum Chordata; class Actinopteri; order Cichliformes; family Cichlidae; genus Oreochromis; species Oreochromis aureus. Next base: position 15,749,706 of record NC_052962.1, read on the forward strand.
TAATTAATGATGACTGGGTATTACCCACAGCAGTGCTGTGCAAGAGAAGCAATTAATGTGCTCTCGCCAATTTCTCGGTGAAATGAATCACGATACTGTACTAATGTGTGAGAATGACTGATGAGTTTAGAGACGGCAAAGCAAGAAGGGTCTGGAAACTTTAAAATTACAGAGAGAGAGAGCTAGCCGAGCCGACTTGGAGAAACTGAACTGCTGTAATTACAGTCAGGTGTTTTTGTCTCGCCTGCCCAAACACCGCTGGCCCACTTACACGTGCACACACACATCATTAACACACACACACACACACTCACTCGCACTGCATGCCGCAGGGCTTTTAGGTGAGGCTAATGTGCAGAGGGGCAGCCCAAATCTCAGGGCTTAATAGACTTTAAATGAAGACAGGAGATGGAGGGGTGTTTTGCGGCTGAGATGTTGAGATTGCTTTTTTTTTGGTCTTACTATCCTGCATTTACCACTACAGTACTACTATATCAAGGTCATTAGGGTATTTGTCATTATCATCTATTCTATTCTTATACTGGTTTTAGAAAATCATTTACTGTATAACCTTGTGAACTGGCTCACCTGTAAATTAAAAGCAAGAAAAGAAAAATGGCAGGTTGATTGCTCTTATGTGGAGTTCATTTACTGTGTTTCCTCTTTGGCTTTCTTCCAGGTTAAGGCCAGACTGTCCACAACAGCTCTAGAGACGCAGGTACCCAAATTCTCACTCTCACAAGCAGAAGCTAAACAGCTTTTAGAAAGGTGCCATTAATTTAAAAGACTTGTCCGATCAGTTCATGTTGTTTGTTAACAGCCATCACTGAATTTTTAATCAGCTCTCACTAAGAAATGTTTCTGCTCTCTGAAAACTTTGTTGGGTGACTCAGCGGAAGACTTCAGTCACCGATAATGGGCACAATCATTGTTTGAGACTTGATGAAGGACGAAATAGATCACTTTTGCACAAAATTAGTTGCAGTCATTAGAGATCATGGCGGCACCAGAATAGAAGGCGATAAGATGCTCTATATACTGTCAAGCTGTTCCAATATTTTACAGAAAAGTCTATCTCTCTCGATGAGACATTAATCTCACGCTGGTGGTATTTTTGTGAGAGGAAGATGGTTCAGTAGGCAACTGTGGTCTTTACTTTTGCTATTATCAGACTGAGACCTCATCTTATAGCTGAAGGCTCATTGCAGACCACTAATGATAGCTCTCTGTGTTCAATGAGACAGGCGTCAGGTGTTGCATTTACTGTTCTGCAGGACACATCTGCAACCTAAACTGTTGATCTGACCTTTTATCCAACTGAGTGGGCTACTCGTTGCACTTACAAGTCATTAGTACATTTTGTTTACTTAAAAAAAATAAAGAAGCATTTTATTAACTTTGCAGAGAAAAAAGTGAAATGGCCACGGTATGCAGATGAGCCAAAGTGACATTTTAGATTTTAATTTAATTTTGCTTTTTTTATTATTATGTCATCTTCAAAATGGTCTAAGTATTTATTGCAATCATCTGCTGTTGCTTTCTGAAGTTTCTTTCATTTTTAAAAATTTTCAGTCAGAGGTGAAGAGGAACGGGCGAGTGGTTCAGGGCTATCCACCTATCACAGAGGCACAGGAGGAACATGAGGAAGATGCGGAGCTGGAGGAGCAAGAGGCCGTGTCCGTATCTTTGTTATCAGGGCAGAAACGAGCAGCGAACCTCAGGGACGCTGGTGAGAAGTCTCCAATGTGCGGACCCAGCCAGAAGAGCGTGGCACAAAACTCTAGCAGGTCTCAGAGGAAGATCCAGGAAATTACTCTCAACACTTTAGATCCTTCCAATCTCAGCCCCAGGTGAGTTTGTTCTCCATTGATTGGTCTTACTTCCTGCCTAGGCCTGTTTCCCTGTGAATTCACGCTATGCCTATTTGTATATTTCTTTGCAAGAGTGCATATGCCACAAACTAGAAATGAGTCAAAAGTGTCATCAGTGACAAACAGTATGTGTATTTTCTAAACCCTGTCCCAGACTAATGGAAGTCTAATCCTCTTAATTTCTATTATGTGATCTATCAGTGAGGGTATACAGAAAAGGTTTCACACCCTGAAACGTGCAGTTCTTACAGAAATTGCAAAATGGAAGAGATATATCTCGGACTCCGACGACCTCAGTCAGCATACTAAATGTTACATTTCATGACAGCACAGTCAGAAAATGACTAAATAAGTATGGCTTGTTTGGAAAGACTGCACAAAGAAAGCCTCTTCTTTCTAAAGAGAACATGGCAACACAGGTTAGGTTTGCAGAGTTGCATCTGAGCAAACCACAAGACTTCTGGAACAATGTCCTTTTGACACATGAGACCAAAGTGAAGCTATTTGGCTATACAGCAACATGTTTGGTAAAATCCAAAAACAGCATATGAGCAGAATCGCAGGTCATTTAGTTGTTTTGCAACCACATGACCTGGATGCCTTGCAGTCATTGAGCTGACCATGAACACCTTTGTAAACCAAAGTAGTCTAGAGTCAAATATGAGGCTATTTGTCCAGCAGCTAAAGCATGGCTAAAGCTACAACAGACCTCTACGATCCTCTAAGATCATGTGGCAGGACTGTAAAGGAGCTGTGCATACATGACACCTCTATGAACTGAAGCAACATTGTAAAGAAGAGTGGGACAAAATTCCTCCACAATGATATGAGTTATTGATAAAGTCGTACAGAAAACCTTCACTGCAAGTTACTACTGCTAAAAGTGGTTCTGTAAGCTATTGAATCATGGGAGGCATTTAGTTTCTCACAGCACTGAATAGAGTCGTGTTAAAACCTTCTCTAATGACACACACAAGAATGAATCATTATGGAAAGGAGGAACCAGCTGCATTAATTAATTCCTGATGAGAGACCTCCATGCACTTTCACTCATGTACATGGAAAGCAGAAGTCAGGGAGCAGCAGCAAGATCCCAGCACAAACAGAGCAGACATCAGAAGACGTGGTATTAGTTAAGTCAGACATTATATATAAAGAAAGACTGAGATGAAGGTGGGTTGCAAAGTGGCTTGCATCTTCACAGCAACTGTGGACAGGCTGGAGAAGCTTAAGTAGGAATCATATGACTCATTTGCCAGTTGAATGTGTGGAAGTGAAGCAGGTGAACGTGGGTTGGTGTCGACTGGTGTTCATATCATACTCATATTCACCCTTTGTCCAACACACATTATCATATAACATGTGTTGGGAAAAGAGTTAAATAGAGGGTTTTAAATGTATTACAAGAGAGATTTTTTTAAAGATGTAACCCCATTTCCAGTCTTTAAGCTAATCATGGTTAAAACTGGATCATTTTAATTTAGCCAACATAATAAACGAATATTTGTCAGTGACATAGAGTATAAATCAAACAAGCTGGTTATTCTTATATAACTTATATAACTATCTTATATAGAAATAAAAATAACCGGCTAAATACACAAAATCTGTTGTAATATATATAGAATTTAGCTACATATTTTTTTAAATTGCCTTTTATATTCACAAATATGTATCACATTAAATTAAATACTGTGTTGATGTTAAAACTATGAATTTCAAATATATGGAAAATTTCAGTTTGTTTTTAAACACATAATCTTATATTTCTGGCCTAAAAATATTTTAGGGAATAGCACCATAATGCAATAACCAAAATGTGTACATTGTGTAGTGTTATTGCACAATAATATAATAATATCTCTCTGCAGGATAGTGGATGGTACTGAAGACAGTCAGGGGACAGAGAGCTCCCTGTCCTTCTCCTTCTCTAACCAAGGCCATCCTGTCAGTGAACCAACCAGTGCCTCAGCACCAACCACAGGTATTCTCTTCATGCAGCACAACTCACAGACATGAACCTATGTCATTTACCGTCCCAGATGCAAAACCACTTTGTAGACAGGCTGCTTAATGGCTGTAGTGCAATCAGCTGTGGGGTGTATATTGGTGCTTGATTGAAGGGAATTATAAATTTCTTATTTGTTACAGATATTCTGCACATAAGCACAGCCGAATTAGCAGCTAAAGCGGAGGAGACCAGAGGACAACTGCGACACCTCGATCAACAGGTGGGATCTTGTGTGCGTTTATAGGGACCTCGTCTCCTTTTGGCTTACAAAGAGCAAGTTCACACAATTTGAAATTATTCAAATTTAAGTTAAAAACTTGGTTTATGGTAAGAGCAATAATTAAGAGGAGTTTGTTATCTTAGATTAAGTTTAATGCTCTCATAGAAACATGACTGTGGTGAGACAGAGAGTGATAGAGAGAGAGACAGGTGGGCTCAAGTAAGCACAAACCATATGGCTGTATCAGCATGTCAGGCACAAAACAGATGAAAGGATTGAGGGAAGTAATGAAGCAAAAAAGACAAACAAATAAGCATTTTTAAATCTTATTAGTTCATTTTGTTTACTTAATCTTTCTCTGTTTTTATTTTTTTACATTAACATACAGTTGAAATGCTGTAGATTTTAGTCATATTTTTATTTTTAATTCTTGTGGTGCTCTGTCAAACTTAAAGTGTCCACACATACACGCAAACAGACTGCCGTGCTGTCTCCTATGGTTTTGATTGGCGGGCGGCTAAATTGACATTAGACCCCTTGGCAGGTGAGGAGGAGTGTTCACCTCCTCCTGTTAAGCCTTGGTGTGTATCATATGGGATGACTGAGGTAGAGAGAAAACCAGAGAAAGAGAAAACCTGTAAAAAAGAAGACAAATAAATGAGATCCTCTGGCCTTTTTTTTTTTGCTGTTGTTGCTAGTAGAAACATGATGTGTGTAAAGCATGAGTAATGAAAAAAATCTATAAAAGAGAGGATTGTGAAAGACAATGGCACAGCCTTTTCACGGCTATGCACACTGGCTCTGTGCCTCCTCTGTCTCTGTGGGTGACCGGTGGTTAACAGGAAGGACCTCAGCATGGTCTTGTAGGCTGTTAATCCACACTTGGATCCATTCAAAGCGATCACCATAGGAGATGAAAAGGGGCGTTTGATTTGAACCCTATCAGCTCCCCATGCAAACGTACACTAGTCCAACAAAAGCACGACAAAGGAGACCAAAAAAATCATTTATAAGCAAAAAGAAATTACGTTTATTTTAAGCCATGCTAGCACTGGCTGATTTATTCAGCATTAGTGAGATTTTGTCATTTTTAATCAAAATCAGAAGAGGTTCCTGTTGTGATGATAATCCAAGGGGGTAATTTTCACTTCTTGTTTCTGCCTTTATTCAAAGGAGACACTACCACTGAATAACAAAGCACGAACTTTATTTTTTCAAAATGCAGTAAAGCCATCTGAGCCAAAGGCTTACAAGGTTAACATCAAGGCTAACAGTGTTTTTCATCATTCAGACCTAAACCACACACAAGTCTCACCATTTTAACTTCAGATTTTTCTTCATGCTGCTATAAGACATACTTCTTGCTCTTTGGCCTCTTACATTTGCCCTGCGACTTAGCGCCATGACGGGACCATTTATTTATCCAGTGGGAGAAATTCAAATTCAAACGAGGCCTAACATGGTGACCTCTGTACTACACCAAGGAAATCATCATGTACATAGGAGAGCAGAAGCAATGGGAGCATTACCTGAACAGCTTGAGTAATTAGATGCATAATTACTAAAAGAGGCTGCTAGAAAGACATGAAACAACACAATAGGCTTGCCTCCTCATCAGTAGCGACCCACTTTTGGCAATGAACAATAAGAAACAAAGAAAAAGTCAGGTACTTGAAACTAAGGCATGAATACAGCAGAAGTTTTAAACAGATGATAGAATTAAATCAGTCTGTCATGTCAAAGAAATTTAAATAATCCTGCCTTGAATTAAACTAAAATGAGTACATGTCAATCATATGTCATGCAATAAGCTAAACAGTAAGCAAAGGAAAGCACTGTGAATTTATTCACTGCATGATCTCCCAGGCGGCATAGAGAGCAATCAGGATTTTAGTATTCATGCAATTTCCTGCTGTTGTTTAATATGTTGGATTACTATATTTATGCACTGCAGCACTACAGCTCAACACTTGTTCATACTCGGGTGAATTTTTTAAAACACTCATGGATAAGTAAACATCAGCTTTGTTTGGTCTAACTATGCTCTTACTGACTTTGAGGGTACCTGTCGCTGCATTGCTGCTGTTTCTCTAACCCGTCTCCACAGATGGCTATCTCTGACGTGGGCGTACTAGAATCACGTTGACAGCGTGTCAGATTGGACTGGACCGCCACTCTTGGCTTTTCTATTTTTATCAGAGTCAGAGTTTAGACCCGGCCAAATGTGAGAGGGAGAGATTGAAGAAGGGGGGATGTTTTTCTATGGTGAAAGCAAAAGTAGGATTTTGGTCAGGGTTTCGTGACGGTGATCAAAGTTTAACAACCTCAATGCTATAAGACGCTAACAATCCTGCCTAAAAACGACTGAGCCGGATAATCACTTTGGACAACATTCGCCTAGGCATATATCAACATAACGATGTGAGCTGAGAGAGGAAATGGAAGTTCCCAGCCTGATTAGGTCTGTCGTGATCACAATATACTTGAGTGCTCATCCTCATCACCTCTTGACATATTCATGCAGCGACCGGAGCAATTCCCACCTGGAGTCATGTGTCCCGCTGGGGGCTGATGTGCATCCAGTTGCGCTGGCGTGCATGATTGGCCTGATGAATGGTCATGAGTGCTTTGACTGGCAGAAGCAGATGGCACGTTGGCAGCGCTTCATGGTCGTGCCTTCTGTGAACACGCCACGTGCAGAGAGCTACTAATCAGCAACCCCCCTCATCAGTGTAATGACCAATTATAGCAGCTTGAAGTTACATGCAAAACGGCAGGCGCGAAATAGATATTTGACCTGGAAGGGCTGACCTGAAAAAAACAAATTCATAATCTGTGGCTTTTTGTTGATTAGCAGTGTCTCCTCACAAGTTTGTATCATATATTCAGAAAAATCAATTCGATGGTAGTGACTGGAATGTGAGAGTTATAGTCAAATTTGTTAAGCAAAATAAAGCAAATGCGGTCTTGTAGATTGTAGCTATAAACCTCCAGAACTGCAAAATGAACCCCACACTCAAGTTCTAAAATCTGCAGTTCCTCCAGTGGCCACTTGAGGCTGGATCTGAATCAGTCCCCATAAACTGAAATGGCCAACCTTACTGGTTTGCAGTCTAGTAAAAGTTTTGGGGTTATGTGTCTAATTTCTTCCTTCATTACAATTCTGCATGGATTTGCTCAACTGGGCCTCCCCAGGGTTCTGGTGCTGTTTGTGCTTTTGGAGCATATTAATGGAATAATTTGGCTTGCTTTATTGTATGTGAAGGTTCTCAGTGATCCAGGTCATCGTAGTCTAAGGAGCTTGGAAAGAAAAGTGTTTTTCCAAGCTTCTTAGACTACGCCGTACACTTTGGGAGGAACACCCTTCAATTGGTGAGGGAGTATGAAAAGGAATCAAGGAAACTAGCGGATTATAGGAACCATCTCCGCTTGCTTTATTGCACCACCTGTAGAGGAAGTTAGTTCTTTGGTTTTCCCTAAAATATCTTCATATTATAAAAAAAAAGAAGTGCAGTTTCAACAGAACGTCTCAGTCTTTCTTCGTGATACATGTGTAAAATTACAGAAAAGGTTCTGGTAGCTCAGCGCCCAGACAGACATAACATTTTTGTTGATTGATGAAAATGTTCTTTTTTAAAAAAACAAAATTTCTATAGTAGACAGTAAAAAATAGTAATTTTTATGTCATTAAGTTGTTGATCTGTCACTTAACTACTTTGGTGGGGTGTAAATAGCTGCTCCAAAAACCTAAGTCCTCCTTGATATTTTCCAAAGCCGACCAGCGGGCCAAATTAGAGTCTTTGCCAGTCTGATTCTGGCCCCCAGGCCTTATATTTGACACTCATCCTCTAGACAATAAATCCAGTATTGCTGATAGATGGATAACATTAGTGGCGTATTTTTTTAATAACACAGCCAAAAAAGCATTGTTTAAAGTCAGCTGTAACGATTTTCAGCCATGTTCTGATTTCGTGGGCCAGAGAGTGTGATCCGTATTCAGCAGCATGGCCCGAGGAATTTTGGTACCTTGGTGCGAGGTGTGCAGTTTGTTTGGTATGCAGTGCTTTTTCACAGCTCACTGTGGATCCTTGTTGTTGCGCTACTCTCCTGCAAAGTCTAACAAAATCATCCACTGACAAAAACAACTTAAATGGTTGTCTAATTGTAGTCGGCGCACTAACCACTGGGACAAACAAACCAAGCCAACCTTTTTTTTTTTCCTTTTTTTTTGCATTTGAATGCCTTTAGTGTGAACCACCAGCAGCAGCAGTAGGACTGTTAAAAATGAACATGCAGTGGGAAGAGTGGGATAAAGATGCACTTTATTGTGTACATTTTCTATAAAGTCTTCATGCATATGAATCTAGGACGGGAGCTGCAGATTCCAGTAAAAGTTACCACACAGGGACTTAAAATAAATTACAAGCCTGCTTCTGCAAAAACAAAAACAAAAAAAACATTGTTACCCATATGACACCAACACAATATTTTTTTTATTCTCAATACTTTGCGGAGTGCTTTGGATGACGTATACCAGTCATAGTTGCAGGCAGATTGTCTCTTGATTCTTGTTTGTGTCTGCAGGTGAGCACCCTTCGGAGAGAAGTGGCTGACTTGGGGCAGGTCATGAAGAGAATGGCTCAACTCATGGAGACCCTCATGACGTCAGTGCCACAACCTGCAGTAGTCTGCCCCACACACTACTCCCCAGCACGCCACACATACCTACACCATTCCCCCTCCCGTCAGACTTTCCCTTCACCATTCCCCTCTCAGACTGCCACAGTGTGGACAGAAACACCCATGTCATTACCTTCCTCCCCCCTCATCATGTCCCAGCAGCGTAGCGCATTGTGCCACTCCCTCATACACAAAACCCAGGACCTCCTTTTGGGGGACATAGGTATTCCCAGCTCAACTCCATCTCCAACTGCCAGCTCATTGGCCCTTCAAGTGCAGCCATCCTCTGTGACCTCAGAGCCACACATGCCTTTGTCGCACCTCAGCTCTCCAGAGTTTCCCCACTGCAGAGGCAGGGCTTCTAGCTCCATTAGACCAGGTGCTCACAGTCCACCTCCGCAGGACGGAGGACATGAGGGTCTTATTCAGAGCTCTGGTGGTTCTCCTCAAACTGGACTCGGGGATGTCTACCACAACCCAACCAAGGATTTGTAGCAGACCTTAATCAGAAATGTCAAGGAGTCTGCAGGACTTTTTCAAGAACACTTTTTGGGATATTTTCCTAAACTCAAGCTCAGACTGATAAACTGGGGTCCCCTCTATCACTGGAAAATGTTTACAGGGACACAACTCAGATGTTTTTCTTCTTTTTGTTTAAAGGCACGTGTTTCAAATTCCCATTGCATGAAAACAAGTACAGAAGGTTTAGGTGTGTTAGCTTTACCTTATAGAAACTGCGTGTTGTTAGAGGCTTGGGTCGGTTGTGGAGCTCTGGGCTCTCTGGTCCGCAGTGGCAACTATCAGCTTACCTCCAGTACCTTCCCCCACAGCAAGCCTGTGCCATAATGTAGGATGGAGGAGAAAAAGAAGATTTTTTTTTTTGCTTTTGACTGAAAATGGTTTCATGCTGGAGGAGGAGAAAGCACTGGGAGTGCTGGGTTTAGAACAAGCGGTGAGGGTGTGTGGTGGAGGGCAACCCTCCCTTTTAACCCTTTTTTCCTTGCTCATTCAACCAGTGTCAGATGCTCTGGAGTTCATGGAACAGTGACTGGCTGGTTGGACTGGGAGCACAGAACGGCGTGAGTGGAGAGATGGGAAGTATTGTGCTCTTCACCGCTGGCCCTCAGGAAAGTGGGGGAGGTGGGGGTGGAAGAAGACGGTTAAGGAGGTGGTGGTAGGGTATGGTGTGCCTCAGGCACCACAGCCCCTGCTGTTGTCTGTCACACTGAGCACAGGGACTTTCTCCCTCTCCGTTTCTCCTTTCCAGTGTTTCTCTCCATACACCTCTCTCTCTTTCTCCTTCCTTCCTTTCTCTCTCTCTGCATGCCTATCCGAGCCTTTTGAGTAGTGCCTGTAGACAAACATTAACATGCTGCATGTCACCCTGTGGAAATCCAGCTTGCCATTTATCTATCTATTTAAAGGAAACACAGTTCAGTCTTTAATAGCTGAACCTGGCATTTTACTGATGCATATTTATTGGATGTGGGCTTAGTTTAAAAAAAAATCTGATTAATTTAGCACAAGATAGTCGCCCATGTTGTGAAAAGGCCTGGAGCAAATATTACCGATGCTAAATTGGTTTATGATCCGCAATGTAGACTTTTTCTCCAGGGCCATCAATCCTGAGATCCACTTTCTCAACTGCTCAGAGTGAAGGCAATATCCCCACCTAAAAGCACAATAAGGACATAAAGACGCTTTTATATTTCTATGAATGTATCAATACTAAAGCTGTATTTTTTTACCTCAGAAATTGCACGAGTGTGGGATGGCAGTAAATGATGCTACTGTATATAAAAAAGTTATGGCAGTGCTGTTTGCTGGTATCAGCTGATGCAATCCTAAACCAGGAAAAGGTCATAACTCTCATCCCGACAGATCTACTGTTCTCTTTTGGATTCATGTAGGTTTGACTTTGCTTCTCTGCAAATGGAATGTACTGTAATCAAACTTTTATCCCTAACATTTTGATATTTATTAGATACAAAAAAATGTTATGCTAATAAACAGCAATTATGACTGTTACCTACTATGTTTTTTGTTGTTGTTTTTGTTTAGTAGAATATTCAAGAACTGAAAAGAGGTTATTCAAGGGCACAACATCCAAGGAGCTACAATTTCCTGTGCGAAAGTGTTGAGCCACTCCTCATTTCTATTTTCCTTCCAAGGAGCCATACTTGTATCTTCAGGAATTTTGTTATCATGATTTGCTTACATTTTTTAGTTGAATCTGTAAAAAATGATGAGGAAAAATAGTTTGACAGGAATGAAACAGTATTTTTGCACCAACAAGATGATTCACTAAGAACTATTAGTGAAAACATCATCATGGTATGCAGTATTTGGATAAGTGGATGACAAAAGAAAAAGTGCCAGAAATAGGGCATTAGGACATGAGGAAAGCATCTCTTAGTGGAAGAGTGGCTGTGAAGAAGTCATTCATAAGGAAGGAAAACAGGGAGAAATGCTACTAACCTGGACTGAAAATCAGTGGCAACAGGTCTTATGGAGTGATGATCCATATTTGAAATTTTTGGTTCAAATTGTCACTAATATGTATCTAGAAGGTCAGGAGGGGTGTCCAACAGTGAGTGTCTACAGCCATCTGTAAAACACAGTGGAAGCTCTTTCACGCATTTCAGCTTGTCAAAATTGACTGATAGATTTTGGTTTTCTTTTGTTATCCACCATGCAAAACCATCTGGAAAGCATATGATTGCCAGTGGCTTATTTTTTTGAGCATGACAATGATCCCAAACATGCTGCCAATGGAGCAAAAGCAAGGCTGGATAGAAAAATGCACCGACTGGCGTCCTCAGAGCCCCGACCTCAACATTACTGAAGCAGTGTGGGATCATCTCGACAGAGAACGCAACAAAAGGCTTCCAACATCCAAATAAGGGCTTTGGATGTCCTTCAAGAAGCCCGGAGAACTATTCCTGAAGACTACTTAAAGAAATTAAGAGACGGCTTCCCAATAGAGTTCAGACTGTGTTGAAAATGTACCAAATATTGACATGAACAACACATGACAGTACTGAAATGTTGGTGCTTAGCCTTGTCCAAGTACAACTGTGATGATGTGAATCATCACAGGGGGATATTTACGTCCATCTGCAGTAATTTGTATCTGACGGCATGACTTTGTTCTGGGGCCTTCTCGTCCTTCTAAGTGCATAAAGGAGAGAGGAAAGGACAGCAGCATAATCCCAATACACTACTGAGCAGACATCAGTTACAAAATGATCCATATCAAGTCAGATATAGCAGAAAGTGGAGAAGGTGGGACTTAGCTTGCAGATTATTTAAATTCATCAGATGTGTGGAAGGAGATCAGCTGATCTGCCATGAGTGCCTGAGCTTAGCTCCTTAGCTCCAATAAAGACAGAAGTGTGCAGGTTTATTGAACTCAAACAACCCAGGAGATAATAATAAATACCAACTTTCATTACATTTTATCAAAAAGCTTTTGAGGCATTTTGTTGTCAAATGTCAACCTCATGGCAGGACAACAAAGAAGTTCACAGAATCTCCAAAATGAATAGGATTCATTCCCTAAGGAACGTGATTGAAACAAAAAAAAAGCAAGAACAGCAAAAAAAACCAACAACAACAAGGTTGCATCAAAACTACTAAAATATGTTTTGTTGTATGGCCCACAATGAAAAATATTAGGACTTTGCGAATCATTTGACACCTTTTTATGATCATGTATTTGAGATAATCTTATTATTTTCTGCTTTATTTGATCTGCAGCTAATATGTTTTGTTCCTGGACTTAGAGACAGGATTTCTGTTATGCAACACGAGGTACTTTGATTTGTTTGTAATACTAATGTACCTTTTCTTTTTGTACTCGTGTGTTCGCCCTTTGTTAGCTGTGTAACGCTTCATCTGAAGTGAAACCACTGGGTCCCACCAGTGACGTAGGCTGGGGGTGAAAACTGAGCAAGTATGCGTGCCGGGGATCACGCTGACACACCTGTTCAAAGATCCAACTGCTCTTACCTGGTGAGGTGCCGCTCCAGTGTGTTTGCTTGGTTTTGTATATCTTAGGAAGTGTTTTTTCCGGGGAATACTGGATCTATCTGAATCAGAAACACACTCAGTGGAGATGATGGAGACACCAGAGCCATCATGTTGAGATGTGTGTTGATGGGCGAAGCATTTTTAGAATCAAAACAAAGATGTTGGGTCAAAACGCTCCCCTCCCCACCAGAAAATGTCATGTTTTTCCCGTACCAGACAAGCCGGTAAGCGGTGGTGTGTTTGCACTGTGAACGATTACTTGTGTACTTAGCAGCACCTCCGGCACATCTGTGGGAATGCTGTCATTTAGCCCAGGGTCTTGGAGACCCATCCATATTTAATGGTGTGCAGACAATCCTCTGACTATTTATGCATCGTTTTATCCACCTGCTAGGAAAACTCATCTTTTATTCACCGTTTTTCCACTTTATCTGTCATTAGCAAACTGAGGCCCATCTGGCTTCCTGCTTTGCATCCTTCCTTTCGTCTTTCTCCTTTTACTTACAATTTTCAATGAAAGTTGGGTTTTATTTAGAGGGATGGATGGAATAGGAAATGGCTCTAAAGAAATGCTTTAAAAAAGGAGTTAAAAGAGGTTCTACGTGCACTGATTTAATACCTGGTTCTTCATTTTTAAACTTACTATACAATGAACTTTGTGTTTAATATCCTCTCTATTGCTGTGTGTGTGTATATGTGCGTGTGTGAGTGCGAGTGTGTGTTTTCTATCCACTCGATTCACATTGTTTGATGATGGCCCTGACCCAAATACAGCAACTATTCATCCCTGCCCACCCTTTTCATCGGAAAACACACACAGAAATACAGCGTGGGTGTGCACGCACACATTCACTCTTCCATTCAAATGAGCACTTTATCCCAGTTAAAAGAGCCACTTCACTTGTCCCTCACCCCAGATTTCAGCACTCAAACACCCCATCACTGTGCGGGAGGTGAGAACTAATGAAAAACAGGTAACAGGAAAAAAAAGAAAAGTACATTTCTCCCCTTTCGTCTCAGCAGTCATAATGGAGATATGTATAAATGTGCCAGATGGTTATGGTTTGGTCTTTTCATTCAAGCCTTACAGAGCTTTATCTGAAAAAAAAAAAAAAGCTAGGCTGCCAAATGAAGAACACATTATGTTTGTATCGCATTGTTGTGTGTCATTCTTTGACTTGTGCGTGTGTGTGTTTGTGTGTGGTGCTGCCTTTTTGTTGCTTGGGCCTCTATAAGAGCACACATACACATGTAAATGGAGAGGCTCTCTGTACAAGAGCTTTACATTTATCTGTTCCACTCTGAGATGGTGGCTGCTGTTGCACAACCAAATACTTATATTTGGATTTGGGTAAAGCGGGGAGGGGCAGTTTCATCTTTGTGTTTGATAAATGAGTCTGAGCTGCTCCTCTGGGTGCTACAGTATAAGTGGTGGTCGGGGTAGCAGCGGAACAATGAGCATGTGAGATGTAGAGATTAATGGTTGCTTCTGGGCCCATCAGTGGAGGAGAGGAGATGGCTGCTAAATTACCTCTTTTGCCCCTCACCTGTCCAGCAGTAGTCTGGCATTTTTAAATGTAAGATAGAAGGATCATCAGCATGAAGAGCTCTTAGTAAATTGTGGTCTTCCCTCGTGCGGCGAAAGGGTCCTTGTTGAAAAGTCTGGTCAAAAATGTTTAGACATTTAAGTGAGAACGAAGAAAGCTTTAGTCTGTCGGTAAATGTAATGCCTAGGAGCATTTTATCCTTTGAAGCACTTTAAAACTGTCAGACAGCCATATGTGGAGTGCCTTTAGATTCTTTTGTGTGGTTGTGTTTTTTGTTAAGGATAACTAGCCAAAATTAACATTTAAAAAAAAAAAAAAAAGATACCTGCGGTTTTCCTTTTTTAGCCATCCAAGCTGAGACTATTTCATAGCCTGAGATGCCAGCTGAAACATTAAACTGGTAGGATAAATAATAAGGCTCTTGTCTCAGCATGGGTTTCTTAGCTCTGAGTCCTAATTAGTTTTCTGGGCATTTGTTTGTCACCTTAAAGTAACTATACCTATTATTAGGTGTTTTTCAGGGCTGGTATTTGAAGTAATTTTGGCATATCACATCATATATATATATATATATATATATATATATATATATATATATATATATATATATATATATATATATATATATATATATATATATATATATATATATATATATATATGTGTAACATTAAAAAAAAAAAAAATCCTCCACCCCTGTGTATAGATCTATCTATCTATCTATCTATCTATCTATCTATCTATCTATCTATCTATCTATCTCACAAACATTCACACTTTTGAGCAATTTAGCATCACCAGTTAACTTAACCCCACTAACTGCATTTTTCAGGACTGTGGTGGGAGGAAGAAAGGACCCACACATACACAGGGGAGCATGCAAACTCGACACAGAAAGGCCAGGCAGTGGATTTGAACCCATTACCTTCTTGAGGCAACAGTGCTAAGATATATAGCACACTGGTGTGGTGGTTAGAATGTATGTATAGATAGACAGTTCCATAATTTGTCTACTGTGGCGTCGAATCAGATTTTAAAGCAGGTCTTCTGTTGTTTAGGAGCCTGTTTTTCAAATCAGTGAATTATCACTTTTCTCAAAATCCTCCACCCCTGTGTAATTCAATTCAATTCAATTCAATTTTATTTATATAGCGCCAAATCACAACAAAAGTCGCCTCAAGGCGCTTTATATTGTACAGTAGATAGCACAATAATAAATACAGAGAAAACCCAACAATCATATGACCCCTATGAGCAAGCACTTTGGCGACAGTGGGAAGGAAAAACTCCCTTTAACAGGAAGAAACCTCCGCAGAACCAGGCTCAGAGAGGGGCGGCCATCTGCTGCGACCGGTTGGGGTGAAAGAAGAAAAACAGGATAAAGACATGCTGTGGAAGAGAGACAGAGATTAATAACAGATATGATTCGATGCAGAGAGGTCTATTAACACATAGTGAGTGAGAAAGGTGACTGGAAGGAAAAACTCAATGCATCATGGGAATCCCCGGCAGCCTCACGTCTATTGCAGCATAACTAAGGGAGGATTCAGGGTCACCTGGTCCAGCCCTAACTATATGCTTTAGCAAAAGGAAAGTTTTAAGCCTAATCTTGAAAGTAGAGATAGTGTCTGTCTCCCGAATCCAAACTGGAAGCTGGTTCCACAGAAGAGGGGCCTGAAAACTGAAGGCTCTCCCTCCCATTCTACTTTTAAATACTCTAGGAACAACAAGTAAGCCTGCAGAGCGAGAGCGAAGTGCTCTAATGGGGTGATATGGTACTACAAGGTCATTAAGATAAGATGGGGCCTGATTATTTAAGACCTTGTATGTGAGGAGCAGGATTTTGAGTTCAACCATTTATCACACATTTTTTCCTTCTTTATTTGGAGTAACGCTTTTGCTTGGATGACAGCTCTGGGCTTTAATATGACTAATACACTATTTTTTTTACTAGAAAAACTGTGTATTAAATGACAATGTGGAAACAATGTGAAAGCTGTTTCTTGCAGCAGTCAGTTGAGGTTTTTCTCTCAGGAGTACAGACCAGAGGCAGAACTAAAAGAGAATGAATTTTTGACCTGTATTCACCAGATGACCAAAAATGCATCTTCAGATGAGATAAAATTGAGTGCAGTGCTAGTTCTGTGTACCTCAGCCACCGTCAGCAGATTAGCTGATGGCTCAGCTGATGCAACTGGGATACTCTCATATAGGGCATGCTATTTTCAGCTGTTTTAGTCTGCCTATGGTAAGAAAACACTGCAAGCCGCTTTGCAACAAACCTCCACCTTTTATGTTGTGTCCAACTTAATAAACACATCTTTTGTCACTAATGCCCGCTTTCTTCCATCATTCCAGCTTTGCAAGTATGCACATGGAGGGGAGGTTCCATAACAGTTGTCTGTGTGGAAAACTGGACTTGTGCACTTTAAACAATGTAGGGCGAATAAGGAAGACTACAACAATTGTTTTTCTTCTAATTAGGATCATTTTTGAAAGTGTTTTAAGAACCAGCAGTTTCCAGGATTTAGAATGGTACAATTATATAGGTATTGCTGTGAAACTGAATCTACAGGGTGTGAGTAAAAAGTGTTTGTGTCTCACGCAAACTTTCTAAATGATACATTCAAAAGCTGTTTTTGTCTTTGACCTTAATTGGTGTCACAAGCCCAGTTTTTGTCACATTTTAATGCACTTAATCTTTGCTTTGTGTCAGCCCCGCTCCTGAGGCCCATCCACATCAACCTAATTGCGCATTACGAATCACTGGAAACAACAGTGTCTCTGTAAAGAAGACCCAAGGCTCTTTGAGTGTTGCACAGTACAGTAGAGCCACCCTGGTCCTGGGTGAAATAGCCCCATAGATCTTCATAAAGAGACCACAGCTTCCTCCATTGCAGCAGCTGAGATCCATCTGAGTCACGCAGGTTCGCTGCTATGTGTGTATCTGTGTGTGTGTGTGTGTGCTTAAAAAAAAAAACATAGCAGAAACAAAGAGGCTGCTGAGATTGTGACATGCCCAGCAGCAATCAGCGTTTGATGTGGGAGTCTACTGTATCCATCACACTCACCTCAGCGTGTAGAAGAGATGGAAGACGCTGTGTAAGGAAGACAGAGGGGAGGGAAAAGGTCACATACAGCATCAGAGGAGGATAAGAAGAGTCCTCCGGAGAAGGAGAATTTCAATTTTATTGTGTAAAATTTTATTGCACAAACAACTTATAATAGTAATAATACAACAATATAATGCTAGGATTTTTTTTCACATCTTATGCTGCAGTGGAAATGGATTAGAGCTATGATGAACCATTCATCATGCTTGCCCAGTAATAAAGTCAACACCAGGATCACCCAGTCCCCCACCAGCACGTCCTACATGTGTGGCAGTCTGTGGTTACTGTGTGTGCTTCTCTTATGGAAGGTCTTTGAAATCATTGGATAAAAACACTTTCTAACTGAAAGAAGACTGTTATTAGGGACACTTCTCATAGACCTCAACAGGGTTAACAATATTTATTTATCATGTGGAAAGGTAAGTACAACTCATTCTTTTCTTCTTCTTTTATTAAGCTATTTTTAGACCAGTAAAGATCTCCTCCTTACTGATTACATCACTACAAAGCCATAAGGAAAACTAGCTTTTTCAGTCATTTATTAACAAAAAAAGGAGACACACACTAAGAGCAAGCAGAGAAAGTAAGTATACCCTTGGCATCAGTAGTTAGTGTAGTTAATGGAAGCAAAACATTGGCTTGCTGAAAGTCTTACGTCTCGTCCATTTCATGATAATTTAGTTAAAGAATGGTGGAGGGGTTTTCTTGCATGTAATTCACTTATAATACTGTGTCCCCTTTGGTGTGCACAAAGCATGTTTACTATGACTCTGTCATTGCCTTTCCATTCAATGGCAAACTGTAGCTTTGCTCTAATGTTGTGTTTGGACAGCAAAGGCTTTTTACCTGGTGCTGCTCTCATGTAGGTCAAACGCTTTCTGATTGTGAATGCATGCAGTTGCTGTGTCTGTGGAGAGGTCATCACAAGAGTTAGCCCAGCTGGTAAATTAGACTTTATCAAGTAACTGAAGTGAAATTCAAAGTACCAAGTATCAGTACTCTGTATCAAAAAAGAAGTGGGTACTGACACTTGATTGTTGATACGTGATTGTTCCCTGGGAGAACACCCTGGGCAGGTCACCAATCTATCACACAGAGACAGACAGCCATTCATGTTCAAATTCAAACCATCACCAGTTAACCTGACCCCATGTTTGTCTTCGGGAGAGGACCTGGAGGAACCCATGCAGAGTCCACACAGAAAAGACCAGACTGGACTCGAACCCAGGACCTTCTTGCAGCGAGTGGACTGGGCTAACCACTGCTTCACAAAAACAAAACAATTAAATAATAACATTTAAAAAATATTATTGGCTAGATCGATAGACGGATAATGATCATTTTAAAATACAAAAAAATATAGATGTATGCTAAAGTGTAAGCACAACAGCGATAGAAAGCACACATATTATTATTTTTTTTGTATTTTTTTTATGGGAAGTAAATACAGCCATGCATGTTTGACCATTTCGGATCAACAGCAGCTGTAGAGAAGCAAACAGCTTCCACACTATAGCCCTAGCCCATCTCCGAAAACCCACTGCAGCAGAAATATGTTGCATTTCCTTTGCAACAGCTCAGTAGGTGCATAACTAAAGAAGACATACTAAGAGGTTACCATATGATTTTATTTATTTTCTTACTCAGTAGGTGCTGTGAAGTTCACTGGGCTAAGTGGACCATGGGTTAAGAAGAGCATTATTCTGAGGCTGAGTATCGGGGGTTATTAGAAGTCATTGCCTTGAGGCCAAGAGAGAGACACTGAGAACCGGTTTAGAGTCCATCCTATTCTTAAGCTCCATGGCCTAAATAAAATCTTCACTCTGGTTTATTAGACTGTGAGTTAATACCTGGAAACAAAACCAAATTTGCCTATTGTAGAGCAAATCCACTTCTCTCAGACGGATGGACATCACTGTCACATCCATTAGGTTAGCCCTAATGACAGAAATGCATAAAAGAACATGTTATATATATTATAATAAATGACTAGCATGAAGGGGGGGGGTGCTATTTGTGTTTAACAAAATAAGGAGTTTGGCTTTTACAAATGATTTTGAAGGCTTATGGCTCCCTCTGCTGTTGACTGTTGATATATAATATCCAGACACTGTGCATGCTGCGCACACTCTTTCAGCAGTTTGGACACTTCAACAAGATGCAGCCATTTTAATGTTATCATAACACCTCTGCTCTTCCTGATATGAGAAAATAAACTCTTTGTAGTTTTAGCTTAGATTCGGTGTACGTGAAGGCCGGCATAATGGCAAAACTGTCGAGACCCTGTCCTGAATTCAGAGCTGTAGTGGCGTTTTGTCTGCTGTTAAAATATTTTAGAAATGTACACAACCAGATCACAAATTCATGGAACCATTTACTGACGCAAAAAATAATTTAATATACAGTTTTTATAATAATGTATATGATGAAATATTCATAAAGACAACAGGTACTGAAACTGACATTTTCATTAGTTAATACAGGTAATGATAATTGCAAACCTTAAAACAGGAGCAAAAAGTTGCAAAATACACGTGTGTGTGTGTGTGTGTGTGTGTGTGTGTGTGTGTGTGTGTGTGTGTGTGTGTGTGTGTGTGTAATATGTATGACACTACAAATATGTGATATGATGATAGATTTGCCTGGGATTTATATCTTGTTAATGCTAGTCCCTCTATCAGGCACCTTTGGGAGCCACTAGTTGTTCAAAGTGCCACTGTTGTCTGGGGTGGTGGGTGCACTGGCGCAGGAAGAGACCTCCTGTGATGCGCTTGTTGTCGCCTTCCTCTTTTACAGCCTCCAGACATAACTGAGACAGTTGGTGAACGAGCTGGCCACTCAGCTGTGGAAAAGTGGAAAACATATGCAGAGAGTCAGCTAAATGCCCCGGGTAGTCATAAAAAACTGTCTGTCACTCAATTCTTCATCTTGCCTTTATGAATTTCCACTGGAGTCTGCCGGGGGTCGGTCGGTGGCTGGTGCAAGGAGAGAGGACCGCCCTCTCTCCCTCAGTATCCAAACACAAAGTCCCCGTGGGACCCCATCGCACTTCACCCTCAGAGTTTAGATCACAGTGCTACAACAGCAAGAGATCAGCTTCACTGATGTCTCACTTATCTGTTGTTATCATCAAGTAATCTGTAATCATGGTTACCTGGCTACCTGTCCCAGTGCATGGCGCCACATCCATAGCCCCACTCTGCAGTCCCCGACCTTGGGGATAGTCTGCACATCTGCCAGTACCAACACTGTACAGCTGCAAGCAGATACAGACATGATGCCTCACAGTCCATCCATACACAACTTGTTCATATATTCGTGTGCATGTATGAGCATGTGAGAGCTTGTGATACCTCTCCTGACAGTGCAGTTCTGTCCTGGGGGATATAAAGCTGTGGGTAGACTGTAGTTAGGAACCAGTGAAAGTTCCTACAGCCCAGACTCCTCTTCAGCCGCAGACGCTCCGTGATGTTCGGGCTTTCGGACTGGACAAAGAAAGAAAGTTTCATTTTTCTGTCTGTGGTGCACACTCACCAGACAATCTCTTGACCAGATGTGTTGACTCACACACGCACACACACATACACACAAACACCTGTCTGATGAAATGAGCAAGTGTGTCCCTTCTGTAGTAGATTTTCTTGTACGTGTCCATCCAGGTTTCAGCAATCCGGATCTTGTTCCTCTGAAGCAAGTCCTGATCTGGGAAGCGATACGGCAGGTGGTGGCGAATGAGGTGGCCCACGCGGGAGCAAGGTACCACCTCCATGGAGCCGCCGCATGACCACACCTATAAGAATGTTAAAGTATTTCAGTAATAAAGATTATAATTGTTTTCTGTGTTTCTTTTTTTTTAATTCCCTGTTTGTTAGTCATATTGTTTCATATTTTAATGGTCATCCCAGGCAGACAAGTTGATTTATAACATTTTTGCTCTCACACTCGTACATTCATCAGTGGGCCAGGACATTCCCAGACCACTATCCAAGCTGAAATTTCCATTTGCAAAAGGCATCATCTCACAGCACAGCATTCCTAAAGCACTAACAGAAGGCAACCAAATCACTCAGGCGAAGTATCGCTAAAATACCTTACATGGCTTAAAATAAAAAGCAAACGCAGTCTGTCATCTCTCTGTCTGGTGTGTGTATGTGCACTGGAGGATTTAGCAGGAAAGTTGACATCAAATGAGTTTTCCTTTACCCGGATTGACAGCTCAATTTGCTCTGCACCCCATAGCACCATCCCAGGGTCATAGGTTCCCACGCTCTGGAAGAAATGTCGGTCGATAGCCACAACTCCACCTCCTAACGCTGGGCTCCTGTCACAATCAGAACCAGCATCATTTTTTTTTAAAAAGAACTGCACGGATGTGTTGGTATCTCTAGAGTAGAGTGACATAATGGACTTCAGGGTGTTAAAGTCTGGGTTTGCAACACAAGGACAAACAGATCCACATGTATGGTCCTCAGTTTTTATATTTCTGTATTCTAATTTGTCATATTTTCTAGATTTTTCAAATGCAAAGGTCAGTTATGCACTTACACATACCGTGTAAAATTATATCTGATCCATCTTTCTTAATATGGTTCATTTAGCATTGTTATCACGCAAATAAGAACTCATTAAATCTAACTTGCACCCCTTAACAGCTGTACACTTACTGCAGAGGTTGGACAGCCATCTCTGGTTCTTTGTCTTGCAACTCTGGAATTGATTCCCAAAAGAAGTCAAGTCTCCAGTCGAACACCCCCCTAATTGGCCACTGGGTGGCATTGTACCGAAAGGTCTGCCAGTCTATCACATCCATGATGGGGGACACCACTCTGGTCCTAAGAAGACACCACATTCTGGATCTCAGCAGCTCTTTTTATTTGCATTTATTAAGTGTGGTGAGTGAGACTGCTTTGGATGTAAAGCATGCCACTACTAGTCAAGTTATAGCTAATAACTGCTTGACTACATTTACATTTACTAATCTGTGCACATCTAGGTAAAATAGACACTGCGTTTTCCTTTCAGTATGCATGTGTTTGTAATTGCCAACGCCGGCTGTGTCACAGAAAGTTCAGAAACATGTACTGTCCTTTGTCGGGGAATGTTTTGGCTCCCCATGTGTGCTGTTTGAAATATCCATGCCAAATGACCATGTGTGGTGTGATGCTTTAAGGAAATGAAAAGATCAAAAAGGGAATTGAGAAAAAAATGGGAGAGGGGTCAAACATGTGGCTGAGAGAGCCGAATGGTTGCAGATTCCAAGCCTGAGCCCTCAGCCTAATTACCTAGTCTAATTAGAGCCACGCTGCAGGCAGCCTGAGACATTAGACGAGAGCCAAATCATGGGAGCTCAGTGCTCGATACACACACATACACCTCATGCATCGCCCTGCTTTGCTAATGAGTAAGGGCGAATGATAAGTCTGAACCCTTCATCTCCTCACTCCTCACAAGTGTTTCTGTCCAAAGGCTGAACTCATTAGAGAAAGTACAAAAATCTGGCACAGTAACTGTTTATATTTTGACATGTCAGCCATTTAAGAACTTGCATTTGGAATACTGTCAGCATGCAGCATACTAACAGGAGCTTTCTCACCGTAAAATATCAAAATTGATTTTTAATTGGAATAATTAAAAAAAGTACCTGTCCAGGGCTATTCTCTCCAACAGCGGTTCCAGCCAGCCCTTTTGGCATTCACAGTGGGAGTCCATGAACACCACCACCTCCCCAACAGCCCTGGCAGCACCTAATGTCCGGCAACCTCCAACCCCGAGGCGTTTGGTGCTGCGAATCAAACGCACTCCATCCAGATGAGACACGTACTCGCTCAGCCCAGTCTTCAGGTGGCCTAGGAGGAGCACAGAGAAAAGGCGGAACAAGCTGTCAGCACACTGAATGGATGGATGGATGGATGGATGGATGGAGGGATGGATGGATGGATGGATGGATGGATATGTTCACCCTGTTGACTTAGGTCGTCCACCAGCAGGACCTCCTGCAGATACTGTTTAGGTGCAGTGTCAAGGACGCTGTGTACTGTGCGTAGGAGAGTGGACCAAGCCTCGTCATTAAAACAGATAACAACACTGGCCGATGGCAGAGACTCGATGTGTTCCACCCCCAAACACCTGTTTGATGGGACGGGGACAAATTGTGAAAGCAGTAACAACTACACTAACTTTTAACACTAACACTCCAGTATGGGATAACTTTTGGTTTATATTTTCAATCGTGCGCTTTGTTCACTCACTTTGGATGGCGCGCCTCTGGCAGCCTGCGATGCAGAGAAATCCTTTCGCTCACTACCTCATTGAAACCGTACTGCTGCAAAGCTCTGAGCTCCATATCCCTCTCCAAACCCTCCAGATGAAGGCGCACTGCTTTCCCCATTTCACCGTGCGTAGGTGGCCCGCGTACGGTGGTATCTTTACTTGCTCCGGGAAGGAGCATCTTGTAACTCCGCTTTTTCTGTGGTGAGCTCTTGGTGCCATGTATGGATGGGACGAATAACAGCTGGTCTTCTTGCAGAGATTTCAGAGGAGTCAAATCGGCGCCTAGCTCCAAAGCAGGGTCGTGGGAGTCCACGATGACCTCTAGATGCAGAGGACTGGGGATCCGCTGGAGGGGCTGAAGGGGAGGGCCGGGTTTGTGAAGATTGCGGTCGCTGTCCCGATTAAAGAGATCCGAGAGCGCCAGCGCAACCAGGGCGAATCCGATGAGCAGCAGCCAGAGGCAGAGCATCCTCCTCCGGACGGCGCTCCTCCGCCTCATGCTGAGTGACGGCGCAGGAGGCGTGAGACTGCTCAGAAGGCGGCCCGATGCTGTTCTGAATTGCAGATGTGTTTGTTTTGCTTCATCTTGACGAGCACTGCATTTCATCAGCGTGATGCAACTCGACTAGAATGATTCAAGAAATAAATGGATCGCACATGAATCTCCTGAAGAAGAGTAGAGGTGCATTCATTGAGTACCAGAGCTGGGACAAGAGTGACATACAGAGCAGGTTTGAGACAAGTTCTCAACTTTGAGATGATCGAGTTTCGCTGACTTTGTCTTTCATCCAGCTCCTCCCGCGGTCCTAGAGCCTGTGCAATATATTTTACGTCATGTAAATCATGTAAAGGTGGTCACTTCCTGTATCCACCTGTTACTCAACCTGCTCAGGTCTTCGTGGTCAGTCTCTACTTCATAACAAGAGGGATTAAAAGATAATTTTAGAAAAATTATAATTAAGAAAATTCTCCAGAACGCACAGAGTAGTACACTTATTGCTTTTCACTTTCCATCACAATAAAAATACAATGTTTAAAGTTTAGGAAGTCTACTTGGCTCAGAAGCCGTATTAGTATTGTCATCTTGTCATCTTATTATTCCTGAAACGCCTTGTGGGGAATCCTAAAATACTCTAAATTAAGTGGTAAAAGCCATAGTTAGCGATTTCAAAACACATTTTTACTAGCTGGTACGCTCAGTTATAAATAAGTCCGCACTGCAGTGGAAAGACACAATGTTTTTACATTTCCTCCCGTCTGTGTGTGAGAGTCTGCTTGTAGCAGGCGTCTCCCTCCGGGCGTCACACATCAAAGACGCTTCCTCCGGCCAGCTGGCTTCGGGCCTCCGGGTCCCATGACCGTCTGTTGGTGCCGGGAAGCGTGGCGTTCACGGCTTCGATCTCCTTGGTTCTCTGTGGAGATCTTGGCAGCCAGTCTTAAAGAAAGTAAAGACCGAAGGACTTGGGTCCGCGTGTTTATTTTACTGTTTTCTTTTTCGACAAGTGGAAATGTGCATGTGTGTTGTCATAAACTTGTTTTTGGTATTCTGTGAATGGAATTTCCCACACCACAAAACTGAACTGCTGAAGAAAAAGAAAAACACTCGGAGCATGCCCATATATCATGTGAAGGTTTGAGTGGAAAATTGGCAAAAACTAAAGACTAATAATTTCCTAATACATTATGACGAAGGCATTAGAAGGTCAGACTGTGCACATCACAAACCCTTCTGCGTCTTCTGCGCCATGGCAGCTTCTCTCGTTCTGTGGCTAACATCTGCGAGAAAGACCTCCATACAAGCTGGCAGGAAAGCCTGAGGAGCTTTTAGAGCTTAGGTCGGCTGCACTGCGAGACCAGTTCACTGTCCTGGTGGCAGTGGCTCTCTTAAAGCTCCATTGCAGGCTTAATTAGTGTGTTATAGACCACACAAAGACACCTCCCCTCCCCTGGATAACAAGGCATTGTGCCTTCTGATAATTATGATTATAGTTTACAGAACAGGGACAGGGCACCTGGAGAGACAGGCTGACAAGTTGAAAGGCCAAAAGGGGGGGGGGGGAGAAATAGAAGATGAGAAAGAGCGGTGACCGGGTCCCGACTCCAGTGTTCTGGTGGGAATGTGTTTACGCGCCTCAGGGTTGGAAAAGAAAGAATGTCTCTGTGTAGCTCCAGCTCTGCGCAGTGAACAGTCTCATATGTTCCACTGTGCGGCCAAAACACACGCCGAATTAAAGTTTCCACCGCCAGCACGTTTTCAGACAAGCGCGCAAACACCAAAGGATCACACGCACACGCGCGAGCGCGCACAGACACATTGAAGATCCTGTCCACATTCCCAGGAATGTTTCTGCATTCCTCCATCCAGTCCACCAGCTAGAAGCCAGAGCTGTAAATGAGACGGCACGACAGTGAGAGAGAAAGAGGAAGGGAGGGGGGAGAATAAAGGGACTGCTGGCTGCACAGTTGGCTTGTTTTTCAATCATATTTCTGTCTTTTACAACCTGGAGCACTTTTTATTCTCTGGGCTGCATAGAAGACAAGCAGACAGAGACATATTTTTGTGCCGGCTGGACAAATAATACACATTTGGGTTACTTTTAAAAGTCGAACCGTCGATAATTAACGTGTTCCAGCTTTACCATCTTCTGTAAATAAGCTGAATTTGTCGGGGATTTGAACTTAAGGCCAATAAAAACATTTCAAAATTTCACTAAAATTGATTTGTTTATAGCAAAGGACTTGAATGAATGTAGAAACTAATCAGGATGTTAATTAACAATGAAAACAACTTATGCAGAATCAGAATAAACACTTAATTTTCAGTGTTCAGTAACGTTTTACTGAACTCTGGAAATGATCAAGAGTTGATCTGATTCGAGAGGAATGGGGTTTAGTAACAGGCTGCATGAGAAGCTGCGGAGGGGTGCTTCCCTCTACTGGAGAAAGTCGGTATTGCAGGTAATGGATGTTTCCCCTACTTCAATGGGTGGTTGATTAAAAAAGAAGAAGAAGAATCTAAGGATCCGCACTGTAGTGTCATTTTAAGAAAAGTCGTGTTAAATGTGCTTCTCTGTGAGAATTTTAACACAAGTGTAAAAAAAAAAAAAAAAAAAGCACAAATATTAATTTCAGGATTTCAAAACAAAGCATGTTGGATCAAAGAAATATAACATGTTACGTGCCGTTTTTAAACATCTGCTCTAAGAATGTTTTCTTCAACAGCTTCCGTCAGATCTCGTGGTCTT
The DNA here is from genome assembly GCF_013358895.1 of Oreochromis aureus. Classification (NCBI taxonomy): domain Eukaryota; kingdom Metazoa; phylum Chordata; class Actinopteri; order Cichliformes; family Cichlidae; genus Oreochromis; species Oreochromis aureus. Next base: position 15,776,695 of record NC_052962.1, read on the forward strand.
GATCAGTGGTCATCAGTGTTTCATTTATCAATGCAGCTTTTCCAAGGCTGTCTGGTGGCTTTATTCTGACATGTGACAGCAATTAACCGCCACGATGACTTTCTTCCTCTTTTATTTATTCAAATTAATTAATTAATTAATTAAAACACAGATTTCCCTGGAATGCCAACAGATTCTGTCACACCTGAAGCTCGATATCTAAAAAATGCAAAGCAGGTCTCAGAGCTTTAAAGGAGGGCACTATTGGAGCTCTCCCAACATCTGAACCGATTAAAATTCGCAAAATTGCAGGCGACCACACCAGCCCGGGGGGGGCGGGTATCAGAATCAGCATCCCGAATTGGAGCTATTTTTAGATCTAAGTTTTTTGTTTCTATTTATTTGTTTGTTTATTGTATTTTTTTTAAACCGTAATTATTTAGAAACCTTGTCTGCTGACATTGCTTTGCTTTTCTATGCTTGAAATCACACGACCCAGCAAGGACACACAATTTATTCAAGCTCATTCTCTTTTGTTTCTCCTTTTATTTATTTAAATGGAGACAAATAAGTGCTTTATTTTCAGTATTTTGTCCATTAGTATCATTGCTAGAAATATTCCGCGTGAGCTGTTTGTTCGTTCAGACTCTGCTGACTTTTGAACCCAGTTTTAAGAAATCTGTTTGCACGCGAGGATCCCTTTGTAACCCTTTTCCAAACTTTCTTGTGACAGCAGCTGCAGGAGCAGACCTGCCGTGAACAGTGACTTTCATCACATGGTGGATGGTGTCGAAAGCGAACACGACGCAGAAGGAGCATTACGCTTCCCTTCTGCTTTTTTAGGGTTCATCTGTGGCGCAACCTCCATGCGCAGAGTGAGGTGTCTCCGCATGATTCAGATTCACCGTGTCAAATAATTCAGTCATGTGTGCACAGCTCTCACTCGGGGACTTTATCTGTTATCGGACTTCCGTGGCAGAACTTAAGGAAAATATAATATTATAAGAAGATATCCAGGCTGCCTAATGTAATTACATAGTTACATGATCCGACTAAATCAGGCACGAGCTCAACCCATGTTTCAACCCTTTATGTAACAATTTTAAGCTTAGCCACTCATCTTCTGCTCATCATTGTTAAAAATACGTAATTCTTAAAATTATGACGCCCCTCCGCCCCCCCACACACAAAACCCTCTTTTTATATATTTAAGAAAAACATTGTTATTTGATCACAATTTAATTATTTAATGAAATTAATAAAACTTCTCAAATTTGAGAACAAAGAAGGGACAAAAAACGAGATAATTAAAACATATTTATTGTGGACAATGTGCTGCCATGTTAATTAACAATTAAAAAATCGACTACATAAAAAAAAATTAAAAAAACAGAAATGATAAACTGGAAAAAATAAAATAAAATAAACAGCTTAACACGAAAGGGAATCACACTGTTCTAAAAAACGCAAGAGTATGAAAGGTTGAGCAGATTAAAAGTCACTGAACTTTTTGTCAAATGGGAGAGAAAGAAGAGGATGAGCATGCGCACGGTGCAGTCCGCGCGCGTCTCGTCTCTCATGAGTTTCCTGAGTCCGAGGGACTAATGAGTGATGAGATGCGTCTCGTTAGGAAACATCACATGTTTGTGCGCTCAGCGGAGCCACTTTAAATTAGTGGACAGCGGGACAAACGGAGGGGAAGTACTGGGAAATCCGGACGAGGAGAAAGAGGGACAAGCTGTGTCGGCGCACAGAGACACTATTCGTGGGTGCTCAAAGCTCCAGAGACGACTGGTTTTACCCCCCACGGACGCGTGAAAATGAAAGCCTGGCAGTGTGTTTCCCTCCTGGCTTGTGCCTGCTTTCTTTATCAAGCTGATGGACGCAAAAGTAAGTGGCGCTACTTTGGAATAGTTTGAAGTGAAAGAGTTGTGGCTGTGGTTTAAAAACGTGGGTTTATTGATTTCAGATTTTTAATTTAATGTCTTTACGTGAATTGAAACTGTCGCCTTCAAATCACGCGATTATTATAATACAAGTTCTGTCTAAAAGATATTTTGTTGTATTTTGTTGGTGATAAAAAAAAGAATAATTTTGGTGTTTGATGTTTATCTCCTAGGGTTGTTTGTTTATTCATTTATTTATTTAACTCGTCCTGCCATCAGCTCTCTACAGTCAGAGTCCCATGAGACTGATTAAGGCGTGTGCTCCGTTCAGACTGCTACTCACTCCACAAACAGACAATTCTCCACATCCAGAAAAAACGGAGAAATCGTAGCTTTCTCTAATTTGTTATCATAACCAGATGGAATCCCGTAAAAAGAAGCCTCCTGCAGTTTTAACAATCTTTTTCCTCCGGTATCATCAATAAAAGCAAATGTGACATTAATTTCTAATAAATGCAAATTTAAAATCACCTTTTTTCCCCTCTCTTTTTTTCACGCCATGCGCTCTTTTGGCTGAATAAATTTCTGTTTGCGTACAGATGTTCCAGATGTTTGGATCGTTTTTTTCTTCGCCTTTAACCAGATTACACCGATTGAATTTGTTTTTGCGCTGAAAAATATGTCACTCAGTCTAAATGACGAGAAAGCAGAAAACAAGGGCGTGGAGATCCGAATAAAAAAAAACTATATAAGAATGTGAAGATGAAAGATCAAAAACTAGGTCATCTTACTAAAAATGTATAAATCCAGAGACAGATATTTTTTTAATATCTTTTATGTATAACAATAAACATTTTATTTATGCCTAACGTTCCAAACACGTTCCTCCTTTTTTATGAAATTGTGGCTTTTAATCTCCAGAGTTAAATGTAGTCTGTTGTACAGCCCTCATTTCATCATTTCAGTCAATGGGAGCTTTTAGTAAAATATTTTTACTAAAGGTGGAAACCAGGTGCTGGAAGCAGATTTTTCCATGTCAAGAAATAAACATGATTTTGGTCATTATGCAGGATTTGGGGGCTACACTGTTACTTAACATTTAATTACATTTTAAAGGAACCTAATGAAATCCAAGTAGGTTTCTCTTTTCACAAGTAAGGAAAGAAACATCTAACCTCTAAATGGATTCAAGTAAATGACAGAAGCTCTTTAGTGAGGGACTCACGTCAAACCAAAATACATTTTAAGGTTCCCTGTCCTTGTCTCTCTGCTTTATCTCTTCCCAGCATACAGGGATGTATTCCCACACAAGCACTCATTATCAGGGAAGTTTCCATTTCCAATCCCACCGATCCCTGGCTGGGATCCCGACACCAACCCATGGGATGATTACATCTACCCACCACTAAACATAAAGTTAAATGATTTTATGCACCACAGAGGTGGGTAATTTGTTTTCTGGGTGTGTTTTTTTTTCACCTTTGAAACATTTGCTTAGGTATTTCGGGTCATTCACCTGGAAAGTCCACCTCTCTGCAGGTAAACCCAAAGTCCATTTGACCAGTGACAGTCCAGCTCTGAATGGCTCTTGTGTCACCTTCACTGCAAAGCTGGAGTATCCTCCCTGCCAGAAGGAGGATGCCAATGGGAACCTGATCTGGGATGAGCACTGTGAGGATGGTACGGAGCTGGAGGCGTCAGGTGCTGCCAAGAAAGCCAGGCCGGGCCAGGCCATGAACCTCCACACACATAGCATCACACCACCACAAAGCATCATGGGGCCATATACACTGATCAGCCACAACATTATAACCACTGACAGATGAAGTGAAAAGACTGATCACGAGCAGTAAACCAAATGGTCTGTACTTGATGGGTCAGAGCAGTTTTATCCACATGAGAGACACCAGCACAGTTGGCAGGTGGTTTAAATGTTGTGGTTGATTTATGTAAGCCCACCAAAGAGCAAATTAAATTGTACACTATTGCAAAAAGATGGCAATAAAGATGATGCACTAGCATGCTTAACTCTTTTCCCCTTGGACGCCCAGTAGGAGTAACCCTGGAAGCTCTTTTGTGAGCTGTGTAGTTTCTGTCATATTTCAGGTTGTCTCTGCCTATACAGCTTATTAGGACTAGTCTTGAAAAAATCTGGAACATAATCTGATGGTCATCAAACCACATGTTTATCGATACATATTGAGATGTCAAAACACGTCATTATGAGGGAAAGAGTTAAAGCAGGCTCGCTCTTAAGAAAAAAACCAGAACAAGCTGCTGATAAACACTAAAATAGTCAAATTGCAGCTCAATGGACCTGGCTATTCATTGTCTTTATTTATCATAGTATAGTTATCTTAGCATTTGTAGCTACCAGCTGTTCCATTAAGAGCATGTGTAGTCGCTGAACAGATTTATCATGGAAAATCAGTTCATCTTTATTTTTAAAAAATTAAAGCTTTTCCATCACTTTATTTTCTGTCTAACAGCCAATGGGCAGGTTCGCTCTGGCTACGTGTACAACTGGACTTCCTGGTTGGATGATTATGGCTTTGGAAAGTGTATAGACAAGGCAAAATGCAACGTGTTCCCAGACGGGAGACCCTTCCCTCAGAGCAATGACTGGAGACGAAAGAGCTACGTCTATGTTTGGCACACAATGGGTGAGATACAAGTTTACAAGTATGCATGTACACAGGATACAAAAGGAAAAAGAAGAACATCTAAACCAACTCAGTTTGTCTCTTCTTTTTGTCCCAGGCCAGTACTATGAGACGTGTGACGGCTCTTCCTCCAGTGTGACCATCAATACCACCAACATCCCTCTGGGGGCAGAGGTCATGGAAGTCATGGTCTACAGGAAACGCGAGCGCAGGAAGTACAGCCCCCTCTCTACCGACAACACCGTCTTCTTTGTCACAGGTGGGAACAACAAATATTCTGCTTGTACAGTTTCATCTGTCTACATTTTTCAGCCAAACAGAGATACAAACAGGCAGAAACCTAGTACATCATTATTCTTACGCACTCCCTTAGATAAGATTCCAGTGGCAGTCGACATCTCTCAGAAGGGTGCAGTCAACCAATCTGAGAATATCTTCATCCGTGGTGTGGATGTGGTTTTCAAAGTCCACCTCCATGACCCCAGCGGCTACCTGAAAACTGCTGCCTCCATTGACTACATCTGGGATTTTCGAGACGGCAATCAGCTGGTAACGCATCGCAACGTGACCACGCACGCCTACAGTAAGCTGGGGACCATGACTGTGAAGCTGGTGGTCGAGGCAGCGTTTCCAGTTGAATGTCCACCTCCTGCCAACACCCCGACCTCGACCACATCCACAGGTTCTGTCACAAGCAGTCACAAAGATATAGACATGACAAAACAAGCGAAGTATTATCTGAAGACTTGTTAAATTTTTATACAAACCTTATAACCAGATGGACATAGCCAGCACACTGTCATCTGTCACCATCTTGGTGTTTTGAAACCAGAGGGGTAGCTCTGACTGAGAACCTGAGGATACTGCACACTTATATAACAGACAAGTCTTTGTCATCATCATCTCTTTGCTTTGCCATCATTTTCTCTGCAATTGGGGAAAAAGAGGAGAAAATGTATCATATTGATTAAGATGTTAAACAAGCAATTGAGACCATAAACTAATGAGGAACGTTTTCACTGAAGTCATCAATAAAATGAAAATTGGGTCATTTTCTCAAAGGCGTCTATACAATTAGATATCTTCTTGCAACCAAGAGGAGCTGCCCCCTGCTGGCCATTAGAAAAACTGCGTCTCTGCTTTGGATTAACTTTTCAGACCTTGAGACTATGGCTTATTTTATATACAGTCTATTCTTAGACCATATCTGCATGTCTTTCAGTCTTTTTTAATTAATATAATGGGAATGCCAAAATAGAAACTTTAAAAAGGGAAATGTGAGCCACACAAAATAAGTTATCTCTCTTCACTCTGGGGATATGAAGCAACTGCCACTTAAACAGTTATGTTATAAAGAATGTAAAAACAAAAAATACATGTAAAACTTTAAAAGACAGAATCATTATCTGCAAATGCCTATAGTTTCTTAGGAGCTTAAAAAGAAGGTGACTGCACTTCTTTAACTTTCACCTCTCATCCAAGAGGCTTCTTCAGATCTAAAACCAAAGATGGAGAGTCTTGGGTATTTATACATCTTCAAGTAACTTTAAAAAAGTTTTTTAAAGCTCGAAGGACTACCATGACGTCACTGAGAACCTACACAGACAAGTATCCGTTTAAAAAAAATAACAACAAAAAGACGGGGAATCATTGCTAATGGAAAAACATGTGTCTCCTGTGTCTTTTCCTCAGAGGCTCCTACAACTCCACTTGTTACTCACGCAATTACAGCCAAGATGGAGACCACACAGGGTGAGGCTTTTACAGCTAAATGTGTATTATGATTGTGATTATGTAGGAATATCGAATGCAGAGGCTGAATCATATCATGTGAGGAAGTTAAAATACCAGCGTGCATCACTATGCAGAGTCCATTTGCTTCATATTACAGTGCCGCCCAGCACCAGCCTGCCCTCGACCACCTCCTCTTTCGTTTCCACGGGTCTCCCCACCACAGAGCCCCTCCCTTCCACTGTTGCCCCAGAATCCGACCCCACCACCCCGCTGTGGCTCCGCACCAGGCGTCGCAACAGCAACCAGTGTTTCCGCTACGCCTACGGGACCTTCACAGGCAATATCACTATCGTTGGTAGGTGGGAGTGTGCGGGATCCTTCATGTTATGTTGTATACCACTGAGTCTTTTTCATGAGCCATTGTACAGAAGCCATGGTGCAGCAGTTTAAAAAACTAAAGTGGATATGATTTTAAAAGTTTTCCAACAAAAACCATTTTGTCACATTTATCACAGTAACATACAGGAAACCAGCCCACATTTCATCCCAGAATTGCTTCTTTCATCACGAACTATGGACTTAGGGATGGGACTCGTACTTGTGTGGAGTAACCACCCCGACAATGAAAAGGAAACACTCTTCCATTTAAACTGCATTAAATCCTGATTGTTACGGTCCAGTTTCTCTCTACAAACTTGTATTCAAGCAACCCTGTGCTATGATTCTTTGACTGGTTCCTTCATCATATTATTATTTAGGGGGAAGAGGATTACACATCCAAAACCCACAAAATTAATCTGTTCCCCACAGAGTCCAAGCACCCACTGAATACCCTGCCAAGCAGTCGGATTTTGGAAGTGTCAGCCCACAGAGTGACCAACACTGACATCAACTTCCTGGTGAAATGTCTGGGCAGGTATGCATTTATTTACTTTGTTTAAATTTATGTAAAAAAAAATACTGTAGATATTTTTTAAACATTCAAAGAGGAAATCACAGTAACCTTTGGAGTTTATCATCAACTTTATTTTTGATGAGTAAATCATCTTCTCCCTGCACATCCAATTTAGTCACTTAGGTACAATGGCACTCCCCATCCCCCAAAAAACCTATACATTTTAGATAAAGAAACAGGTTTATTTGATATATCCTTCATCCCTTATCCGCAGCATCCCCACTTCAGCCTGTACCATCGTGTCAGACCCTAGCTGCACTCAGGTACGCAACATCATGTGCAACAATGTGCCGCCGCTCTCGGAGTGCAAAGTGCATCTGAGGCGAAGATTTCTGGAACCGGGCACCTACTGTGTGAACATCACTTTGGAGAACTCCAGCAGCTTGGCCCTCACCAGCACCACCATCACCATAAACAAGTCCCAGGACACACCTGGTTAGCTACACAAACACATACAACAGGATATTTTTGTATGTGTGTTCTTGAAATCAGCCTTGTAGAAACTTGTCTGGTGTGTTGTAGTTTTGGGTCTGTTTTACACTCTCTTCACTGCCCTTTGTACCCATCAGTGTCCACAACCTCTCACACTGCCGAAGTCGTTCTCTCCTCAAGCGCTGTTCTGGGGGCCATTTTTGCATTCATTGCCTATGTGGTCTACAAGTGAGTAGTCTTCAGATGCAGCAGCATTCCTTCAGTAAATGTGTGAAGACCCGAATATATGATGCAGAAAGATTTTAATGCACAACTTTGGCTTTTACTGCCACATTAAAAAGCATTTACACATGCACACAAAGCCACTTTGATTCTCACTGAACTTTAAGTTGATTACTACCCTGCTCGTAAAACACCTCGTATTCTTTTTCCAACTCTTGCCGCTCACATCCAGTTAGAGAGTCATTACCCTCCCGTCATATTTTTATGTCCTGCATCTTTCTTCCAGGCGTTACAAGGTGTACCGGCCCATTCGCAGGTCACTGGTGGAGGATGCCCATGCTGGGGTTGGAGGTCACATGATTCGCCTGAAGGAGGCACTCTTCCCCTCCAGTGAGGAGAGCCGTCACCTTCTGACTGAGAGACACCCCCTGTAGGCTTTGTTGAGCTGCATCATCACTTAAAATAAAATAAAAAAAAAACAAAAAAACAAAAAAAAAAACAACACCTAAAGCATGTGATTGTCAGATATGAATCTAATCAAAAGTTTAATCATTAAAGTGCAAAAAAATAGCAGGAATACCATATTTGTAAAAGAAACTAATATTTTGCTTGTTTTAATTGTTTGATGGTGCTCCAGAAAACGGCTAATGCTACAGCAGCTGCTGATTGGTGTGATGATTTTCTACTGAAGAGGCTGTTGAATGTGTGATTGAGGCACTCATTTTGATTGCAACATAGGGTGTAGTAGCTGCTATAAAATGAATTAGGCTCAAGCAATGGCTGTTTTTGATGAAAAATGCTTTTGTACCATTTGTCATGGATTGCTTTAGAAAACTGTATATTAATGTACGGGTAAAAATCCTACTAGTAGTGATACATGCATGCTTTTCCTCAAATAAGTTAAAATGGAATTTCTTTAACGCCAAGATTTAAACATAGCCATCATAGCCATAATCAAGGAATTCAGAGGATGAAAGGCTAATAAATAAGTCTGTCACTAAATAAAGGCTGTGAACTAACCACTTCTGTTTTGAAGACACTGGAATCTGTCTTTGTATAGAGCTGGGGAAAAAACTGAATTTAACTGGGTTTTTTGGGGTGGGGGGTTAGATGAACTGATTTTTGGTGTGATTTTGAATCACAAAGGAGTGATGATTGTGTCCGCTGACAGTCATGTCATTTTGTTCTCAGCAAATCAGAGTCTGTGTCAGTAACTAAAGTTATTTTAGTGTTCTCTTAATTTGTTGTGCAGTAACATTTTTTTTTTTTTTTTAAATCTAGACTGTTTCCACACAATCACATTAACTGCAGAAAATTCATGGTTTAGTGAAAAACTAGATTTTAACCATTAGCACTATAGTTTGGGGCTTTTAAAACAAGCAATGAAGTCACCACTTTCCTGTAACCCAACAATCCTGTATATTATTGTGATCAAAACAAACACTGCAAATCAAATGCAATCAAGTCACACGACGCCGATTTCAAAGCAGGTAGTTCACACAACACACTTAATGCTTTTACTGTACAGTACAATAAACTGCACAGAGGCAAATTGTTAAATTTAAAGTTTTTAATACTGTTAAACATTTTTTAGTCCTTTTGCAAAGTTTACCAAGTGACTTTAAATATTTCTCTAATGCAGCACTATCTAACGTATGTTGCTTTGGAATTTTGGGCATCGTCAACTCAATACATGTGGAACTTGTATCGAGTTCATACACGACTTCATTCGTGTGGAAAATGTTTTCACAGGACTCTCTGCATCCCTGTGAAAAGTACACCCTGTGATTCAGGTGCCGACTGGGCCATTGCAACATGTTCTCTTTAACGAGTCTGTTCTAGATTTTGTGCCATCCATGGCATCATTGTCCTGTTGCATGACTTAACTCACATTTCACTTTAGGATACTTCGGTATACAGAGGAATTCATGATCAACACTTCACTTCAAAGTGCCCAGGTCCTGTGGCTGCAAAGTTAGCCCAAATCGTTACCCCTCTGCCACAGACCTGGACAGTTGGCATGAGCCTGTGTGAATACACCGTTTGGTTTCTGCTAAATGTAGCGCTGCGTATTATGTCTAAACATTGTTTCAGAGGCAACTTTACAAACCTAAGCCATGGGGTAATGCTCTTAGAGACTCCTGGGAACCCTTCCAAACAAATCATAGTTGATCAGTGCGTCTCCAATTTTGCTGAGGCCTCGAGAGTATAGGACATGGCTCCAATTCTGGAGGCCTGTGGGCATTACGTGCTCTGACCTTGGGGTGAATTTGCCCGGACCTCACTCCTGAGAAAATTGTGGCATTGTGTTATCACACACCTGAATAGCACACTGCCAAGACATCTGCTTTTATAGAGGTGCTCACATTGTGATGATCACCTAATCAAGTTGGTCAAAAACAAGATTGTCCTGAGGTTTCAGCAAAGACCACCAATGTTCGGTTTTCCTTTTCTTACAAGCAACTTCCCACAGCTTCTTTTAGTGTTTTTCATAGAACAGAACAGGTGAGTCTGTTTTTCTCTTTAACCTATTGTGATAAATAAAGACAATGTTTGACAGGGTCAGTCAACCCGATTATAAAGGCCATTTGTCACATATCCAGTTTAACCAAGGACCTAACATCCTCAGGATCTGCTCCGTCATGGAAACCCAGACCATGAGCAGGTCTGAAAAACTCCAGCTACAGAGTCAGCAGAGGCTAACTTTTACACACCATGCACCTCAGGACTTTTCTAGTTGGGGTTCCCAAACACTTTGTAATAGCATACTTGACTGCAGAAGTTAAAGCATCCCATTTATCTTAGAAGAAAATGCATTTGTGTCAAATGTTTTTCTCCATTTTTCTTCTTTATTTAGAGGCATTTGACAAGTGGAGCTGTGTGTGAGGGGGAGGTGAAGGGGCACAAGCATTGTTGCAGAGGTGAAGAGAGAATATCAAGCTGAAGTTTGATCACTTTTACAAAAATTCAGGCCCGGTCCCTCGTCTGTCCCATACCAAGGAGGATGTTCCACGTTACACAGCCAAGAAATGCTAACAGAACAAAACAGCTACCGAATCAGTGAGTGTAGCATCTGAGAAAGACAAAAGGGGAAGAAAAGAAAAGAAAAAAAAAAAAATACAGGACTTATCCATTTTGAAGTCTTACAAATCAGAAACAATAGGCAGGCCCTTTATCAAAAGAGGAAAAAAAAAAAAAAAAAAAAAAAATCTGTATTGTCTTGTTTTAGCTACTGAATGCAAAAAGAAAACTTCAAGCAGAAGTTCACATGGAAGCCACACCACCAAAAATAGAGAGCAGAAGGAAATAACTATTGTTTTGAGGATTTCAATTAAAGTCAAGACATGTATATATATTTATAAACACTGAAAAAAAAAATTGATCACTTGATTCTTCTCAATTCTAAAGAATTCATGATCTTAGTTTTTAATCTTATCTGGGGGAGGGGAGCATAAAGGTGTGGAGAAGGGTTAAATTCTAACAAATAGAAGAATGCCTCTACTTCAAATACATTTCTAAAGAGGTAGATCAAAAATAAACTGGAGAAAGGGGGAAGTTGTGGGAAGGGTGGGTTGGCAGGGAGATGGGAGATGTTAGGGACTTTTTTTTGTTTGTTTTTTTTAAAGTATCACTTGTGCCCCTCAGTTAAGCACGGTGTTAGGAAGGCGCGCCCAAGTAGAAAGTGTTCGGGGGACTGAGGTATCAGTGCGCGCTGGCGCTCAGTGGGGGCAGGGCTGGGTGCCTAGTGCCACAACAACCCCCCGCCCCCTCAGCTGAGGTAGACGGCGTTCTACTGTGGAAGCATGGATACACTCAAGCACTTTTACCACAATCAACGTATTTACATTCGGCATGGAAAAAAAAAAAAAATGAAAATTGTATCTTTACGTTTTTGGATTCCTTTCCTTTTTTTTTTTTTTTTTTTTTTAAATAAACGCCCTAAGTCAGGGTTCACTCAGTATGGTGTGTGCCTATCCTGGCTTGTTATTCCCTGTAAGCATAACTAAATGAAACATCAAGTACATTTGCAGGTTACAGAGAACATCCTTTTGTTTAAATCATTTTCCTTGAAACTTAAAAAAGTTACGTTTGCATCTATCAGTGTGACTCCCCCTACCCTCACCATGCAGTGAAAGACGTCGACTTGATGGCCTTGCTACAAGGGCCACTCTGAAATGACAAAGCTCGCTCTACATGAAATTAAACCTAGTGGGGGCTTGGACCTCGCTAAGACACTCGCCAACAAAGGTGGCAGGAGGCCTGGGAACAGAACAGACCACAAACAGATGCTCTGCTGACTTGAGGGCAGCTACAGGAAGGACCCCATTACAGTATTCTCTGCAGCACCCTGACCACAGCCCTCAATAGGAAGGTGAAAGGAAATTTTGACAAATTAAAGTACCATTATCATTAACTATGGTAATTCCCCCCCCGAAAAAAAAAATAAATGGCATTGCTGCAGTTATGTACGGTTGGCATTATTTGCATGTCGTAGTTGTTTTGCACTTCTTTCTTTCTGAAGATGGTGGACCCTCAGGGGAAAAACTGAGGCGATTTTCTCTATACTTCTGTCAGCCGCCAGCTGAGGGGGCGCCAACTCTTGCTCCGGGGCCGCTATGTACAAACAGACTTTATGTACAGGGTCATCTTAAGTCACACATACACATGTACAATGCCACCTAAAGCACCAGAGTTGAAGGCAAGGTCAGTTGGCAGCTGACCAAAATTTTAAATTTTCTTAAAAAAATAAAAATGTTCAAAGACTATCAGCTTTATAAAGTATACAAAATACCACAAAGCAAAATAAAAAAAAGAAAGGAACAATTTTTTTTCATATATATATATAATATCTTTTCTCTTCTGAGGTACTAGATCCTGAGGTAGTTAAGTAAAAATGCATATTTAATTGGTTTTCCTGGGCAGCAGCAGTTCGGCACCATTTCCCTGTGTCAGTCGTGGCGCTGCCCTCAACTCTAAATATATATATATATAGATAGATATATATATATTTTTTTTTTAATATAATTCTTTTTTGTTTATAGGTCTATCTGTAAAATGCATCCCAATTTATAAAATGCCACTTATCACAAGGGCAGGACGCCCCATATAATTCACCCTTTCAGGGGTCCTGTCCTAAAACAACCCCCCCCCCTCCTTAAACATCGCCCACACAATCTGAACCAACCCCCCGCACCCCCTCCCCAAATAAATCTTTCAGCTGATCCAAACAGGACCTTGATAGCAATGCCTTTTTCCTTTCCAGAGAAAACTCATAAGCTTCACCAACCAATTAAATGTCAAGAAAAAAAAAATATATATATATACCAGGTGTTCACTAAATCTGAAGTCAACCAAAACATCTTGTCATGTTTAAAGTACAACACCAAGGCGGTGATAGGAAGGGGGCGGGGGTCCTTATTTCTTCTTTGTGTTTCTAGTGTAAAAAGAAAAAAAATACAAGTTTAAACACATCCTTTGGGGGAGGAGTAGAGCGGTTGAGGGTTGTGCACTTGTGAGGGCAGGTGACGACGGTGGGAGCCCTCAGGAGTACATTCTCGCAGAGATGCAGAGAGGCGGAGTGGGTGGAGCTTTTAGTGGGCACAGGGTCTCTTTTTTGTTTTTTCCTTCCTTTTTTTTGTTTTTTTTAAATCAGCCGCGCAGTCCCAAGTAAGACAAGGAGGGGAGGATGTTTGGTTGGGCTCCAACAACCTTTAACCCCTGAGATGAGCATTAGGACCCACTGCCGTCATCGTCTTCTCCCCCTCCTGGACTCTGCTGCATCTGTCCTTCTGACGAGTCTTCTGGCAGATTCGGTCACCGTTCCTCCAGGTCCGCTGGATGTTTATTTCCTGCGTGGCATTGGAGCTTGGGGTCCAGATGTAGGCTTAAGCTGCTGCTGCTGTTGTTGCTGCTGCTGCCTCCTCACCTGGGCTAGGATCTCCTGAATCTTCCTCTGGGCCAGCTAGGTGACAAGAGGAACAAGTATTAAGCTAAAACTGCAGTGTTAAGCATCAAATGAAGTGTACAAGGATGCCACGGAATCCGCCCTTAGAATGCTGACCTCCTGTGCAAAATGTTAGACAAATAGCCAAATGTATTTTTTTTTAAATCAAGTAATTTTGGAAGCATCTCAGTGTGCATAACATTGTTCTTGTTATAAAAGGAAATTAACTGTATGGCTACAGTGAAAGGCAAAGAATTAATAGCAGTTTATTCAGTGTCAGAAAAACATGCCCAGAGCACTTTTCTTTAATGCAAGTCACCTGGCATGCAAAGAAGTGTCCGCTGATCTTTACTATAACCTGGTCGTTCTCGTCAGGCGTCTGGTCTCGGGGCACCACCACTTCTGCACAGGTCAAGTTCTGCAGTTCGTTTACCTGCAGACACACAGATCAAAATTAAAAACTCAAAACATTTATTAGGGACAAAAATATAAACTGAATGCAGTTCAGGCATGAAAGAATCTAGATTACCGTTTTCCCGCCCTTCCCAATAACTCGTCCAGCAGCAAAGGCGGGAACCTTGATATGCGCCTCCAGCTTCACCTCTTCCTTAGGTCCAAAGAAATTCTCTTCTTTTAACTTGCCAAAGATTCGACACTGAGCCTGCAGTCAGATGTGTTCAAGCACAGGTTAATCCTACTGAATTAGGTAAAACTTCTTTCAGTAATACTTCTGCACCACTAACACGTGAATAGATAAAATCAAGATAAATGCAAACTTCTGCTATGATTAAATTAAGTGACATAATTTTTAATCTTAGCATGAGTTTAATGCATTCATTTGGCTGTAAACGTGCAACACCTTAAACTGAGCCTCTGGTGGTCCGACAATGATGACCATCCTCTGCTTGGCATCCATTCCTTCTGCAGGGGCGATCTGAAAGAGGTCATTAAGAAAAAAGAAAGAAAAACAAAAAACAAAAAAAACACTTCACTTATGCTCCAGTTCCCATCAATCAAATGAAAACGGGAAGACCGCTAGCATCAAAATGTTATCATTGACATTCAGAGTCTCTACCCTCCTGTCAATCACTCACCTTGATTGAGGCTCCGGCAAAGTGTGACAGCTGTTTGATGTGTTGACCCTGTTTTCCAATGATGGCGCCCACTGCAAGTGCAGGAATGAACAGGTGAACAGTCTCCGATTCTGGGTGTCCCTGCTGGATATAAACAGCTTAGTACTACTGCGACTGGGAGAAGATCGCACGCACAGACGCCCCCCCCCCCAGAACATTTGCTCAACTTTCAAACACCAATGCGCAAATGCCAACAGTCGATCTTGTGGAAGCTGTTAAACTCATTAAGTGTCATCGGTGCTTACACCCTCTGCTTGAGATCACTGGTTGATCAGAAGAGGCATGTCCGCCCCCGCAGCGGTAAACGCAGATGCTACCGTTATGTCCAGTGGGGTTTCTACTCATTACTGATCAGCATGTTCCCAAAATCGTTGGGTGTTTTTGGGAACGTGCTGCGTGCTCAGATTAGTGTTAAAACATTTGGCAAACAGAGTCACACACCGATTCTGCTTACAGAAGCTATAGTCCCAGTTGGCTGCATGCAAAGGTTTACTGTTAGCAAAAATTAACAAGTTCCATCTAAGGAAAAAAACAAAAACTATCAAGTGGACAGTAATGTTTAAATATGAAGCCGTTTAGCTATTACACTATGGAGCCTTAATGCAAACTGGACCAGGAAATCACCGGTCTCTAGTGCGGCTGACTCAAGATCTCGAAAGGGAGGTGGTTGCATTGTCCCCCCACCCCCCCAAAAAAGAAAAAACAAAACAGAAGAAGTAGTACTTGTTGATTTTGGAGCGAGTCCAATTTTCCAGTCCATGTGCCAGCTGAGGGCACACTAACAAGTTGCTTTGGCAGGCTACAAAATGTGGAGAAGGGCTGTTGATGCAGAGGATCTTTTACTTGCCGTTCAAACCTTCACCTTCCCCGACAACTCAAATGTCATTTTGCAGAAACAATCTCCTAAAACTGATCAGAGACAGACAGCCTCTCTATTCACTTCACAAACACACTAGGAGCTGCCTAAATGTCACAAGAGGACAAACTGGATGCAACCCCCCTTAAAAATAAATAAACCCAAAACAAAACCCCACAGCAAGCAGCCACAAGCCGTGCAAAGCACTTTGGGGATGGGCAACTTACAGCAAGGGACTGGCTGCTCGCTGACAGCATAGGAGCCCAAAATGGCCCTTCACCCCCATAAGGACTGCACTAAAGGGGAAAAAACAAACATGATACCGAGTGGCTAAAAACAAACTCTCTACTCTAACAGATTTCACTAACCTGACCCAAGGAACCAGCACACCAAGTGTAACAATTAAACATGGCTGCCCTGGATTTGTGTAATGTAGTGTATGCAGTAGGCACATATCTGCAAGAGTGTCTCACTTACTCCAAATGATGAGGATCCACCATGGGCTCCAGGAGGTGTGATACTGGACATGGAGGGACCCATGCCTGGTGCTGTAGTGGGGAACAAACCTAAAGCATTCAGATTCAAGCCTGGAATCAAGTTGGATTGGAGCTGCAAAGAAAGGACAGCTCTATTAGCAATTCACATCTCACATTGCATGCTTTCACATCACCACCACATGGATTATCTAACCAACACTGCTATCACACATGATCTCTGGACAAAGGGAAAAAAAAAAAAAAAAAAAAAAAAAAAAAAACCAAAAAACCCCTCAAGCTTTAAGTTTAATTTCTCACAACAGGAAACAGTCTCCTTTAGATGTGCCTGCACTACTGGAAATGCTCCTTGCAGCCTGGAGGCAGCACACATCACGCCCACTCACTAGCTAAAAGATGCACTGGACAATTAACCACGCTACATCACAGAATTTGTACTACTGAACTGGACAAGTAAAGACCTCAAACGACAGCTGCCATCAAATCATATTCGTGTCTGCACATGCACCATTTTAGGTGAAGAAAATTTAAAAAAAAAAAAAAAATCTAACAATTTTCTGAATTAAACATCAACTCCCGAAGCAAAAACAGCTCGACTTCAGCTGGGACTTTTGCAAAGCCCGGACAAGCAAAATGAATCAAATTGTGAGCCTGAAGCATATTTTCTAGGACAGTCAGAAAATCTCAAATGAGGCATTGTCCACTTGGTAAACAATCACACAGAGCAGCTTCTCAAGCTTCTCACAGGCTGTTTTCACATTCCTTGTAAACTCAGTTTCAACAGCTGAGAAGACAGACTTCAATGGTACAGTCCCTCGCCACAATTTTGCAGCATTTGTGGGGTTTTCCCCTCCAATTTTGATGGAAAATATCAAAAGGCCAAGGAAAGATATGAAGGGAAGAAAAAAAAAAAAAATCTGTATCAGTGTGCTAAAAGATTAACTTCACTTATTGGTATTATTTTGATATAGCTCAGTCTTCATGTACAGAGCTTAACTGGAATAAATGTATAATTAATGAGATCATGGAAGGCAACTTTACAAGCAGATTTAAAAAACAAAAATCAATCACAGCAGTGTAAGAGTCACCTGTGGTTTAAAAACCTGTTGGCGAAGGCTCAAAATATCAAGTGCGTTTTCCCATATTATTGCCATGACCTATTAGTTTACATTTACATGACCCGTACCTCTTCCCAGTTACGTTGACAGTTTTCTTTCATGAATGGTTTAAATGTGTAACGTTTGAATCGTGAGATGGGATTTCCTGCTCTTCCTTTCAGAAAAAGGCAGGTCCAGCTGATCCCATGCTAAAAGGAAGCAGTGATGCACCTTTCCTTAGCATTCAAGGGAATTTCCTGGAGCTGTTATGATTTCCACAGACATATTGGGGGTCAGTGAGCTCTGCTAGGAAACTAAGCAAAATTCCCTCTTCACCCACAGCCACTGGAGTAGCAAAAAGAATATTCCTTTCTAGTGATTTCACAATACCTGACATGTGAAGGTGTCTTTTGTATTGAAGACTTAATACATAAATAATAAAACACTAAAAAGGTACACATATCTTTACAAGAAAACTGAGGATAGAAGAGTGCCATTACACCGTGGTAGTTCCAGATCACTCCCGTACATGTAAACGTCACTGTTCAAGTTCCTTACCAGATTAATTTGTTATCTGATTTCTTGATTTTATGTAAACCTAATCACAGAAAGTATCCTGGTGGCTCTAAGACCTGCCAGAAAATCCCCACCTCCCCCACCCGGGGCCTCTTTAACGGCCATGTCTGGCCAGTGTACTTGAAAGCCAAGAACATTAACAGACCATCTACGTCACTTTTAAAGAAACCGGTCACATTTATATTTACTGGAACAAAGTTACTTCAGATTTCCCCTTTGGAAAAGTGATTCATTCAAATTTTATTTATTTATTTATTTTTTTAAATTGCTTACGTTCATAGCAGCCATGTCACTCTCATAGGATTCCCTGATCTTCTTCATCACTTCCTCCTCAGCTTTTGCACATGCCTCAATGGAGCCCTTTACTGTGATGGTCCGTTCTGGGTTGTACAGGGTTAGGTCCTGAAGACTGGACAGAATAAAGAAGGTTGGAGGTGCATTAGAACTTCTTTTGTTCTCAAAGTGTATAGACCACAGAAGTACAACATTAAAATGTATGCCACGCTACTTTTATAAACCGACTGCACAGACTGCAAACTGTTAATAGGTAGAGCTTCAATGAACTCTTTGCAACTTACGGTGAGATTGTGATCTTGGTCCCCGTTTCCTGCTCAATTTTCTTCAGGTTGCGTCCTTCTTTACCTATTAATCTTCCCACAAAGCTGTTGTGTGCAAGGATCTTTAGTGGGATCTCCTCAGTACTGTGGGAAAAAGGGGTTGCGAAGTCAAATGAAAAACAAAATCTGATACAATCAGTTCTATTACTTTTCCTACATGCTGCAAACAGACAGGGCTGATATATTTTATGCAAAGCCAAGATATGACGTCTGAACTCGTAAGTAGTTAAAAATGTGAGCCATTATAGGGACGCGGAAAGCGGTTTTTATGAAGCAGCTTTGATACGATTTGTCAAAGTGATTTATTTATAAAATTATAAATAACAGCATCACAGTTGCAGTTATACCCTCATTTTAGTTCAGTGTAACAGTAGATTCAGCCAAAGGTTAATAGGTGACAAAACTGAACTAAGGTACACATTTACTTATTTTGTTATAAACTCACAACTTTGTGTCAAGGGCTTCCTTCTGCATGATGTCCATGATGGTTTTGCAAGCGTTCGAACAGCCATCAGGGGTTGAGTGAATAGTGATGGGTTTCTCTGCAGCACCTGCGTTCTCTTTTCTGTGGATGTCAATCCTGACACAAAGAAAAGGCGCTCATCATATCGCATCATAACGGCCAGCAGTGCAGAAAAGGAAAGGAGGACACCGCTGACATGCGATGCCGAGTATAATTCCTGACCTCCGTGTACGTACTTTGAGTGGGTCTGTTTGGTGATGTTGCGGATAGTGGCACCCTCCTTGCCAATGATTGCCCCTACAAACTGCGTGGGAACCAGCATGCGTAGCGGGATGTCTGACTGCACTTTAGGCCGGGCGCCCAAACCCGGAGAGCCAGACCGAGGGGGTCCGCGGGCATTAAAGCCTCTCCGGCCCCCTGCTGGAGGACCCTCTGGTGTCGCCGTCTCATCTGGGATATAGGACACTTTCAAGGTATAGTTCTCCATCATAGATCCATTCAGCTTCTCCATTGCCCTGAAAAGAATTAAAGATGTCAGCATGTAAACCTCTCGATTGCTACCGAACGTTTAATTTAAGAGCAAAGGAAGGCTTGCAGACATGGAGTAAAAAAACCTACAAAGCTTCAAGTTTGACTCTTCATTAATTGAGGAAACCAAAAAACAGGTAGGGAAATTTAAACAAAGAGGCTTTAATGCAAATTGATTTGTGTCTTATGAACAAGGTCCAAACCCAACATTCCCAGCAGGTACTGGGGATCTGGCCAAACGCCACCTTTCAGTTATCCTATGTCAGCATTCACACATCTCCCTCATTAGCCTCAAGGATTTAGATTTTTAATGAACTGATCAATTATTCCAAGAGACTCTTCCAACCACCTCTTGCAGAGTAGTATGATACATGTACACCAGGGGGCACCAGATGGCTAATTTAACCCCCTCCATCTCCAACACACACAAAGCGCCAGTTATCATTGCATGTCAAATTAAACTAGACTGGGTGTTGGAAGGAGGAAATCAGGTGCACTGTAAGAACATTTGACAGAGGAAGTTGATGTGGTGTCAAACAATGTGGGGAATAAAATGGGAAAGCTTGAGCAGATTCATGTCAGAGGCATCAAGACAGATGAGATAGAGGTTAATGACGTGAATACTGTGTGTGCGTACTCACAGCCTAGCCTGGTCCTTGGTAGCATACCGAACATTGACAACTGCAGTCTCTGTATCAGTGTTTACTGTGAGAATACACAAAGTCAGCACAAATCCAACAATGACGGTGAAAGTTGACCAACCTGGGTTACTCTAAAATTTCATTAGGAAGCTAATAAAGCATTTACTTGAAAACAATTGTACAGCAAGGAAGGATCTGGAAAAACTGATTTCAGTGCAGGGTGTGTCTTGTAACACGAAGCTTAATCAACAGTATATTTACCTTGTTCACAGCTCTGTACTGCACCATACTGAGCAAGCATACCATCCAAAACCTGAGGGGAGAGGGAAGAAAAAAAATAAAATGAATAAATAAAAATGAGTACATAGTGTCTAAAGGATTTGATCTGAACCCACTGGTGAACAGAAGATCATGCAGAAGAATAGGCCTAGCCCCCTGCCAGGACATACTCCATTTCTGAACCCAAGTTCAAAGATGTGTTACACTGATAAAATTCGCTGCTTCTTGTAAAAGCTTGTCAACCCAAATTATGACACTCCCTGTGGGAAGCTGGTGTCTTTCATTCTTTATTTTTAATTGATTATTTTTATAAAACAGAAGTAACATTTTAAATAGAAAATCTTAGAAACGCTGTAAACAGCAGACAAAAGCATAAATTGCATAATGAAGGACTTGTTTGTGGGATTTATTTGAATAGTGGCAAATACACCAGATTAAGATCATCAGCATGTTGAATCCACACAGAAGAGGTGCGTTGGGAGAAACCTTAGCATATGCACATAACAGAAAACCCCACCAAGCTAGCAATCCGCTCAAATCACGAGACTTTGTTTCATAGATGTGATCAAATGTGAGCAAATGTGAGCGAGAAGAGGAGGGGGGAGCGAGCTGGCTCCCATCTGAGCTAAGACCTCCACCATGCTTGAACCCATGGCCACACCCTCAGGAGCTCAACCCCACTTTTTAGCCAACAGGACCACATCCCCATCTGTCCCACCCCGCACCCCAACCCTACCAACCCACCAACCAGACGGCCTCCCGCCTCTTTGCCATCTCCACTCTCCATCATTGGCTGCTCCAGCACTGATACGAGTTCCCTGAAACCAGGAGTTACTGGCTGCTGGCTGGCTACTCTGCCTGTCCATCTACAGAGTCTGGCCAATGGGAATCCAGGCCATTCAGGAAAGGGTGGGGTACATTCCAGCAGGAAGCAGCAGCAGCAGCTGGGGGAGGGGTGTAAATTCATGCTACACATTCTGTGAATCAGCGCACATGAAAGGGAAGGGGAAACAGTCCAGGCCCACCCACTCACTACAGCTCGTGAACACGCCGCTACTCTCGCCACCATTCTCTAGCTGGAAGGTTTTTACACACACAAAATATGACCCGTTTGTCTTATCTACCTGATAAGATACATACAAGGCCTTTGCATCAAAAGACCTCTTTCTATTCAGTTGCTCCATTCTAAACCACCTCCCCCCTCGCTTTTGAGGGGAGAGAAATCTCCATGTCACCTTTAGAGAAAGCAGAAAGCTGCCTCGCTACATACTAGGAACATGGGTGTATCTGGAGCTGGAGTTAAGGGACATGCGTAGGCAAAGCGAGCCCACCATTACTTACACAAAAAACAAACAAAAAAACCCAACACCCTGAGCGTGTCCGTAGCCATTTGATCATACTGACTGAAGCAGGCTGAAATCTAAAGTCATGCATTAACCTTTACACTCTTGTAGTTCAGAACAGTGGGGAACAATTGCGCAATTGAACATGAGAATTCTCTTGTTTGGCTTCCATGGTCTTTACAAAGCAGGTTTTTATTTTTTTTTTTTTTTTAAATATAAATTGCAGTGCAAGCACACGCCAAGACAGCTAAACCTCTGCAGTGGAGGTGATGTAGCTGGGGGAGAGAGTCACGTAAAGCTGTGTTAAAGCTGCCACATTCCACATGCAAGTGCGTAATTTTGACTTTGGATAAATTGCAGCATTTTCAAAGCTTTAAAAAGAAAATCACTGCCAAAGTTCAAAATTTTTCAATTTAAGCTCACAAAAATCTTTTAGGTGTGCCCAGCAGATTAGTGTGTAAGAACGTGGAGGAGACACCAGTTTGTCTTTTTAAATGCCTACAAATGCAGGGGGAAAAAAAAAAAAAAAAAAAAAAGAGGTGCTATGCATGACACACACATGACTGTTGCTCAACACAGACTATTTCTTTCCCCTACTAATCAGGCAACGGCCTTGAAGTCCTGACCATGTCAAAGCTCAACATTTCTATTGGTATTCATCCCACCCCCCATTTCACGTGTAGCTTTTGTGCAAATTAATTACGTCAGCTTAGGTTTAAACCTATCAGAATGCTCACTTCTTAACCTCGTGAACTTATACATCTGAGAACAGTTTTGTAAAATTTAAAATCAGTTTTCTGAAGAATTTACAGAACTAAGAGAAAATTTGTTTGGTTTTTTTGGAGGGGGTGCCTAATATATCAAGGTACACTCTGAGACTCAAAAATCAAGCCAAATAATACACCCTGTTAAATACTACTTTATGTAGCAGCTGTCATTTTGGAGCTGAATAGCAAACACTAAGTCATGAACTGTTATTTCAGAGAATGTTTAAAACAAACAGTATTTTGTACAGTTTAATGCAACAGCGTAATAAGCCTCAAATTGTGCATTGCGTAAAATGTGTCCAGCAAATTAAGATCCACCTCACTTCCATGTGAGCCTGCACCGCTAACTATCTCACAAACCCGACAAAAGCATTACAAATGTATCTGTTGCAGTGGTCTGCATACAATTGAGCAAGGGCTGATTTTATTTAGCCACCTTTCTCAATGTCAGGTACCGATATCTGTAGCAAATAAAACTACCAATACCCACATGCATTGTATGCTTTAGACAAAGAAAAATTCACAAGTAAAATGACAATTTAAAGGAAAAAAAAAAAATTATATGCAGTGCCATACACCAAAGGAGGACTTGAAGCCAGGTCAACCCATGGGTTGCATGAATCTTTCACAACCCTTCAGACAACACTGATTTATTTTTAATTCATTTCCACTTTTTTTGTGCAAGAACACACATTGAAAGTGAAAGCCTCGTCACACACACACAAACTAGCCCATGTGATCAGTGGTGAAGGACACCATGGCGAAACAATCAACTCACGTTTCCCCATTTAAAAACATCAGCAAGCAGCTTTTTTGTTTTACAAGTCTCTGCGAGCAGCAAACACATGTAGAACCAGTGCTACGAACATACTCTCCTGCTCAGGCAGGAGTGTATCATCTGGAGAGTCTACCCTCATTAAATCTTTTTTTTCCCCTAAAAAGCCAAAACACCACAACACTCAAAGGTAGTGAAAATTTAATAAACACAAATTAAAATCTCTTCTAATCCTGACTGTCAACTGCCTAGTGACATTAGAGTCCCCCCCACCCTCCTCACCCACCGATACGGTCAGTATGTTGCGCTAAGCTACAGCAGCCAAAGTCAAACTAATCATCAAGTGCATGCTCAATTGAAACCCAAAAGGAGGCAAGGTAACTGCAGAGGCCACTAAATGAGAGCCCAGTTGGGCTGCCCCATGGTGCCCCGCCCTGGAAGCGGTTAGCAGCCTGTTAGCACTCACCTCCCACTGCATGTGAGGCGGGATGTTCCTGATCTGCAGCTTACAGCTCCTGGAGAGGGAACAAGAGGGGAAGAGGGTGAGGGGTGAATGGATAAAGAAAGTGAAGGTAGATGGGACAAAAGACAGGAGAAGAGAAAGCAAAAGCTAGTTAATAAGTGACAATACTAAGGATAATACAGAAGGGATTTGTGTTTTGTTTTGGGGGGTTTTAAAAAAAAAAAAAAAAAAAAAAAAAAAAAAAAAGGACTTATTTCTCAGTAAGCTGGACACTGACAGAAGGTCTTTAATTCCACTCTAAACTCAGGTGTACTGAAACAGCCTGCACGAAATAGAGGAAAAAAAAAAAAAAAAAAAAAAAAAAAAAAAGTGGGCTAGTTTAGTTTCAAGTTTCCCCAAATTCAAATTAATGTAACACACGCACACTCACGTACACCACGCCCTTCTCCCTAATTATCAGCTGTGTTACAGAGTGCAAAGAGTGACAAGGGGAAGAAGGGGACAAGGAAAAAAAAAAAAAAAAAAAAAAAATCCAACAGATGGTGGTAGTAAGAAGAAAGCTGAGGGGGAAAGGGAAAAAAAAGATTGAGAATAATGTATTAAAATGTCTCGTCTACGCAACCTGACTCTAGCATGCATCCTATAGTACTGAATCATGAGGTTTTAACAACTGCAAGGCTCAGACCCAGTGTTTTGTTGTTGTTGTTTTTTTGTTTGTTTTTTTTAAACCAAAAGTTTGAACCAGCTGTTGTATTTAAAAAAAAAAAAAAAAAAATGGGGAAGGGGAACTGGCAGTGCGTGTGCCTCTCAGAAGCTCTAAAGGAAATCTCCGCTTGCTACATCACATTACATAGGAAGAGTGAAAAAAAAAAAAAGTATGCTTGTTCAGAGTGTGCATGCAGCAGAAGCAAGTGGAGACAAACAGTTGAGTTTTGCATTGTTGCATAGGAAGGAATAATTGAGACAGAAAATTATTGCTTTATGATTCCCACTTTCATTATGTTTACAGCTGCATAAGTGTAGTGGTTATGTGTGGAGGTCATGCAGACAGTAGGCCTTCTGGATCAGTTACTCTAAGTTTCATAAGGGTCTGTCTGCATGTTGTGTAAAAATGTGAGAAAAGTAAAGGCCACTCCAAAGTCCGCTGCCTGTTGACACACACACACACACACACACACACACACACACACACACACACACACACACACACCCCTAAAGAAAAGGCGTACATATGGCTTTGAGCTGAGGCATGCACACACACACACACGACGTGGAATGAAACCTTGACCCCAGACCAGTTCCACATCGGCTTTACATGCACATCGCACATTATACACACATTGTTCCGTGCAGCCAGTTTAGCATTACGTTGTGTGCACATTTTTGCCCCGTGTGTAAAGTCTAGAATTTTACTACATATTTTCACCCCCTTTTCTCTTAAATGTCCCTGAGCTCCTCAGCATGTACAGGATGGATTTAAAAAACAAACAAACAAACAACAAGACCATTAACAGTGGGGTAGTTTGCGCAAGATGGCACCTTTCAACATGCAGCATTTATGAACTCCCCTTTCACGCAGTGAACTTAATTTTTAGGATCAAGATGTACTACACAATTTTGAAACTTTCCATACATGCATGTGCGCACACTAAAAATTGTACTGCATGTGTACAACAAGGGCCATAAAGCTGAAATTACTCAGCTTAGCCACTAGGACTACAGTCACACTTATAGGTGTACAATATATTTAGTACCACGCATTAAAGAAACTACTTAACTCTAAATGGGCAAATTGTAAAGAAAACTTCCCAAATAACTCCCACCAGGAATTTCAGCCCTTTCCGGCCCACTGTGCCATTCCTGGCTGATCTTGCAGCATCTCCCCACACATTTGGTATGCTCTGCATTGCGGTGGGAACGCCATGCGAAATGTGCAAATGCACAAAGCACTTCCAGTCGGATTAACCTATACCCACACACACACACACACAAGAAGTCAGCCAGGGTATGTGGTGGGGTGGGGGGTTGTGGGTGGTATACATTCCCCAGTCCCAGTCTTTGATTTGGGGAGGGGTGGGTGTGTGTGAGGCTGTGTGAGTGGGGTGTGGTATTGGGGGGGGGATAGCCCAGTTTCAAGCAAGGGTAACAAGGGCCCTCTCTGCCCCGTGGGGGTGGGGCCCCGTTGCCATGGACACGGACAAGTCCACTGACAGGAACATGTAGAGCAGGGTTAAAAGTGGGAGGGGGAGGAAAGGAGGGAGGGCCAAGAGTGACTAGGGTTGGCTCGTCATGTGATGGCCAGGAGGAGGCCGAGCACCTTATTTACTTTCAAAACGGACCAACATTCGTCCCCATTCTTGGAGCCCAGCTGAGACCTGTGGCCTCCTGATGGGAGACCGTGCATACAGGTGGTTTCAATAGACACGTATACACAAGCATGCAAATGTATACTACAACAGCATTCACAAGCTGAGCAGAATAATGCTGCATGATACCTGTAGTCATCTCCATTTCTTTGCCTCAATCATCCCCCCATAATGAAGCACTCTACGTCAACACCATTGTTGACAGAGAGAAACACACGAGGTCTGTGCTCAACGCCCATCCACAGCCACTGCTTATTCAGAAGGCAGAGGTTCTGAATGACTGAACTCCACACAGTCTGGTTTCCACTGCCCTCACAGGCCTTACGTGCATGCAAACCATGCACCCAATAAACTACATTAATGCATGTGGATATGTTGAAATTCTTGGCAGTTGCAGAGTTGAACAGTTAGAGCTTGCCATATGCAAAAAGCCATTACGCACTGATGTCTTTACCTCCAGATCTCACAGAACAGGTTTAAGAACAAGCTAAAAGTACAATGCCAGTCTGATTTCAGTCTAGACTGAGGGAGAGTTAGCATTTGCCTGCAGTCCAAGTAAAACAAGGGGCCACATTCATAATTCTCTGGCACCCCAACTCGCCTTTTTTTTTTGGAAGGGGGGGGGGGGGTGCAGGTGGGGCCCCATGCTGACCCTGTGACTGAGAATTCTTACACTAGGAGTGATTTCTATAAGCAACCATGAGAAGTTTGAGTACTATCCCAATTTAATTTACAATTTAAACCCAGCCTTAGAAACAAAATTACCAGGACTAAAATGTTACTAAAGAACTGACTTTAAAGGAAGTTGTGTACATTTAGACACGCGTGTTTAATGTCCGTCTTCCTCTCAAACACACACGCATACATGTGTGGGGCCACCACCCCCTTACAACCATGCCATTTTCTTTCTTCCTGTACATGTGACGCATATGTGCACGTGGGGATGGGCAAGCTGCATTTTTTTACGTTGTTGAAAAAAAAAAAAATTAAAAAATATCCAAGTAGAGAGTAGAATTCAACCCTATACACCACCTCAGTTTGGGTTTACCTGTGGTGCAATTGCATCATAGGAGATTTTTAAAATCATGTATTTATTATTTTTAAAATATATACGTACACAAACACAAAAAAAATATAAAACTAAGTCAGAGCTTTACATAACTGAATTTTTAAGCTGAAGAAAAATTACACGCTTTCCACAGAACAATCGTATAAAGGAGATATTGGCGAGAATGAGTGAATGTTATCTTTAAAATGGCGGATTTTTTTTTCCTTCAAGAGACTTTAACACAATATTTTATTTTAGAAAAAGGTCACGCAACGTAAGAAGCAAACGTTCATAAATTAACTCAAAGTTAATAACCAAGAGCGCCGTGTATGTGCAGAAAATGCGTTTCCAATTGAATAATTACGTTGCGTTATTCTGTTAATGCGTACAGTCCATTTTTTTAAGACTCCCTAAGACAAACCCAATGTTATACCAAATGCATAGATCATCATTTTGGTGCTCTTTTGGTCACACGCGTGATAGAGCCATGGGAATACGCACAAAAAAAAAAAAAAAAAAAAAAATTATAATTGGGCCCCAACCTGGTTCGCTTGAAATTATAAAAATACCACATCCCCACAAACCATGTCATCGTATTCAGTGGAATCTGTATGAACTCCAAACTATAGCCACCCCACCTTGATCCTCATCTGCTCTAGCACTTCCCCCTTCCTAATAGGTTCAAAGGTGATTGGCCAAGCCCCCCAGTTCATATTTGCAAGCTGGAATGCAAAGAGGGGCCCCAGTGTCCGTGTGTGTTGGGTGTGTGCGTGTGTAGCTTATACTCAGAATACTGTTCCCATTGACTGCGTTCCATGTTGTAAAGGAAGGGCACGTTTTTTACCTTTCTGAAATGTGGCGCAAACTCTACGGTGTGCACAAAAACAATCACCACAGCGTTTAGAGGGGACGTCCGAAGATCTGACGCAAATTCTCATTTAAGTACACCTGGTTTATTTAACCAAGCTACAATTTAGACCAACAGCCCACCAGGAAATGCTTCTATGATGTCCACGTGGAAAATACATTTCATGTGAAGGTCTCGCGAATTCTGCGTTTGCTCCATTTTATAACCAAAATGCTTTTTTAAATAAATACAAATTACGGGGAGCAGTTTTTTTTGTTTTTTTTTTTAATGCCTACGTGTTCCAGCAGGACTTTGTGATTTCAAGTGTGACCCATTTCTTTACATAAGAGCAGATCACAGTTAAACGTTGAGAACAAACAATGCAAACCTGCAATACTAGTCAGAAATTGCCGCAACCATCATCAAGCAAAAGCAATTTAATTCAAGAAAATGCTTATTTTTCACCAAACAGCATCGCCACCAAATAATATAAAAATACGCACACCATGTCAAAAATCGCCCCTATGTTTAAGTCCACTGCACATATTCCGAGGACCACACAAAAAAATATATTGTGCACCTTTGGAAATCATACACCGAACCGCCCAGTGTGTCTACGGGCGTCTAACTCTGAAACCAAGGGTTTTCGTGACTTGGGTCCCAAACCTCCCATTCCACTCGCGTATGGAGTCCATCTCATGCAACAGCAGCACAATGTGCTGAAGAGGGCGGAAGCGCAGGGCAAGCAAGGGAGAATGACGGGCAGATCCTTCTCAAATGGACGACTTCACAAGGCCTGTACGCCTCAAATCCAGCCTGCACTCACTCAGCACACATTTCAGCCTGCACACTCGGGGCTTTGGTACTCGCCCTGAGCTTTGCGCTTTAATATCGCCAAGAACTGCACGTATACACTAAAAAACACAAGAGTGAATGGAGCAAGCGAGGAGAAGACAGCCATGAGATGGTTTAACTCAAATGCACGACGGTTTTGGGAGCACCCCCTCAGTCATGGCGAGAGGAAGGAACAGACCGCCATACGCCCCTTTTATTTGACCCCAAAGAGCATTCAGGGAAAAAATAAGGGGGGGAAAATGATGGGCGTACGTATTTTAACTAAAATAAATATGTAACGCTTGGCAACAAACACACATGCAGCATTATTAAAACACTCTCTCGCACACACACACACACACACACACGAGGTCAAAGTAAAAAAAAAAAAAAGACGAGGAAGAGAGGGTGACCGATTTAAAAATATATGTGGGGCTTCTACGAGTTTAACCAAGCACTATTTAATAAAAACCCACGTACCTTTGACGTTTAGGGACCGAGTGCTCCACTTCAAGAACTTTTCCGTGAAGTTCAACTTTACCTTAAAAAGAAAAGAGAAATTTAGATTATCAAAACACAGCAACGTTAATTTCATTAACCACATGACCTCTCGTGTAGGCCTCCATACTGCTGAGAAAACAAACCCCCCCAAAAAAGAAAACGGGAGTTAATGTTTACTACTAAAAATCCAGAGAAGCACACATAGGCATGACTGCGAGCTGGATATTTCTCGCATAGGAGCACAAATTGTTCAAAGTGTGTGAGCCACTGGTAGCACGAGGACAAATGAGCCTGACATTAGCACTATTCGTAAAATAGTGAACGAGTTTAGCTCAGCTGTTACGTGTTCTGTAGGTGCATGCTTAACTTGAAATTAGACAACAAGCCGTGAAGGGTTGGGGTGATTAATGTACAAAAAAGGCTAAATGTGGTGTGCCTGCCTGAGTTAGTTGGCCTACATTTGGCCAACACAATTAAACCACCTGGTGTGTCAGCATGGACGAAATGGCTTCACAGTGTAGCGAGTGGAGGCTGTTGGAGAAGGCCTGTATTTTGAAACCTGGAGAAGAGTGCAAGTTCCAGTAGAAACTGGTGAAAGCGGCGACACATTACTCTTCAATCGTGCCAAGCTGGGGCTGTGTGATAGAGCTCACAATAAGGGTTCACTTCACGGCTTCCACAGCCCCGCTCGCTGCCCTGAACGGCACATAACGTGCATTGCTTACACTGAGGATTGTGTTTACTCTAGCATTTTACCAAGCTACACTCAGTCAAATTACAAGGGCAGAATTTCACTCAAACCTGGGGGAAGCCATTTGTGTGAGCCCCACGGTGTCAAAAGGCCAAGTAAAGGTTGTGTGAGAGAAAGAAACGCTTGGATACACCCCCACCCTACAGGACTACATGCATTTCTCATAGGGTCCCCCCCCCACCAGAAGTAAGGCAATCTTCACACAATTGCAGCAGTTTGGGAGAATTTCCTAATGGCACCTTTTTGCCCCAGATTATCTCACCTGAAAGAACATCGATGGCCTTCATTGCTGCCTTCTCGTCCGGGCAATCCACAAACGCATAGCCAGTTTTGACAAGAAATGGACCACTGTGCGGAATCTTCCACTGCTCAAAGATAGTTTCGAAGTCCTCCTCGCTCGCCTCTGCGCTTACGTTGCCAATGTATAGCTTATTCATGTTCTGCGCCGAAAGGGACAATCTTTACGCTGAGGGAGAGATAGTTATTTGCTCTCGCGGATGTGCAGTGTTTGGAGTAGCCTAAATCGCCTTTACTACTACGGAGTGGCTGTGGCGTGCTTCCCGGTCGTTCAAGCCACAGATAGATTTAAACTGGCAGCCTCACAGTGCGTTTGCGCTCCCTCGCCCCTCTGTCTCTATCGCGCAATAAATAAATGCTCAATTATTAATCTCGTGTCTCCGAACGATGGCGGGCTGGGTGAAAAGGAGGAGAAACTACTTTGTGTCTTCCTCCAAACCCCTTGGCAAAGAGACAGAGAATGTCACACACGGTAAGGCTGGCGCCCGCCTCTAAGTCTAGAGCCTAGAATAAGAAGAAGAAGAAGGGGGGAGAGAAAAAAAAATCCTCAGCTATTCCGGCTTTTTTGAATGAGCCACGTGTTCAAACTACAAATCAGCCCACACGTGAGGAATCCCAATTGCTCAATTAAGTGTTTGGGATTGGGGAAAATTGCACGGGAATCTGGGGTGGGGACAGCAAAGGGGAGTGAAGAAAAAAAGGAGGGGAAGAGTGGATTGGTGTTGGGAAAAAACCTGGCGAGCTTTGTGCGTAAAGGGATTCCGTGAGAAACTAGTGTATCTTTACTAGAATCACACTCGTGTGCCTTTCTCTGCACAGCCTCGACTCTCATTGGTCGAATGAGGAATAGTAAAAACGGCGGTGCGCGCACGCACGCCCATAGCAGGGAGACGCTGATATTGCGGGGGCTTGTGCGCACGGCTGTGCTAAGTGCGCTGCATTGGCGACACAGCGGATGGAAAAGGGGGTGGGGACACTCATAAATGATTTTTTTTTTTACACCATATTGTTAAATTGCATATAGAGCGCATTCAGTTGTACGTATTTTGAGTGGGGAAAGGTCCTGTGAAACTCCTTGGGCCCTCACGCATTGTGGGAATGACACGTAGGCTACTACTCTCCATGACGGTATCCATCTTCTGCAAAGAGTGGAGTCATGCCCTCTCTGATCCACAACTCAAAGTCCAACAGCAGGCCCCATTTGCTCTTGGTCACGTCGAGAGGGTATCTTTGGGCGAAATGAGTGCTGCCACGCCATTTGTTTTGTCGTCTTTCGGGCTGTTTGGCACAACTACGAAGCGTTGGCCATGTGGAGCGAATCACACATGGCGAATCCTCTCTGCTATACCCCAGCATGGATTTGAATTTACTGAAAGAGGGAGGGGTCTCCCACACCAATGTGCCCCTAGCGTACTATGTAAAGCAAAGCCCAGTTCAATCACGTGTGGAATACGTGTCTTAAAACATTACACAACTGTCTGTAAGATCTTTTGTAAACCATAGGCAGAGGTCGACAGTTTACGAACGGGTCGCTCCACAGGTCATTTCTGCATACACAGGACTAATTGGCAGATTAATCAATGCCTGGCGATGTCAATAAGATGATATATTGTCAGGGCACAAAGTTTCAAAACACTAATGATCCCCCAAAGCGTAAATTTATAAGCACATGTACAGTCAAGTACCACAATAAATTCTGCCTTTGTGCAGGCTATAGTTTGCAGTGTTCCTGAACGTTACTGCAATATACGGAGAGCATAATTCAGCCGCAGTGGCTGCCAAAATGACCATAAAATTGAATCCGTGCCCCTTTAAAGCAGTTTGAGAGAAGAGCTAGTAGAAAACTTTTAGCATTCATTTTATAGCATTAGTTTCAGATTTATGCACCAAACAAGCTGGCACCCAAATGCATCTGTCTGCATTATAATGTTAAAGTTCAGCTTTAAACCCAGCACCTTTAAAGCGAGGCTTAAACTTCATCACGTGTTCAGGAGACGTGACACAGTATACTTTAGATATGTGCTGCATGGATCTATTTTCTTTTCAGGATCGTGTGTGGGGATACAGGAGGGCACGCTTTCATTCATAAAATTGTGTTAGATGAATCGGCGTGACGGGTTAGTTAGAAGTAGCCAAAGAGCAACAATGTCAACTACAAAAAAGTTACATAATAGCAGTAACTTTCATCTCATTCTCCTTTAAATGCATGGGTTTTTTTTAATCTTATTCTTTTATTTTAACTCATTGTAAGCCCATGTTTGACTTGTGGCCATCTTGTTTTGAAAAGTATTTTAAGAAAGAGTTAGAAACGTGAGTGGGTGTAGTCATCTCTGCAGCCCTGCAAGTGGCATTACAAAAAAGAAGGGAACAAAAGCTTTTCTCTGGAGCTGAGGTGATAGCACCGTGTCTCTGAAGCGTCTGCTAATGAACAGGCCAAGGTGTGCGTGTTCATGTAAAGCAGGTTACAAAGGGAGTGTTGGCCCTTCAGCCACTGGCTCACAGACCGGGGCCATTGCTGTCTCGGTGGGTCTACTCCTCTGCTGCTGAACAAACACACCGAGCTGTCTGATTGGTCGAGAAGGCTGTCCAATCGGAGAGCCGCAAACCTGCTCCGTACTATTCCTGCTGGCTCGGCCTCAACGCGCTCATTCATTGGCTCCCCGGCTCGACTATTCTATATGAATCAGCGCGCCAATCATGCATTTCTCCCCATGTTTGCCCAGTTTGGCTTTTGTCATGGCTTGAAGCATGAAGATGTAACGAAACACGCCAGTGATTAAATCCGAAGCGCTTTGCGTTTAAAAAAATACCCTCTTTAAAACTTTCCGAGAACTTTATGTTGTATTTGGATTTATAGGGCAACCCTTAAATAGGTTAAGTGATAAAGGCGTGAAATAGGGTTTAAAATTCAACTTTAGAGCAACTTTCTATCGACTTTTAATCGTTTCATAATTTGTTACAAGACCTGCTCCCCGAAAAGTTTCTTATTAACTTATTAGTGAGTGTTTAGATCTCTGTAGTCTTTCTCCTGTATGGATCTATATGAGGGTTATTTAAAACCAGGGCGCTTTCCGTCGGCCTAGTTAAGCTCATACAATTTTTTAAAACCCCGTTTATTAGTCGTTAACCATTTCCACTCCTCGTGAAATAACGAAACGCACACGGATGGGGCTCTGTGTCAATGCCAGCTCTGCCAGCTGGGCAGTGTCTCCGAGCTGGTAGTCTCACAGGCTGAACGTATAGAGACAGCAGTCATGTTAAGTTGCTCTCCAGTCTCTGTCGGTTTAAATGAGCCGATGCATGGCTGCAGCCTGCGTGTGTGTGTGTGTCTGTGTGTGTGTGTGTGGCTGCAGGCTCTGCAAGAGGAGTAGTGAATGTATCGCTGAGGAATGTACAGAAAGTCTCCCCGCCCCCAGCTTCAGGGCTCCTCGCTATGGACAAATTCCATAGGGGGCAAAACTGACATAAAGTTTCAGACTAGACTGCATCCTATGTGGGAAGATTTTCTGCGGTTAATGTCGGTGTAGGAAAAGAACTGACAAAATCGATCTGTTTAAACATAGTCTAGGATATTTCTAGAGGGAAAGTCAAGGAGGGAAAGAAGGGAGGGAGATTGTTTAGGTTTTTTTTTTAAAAGAGAGAGCTTATAGCCCAACTTTGAGCTGCTGGCCTCGCTCCAAGATATAGTCTACGTCGCCAAGCGCAAGGCTCTTTCACAATCCTATTTAGGCTACAGAGAATCAAGGATTCTGTTTTCCGGTGAGATTGCTTTATTATGTTTTTATTTATTTATTTATTTGTTGCGAGGCGATTCGCATCTTTAACAACATTGTCGTTCCACGTGAGTTTTAACCATTTAATCCAGTTGCTGACCGCTTCGGACAAGAGTCAGGGAAGACTGTGGTGAACGCCATGTTGAGAAGAATCTAGAGCCTTACAGTATCATTAACTAAAAGCAAACAATGTCCTTAACGACGTTAATGCAACTGCGTTTTTATTTTTTTCATTTTTCTGCTCCATACATGTGTTTTCTATTGTCATCAAGTGCTTTCATGCAGGCTCCAAAAAACCCTTAAAAAAGGGCATGTTTATTCCACAGATTCTGCTTTGAGATGACACCCTTCATCTCATTAGAAAATGGCGGTTTGTGCCCCCCTAAAGCACATGCCAAGGAATATTTCTTGTAGCAGTTAAATGGGGATAGCCATAGCCTGCTGGCAAAATAGCAAATATTCCAGATAATATCTCTGTTATGTTTTTTTTAAAAAGACGAATAATCCCAGTAAAGAATCTGCCCTAGCTTTTTTCTCGCTTTCTCGTCTTATACACCCTTTTCACCCCCCAGACACAACTTAAATCCTGGGAATTTGTGTGGAAAAGTTTCTTCTTCCTATGCCATCAGTAGATGATAGGACTGCTTATATATGCTGATGTTTTAAATGAAATAATCATCCCTTTGTTTTGTTTTTTTTGCTGGAAAAGGAGGGGAGGTTTAAAAAGCAACCAAACGTAGCTGCCGTCACACGATTGTTTGGTTTCAGTTGGCAGCAACTGTTCCTTTATTAATTTATCTATTTTTGTAATTAAAATATTTACCAAGTAGCTGATCATTTGGTTATATTCTGAGCTTAGTGAACACCCCACAAAGCATGGCGTCTGTAGCAGCTGTAATTACAAATTCTTATTTCTTCTTCTTTTTTTCCTCTCTTTTTAAAAATTTAACACCAAATTAACAAAAATGCACTTTGATGTCATAAACATTTGTTGATTTTTGTGTTTTATGTTATCTGGAGCTGACTGCATTTTTTTTGGTCTATTGTTGTGGAGCCTTTGTGTAGGTTAGCAGCACATGTTGATCAAGGATGAAAAGTTTTCACGCAGAGTCACATGAACATTTGCAGACTTTGGTATACATTGCAGCTATACTGAACGGCCATGCTTTAGCGTGTGGCTTTGTCTCTCTTATAGGAAACCTTCCCCTCTGGCAGCTGTTGTTTACTGGTTTCAGCACCTTGATTGATTAGTTACAGTGTGATACGTGTTGAGAAAAATTCCTCCCTTAACGCCAACCCCCCCAAAAAACAATCAATTTCTTCAATGACTTGTTTTCTGAAAGAAGATGGAAACATGATTTGCTGTTCTTTGGAGTTTTAACACTTTGCAATTTTGCACTGGGTTTGTGTTTGTTGTGCGAGAAAGTGCGTGATTTGCTGAATCTTAAGCAGAGTCAGTTGTCCGTTTCCTCTGATTAGAAATGCAGGTGTGATTTAAAAGCATGTGGATATTGAATATTTAAAATAAAGTGCTGTGATGATCATCTGTGACTTTGAATATTTTTGTTCATTAATTTAAGTGTTTAAAAAAACACAAATAGTTTATGGACATTTTCTTCAACCATCTAGCTTTTAAATGTTAAAGATAATAATTAACGTTTTAATTAGTGCGTGGATTGCCACTTGGGTTTAGCAGTCAGGTATAGATGCATGCAAAACATTTAAATGTTTTTAAATGGCTATTTAATTATTTTAACATGTTAATACAAATTAGATTAGAGTTTGTAAAGCAATAAAATACACTTATGGTGTAATAAAGAGTTGTTTATCTGCTGAATTTGTGGAAATCTCTTTAAAGTATGAATAGAAAAGTGAATTTAACTTTCAGAAATGTAATTTTAGAAAGCATCTGCTGACTAAGATTAAGAATTTGAGATAACAGTCCAAATGAAAACAATTAAAAGAGTCCGGCTGTATTTATAAAGACCCCAATTTCCTTAAGAACAGAGCTAACAGAAAAATAGAAATTTTTAGGTAATCAACCACTGTTAATGTATGTTATTCCAAGTAGAAGCCCAAGCTTATTGGTTAAATGCGAAGAATTCAGAAGTACCCCCATCAGTGTTCCTGCTGCCTCTTAACCTTCAGACGGTGTCCTGTACGCTGCAAGTGTCTCCTCCCAGTTTTAATCTAATCACAAAGGCATGTTAAAGCTACAGGTTGCAAACCTTGGTCTTGTTTGGTTCAGTTTTATAAAAATGAAACAGTTAAAGTATGCGTGAAGGTTCATGGAAAATTCAGAAAGGTCTACATTTTATGTAGAATCAGTGCACTGCAATGATTTAGTTATCTTTCTCTCAAAAAAATCAGTGTAGTGGATCTTTTTAATTCTTCGTCTAAACACACTATGTTACTCTGAAGCTAGGTATATAGGTGTAATTTATGGAATCCCAATAATATCTCGCTAACCCTTAAACATCATGTTTCCTACTGGTTCTCGACCCCCTGCCATGACACCTGTGTCATAGCACAATTTCAGTGACTAAAAAAAAACAAAACATAACTGCACATGTAACTATACAATCTAGAAAATGTCCTGGATTCTCTGGTTTCCCTGCACCTGCTCTCTACGCTGAACGCTAATTTGGCTACCACAGGACTCAGATCAGGAAACAATAACTGTGTAATTTGCTTCATCAATCAAATGTTTATAGGAACAAGTGTACATATGACTGCAAGTTCACTCATGAAAATGTGAAAGTAAATGCTCGTCCACACTTAGAGATGATATAGACGACGATAAAGTGTTGAGTTTTTGACCC
The DNA here is from genome assembly GCF_013358895.1 of Oreochromis aureus. Taxonomy (NCBI): domain Eukaryota; kingdom Metazoa; phylum Chordata; class Actinopteri; order Cichliformes; family Cichlidae; genus Oreochromis; species Oreochromis aureus. The sequence goes on from NC_052962.1 coordinate 15,813,781, forward strand.
TTGTGTCCTTCGAGCTAGTAGTTACCTTGAAATCATAAGAATTATGTGAATGACTAGGAATGAATGCATAACTCTGAGGGGCCCCATGACATGTCAGCAGTGATTATTAACCCCATTTGAATGAAGTGCCTTGTTATTGGTCCCATGGTCTACAGATAAAGGACCCTTCATTCCTTCAGGTTTACTTTTGTGATTATCCGCTGTGTCAAAATCCCATTTCCTCTCAATCTGTTCAAATTTTAGCTGTCTTTGTGGGGGACAGAGTGAGTGATCATGGTGGTTTCATGCATTCTGCAGGGTTGTTGTACCTGTAGCTGGTAACACCATTGTATGCAAAACAAATCTAATCATGTTCTGTCACCTTTTCATAATGTAATATCCACTGTCACAACGGTGAACAAGTTAACGCATTTTAATGTATTAACCCTCCATGTGAACTTTGTATTTTATTTACTCAGTCTAATAAAAGTCTTGCTAAAAGCCCTTGTGTTTATTTTCCTTGGTGTCGTCTTAATGAAAGTAAACTGGATGTATATTGAGGATACACTGTAGTTTCAACACAAGAATACAGCAGGCGACTTTAAGTTTGTGTCGATATTATCTTATCGTGCACACCACCTTGGAATTAATCTTGTTCTGTGAATCTCTTGCTTTCCCACCTCACCCACTCAACTTACAGCATTCACTCCCACCCGTACAACTAAATCCCAACTTCAATTTCATGCACATTAAGTCAGAAAAACACCTTACAAACCTTTCGCGGTTTTCATAAATTTGTATTTTCCATACAAAGAAACAACAATAAAAATAAAACAAATTGCAAAACATGATATTAAAACTCTCTGAAAACTTAAACAATGACTTCTTGACTGGGGAAAAAAAAAATGAACTTCTGATGTTGGTAACACTTCATTTTAACCACCTGATTTAGTTACCATTAAAGTTATTTAGTGTCAAAATTAACACTCGCATTAATTTGTTACATTTATACACACAGAGTGCATCATTAATACAGGCTGCAAAATCAGGTGTCACTTTTTTCTTTCCCCATCTTGAGTACAAAGTTAACAGTGATGAGTACAACAAATCTGATCAACCATAAGTGAGCAAAACACGGCGATCCGAGCTCCAGAAAATGAAGGAGGAAGAAAAGATGGAGGAAGGAAAGATGGAGGTCTAATAATGAGGCAAGAGTAAGCCACAGGTGCTGATTTCTGTGCTCAAACTCAACACGGATGCATCCAAAGGTCTAAAAATTAAGACATCTATTTCATGTAAACAAGAACTACTTTAAAACTCAAGAGTTCTGCTGATATAGACATGCTTAATCAAAATGTTTCCCACTGAAACACTTTGATGTACCACACGCAAACACACACACACACCCATCAGTTATTGGAGGGATGCTGAATGTTGAAAGAAGCAACTCAGTAACGTCCTGGAAAAGACAAGAAACAACAAACATTTGTGTTAATAAACGGCTGAAGTCTGAAGTGCAAAAACACTGACCATCATTTCACCAGAGATTTAGACACAGAGATGTGTTCGAACAAGTGCAATAACCATCTTTTTGTGCGCCATTTCTCTTCACACTTACGTGGGCTGTAGGAGCGAGACCGTGAGCGAGACCTGTATCGACTGTAGTACGGCGATGGAGAGCGCCTGCGACTGCAAAAAGACACAAGGAACTTGAAATGCGTCTTCTACCACATAATACTACAACACTTTGTACTCAGAAAAATTAGCGCTCACCTATATCTGTAGTCGTACTCGTCATATCTGTCGTAGCGGTCATAACCGCGGTCATAATATGACTCTCTTCCCCTTCTGCTGCTGCCACCACCCCCACCCCCACCACCACCATTGCTGTAAAAATAAAATAAATAAATAATTAATTTAAAAAATAAATACATTAAAAAAAAAAGTAAAATGACTTCTGAGAAACTTGAGGGGGAAAAAAGCACCATGTTAAGCGCAGACAATACTGCATTTATTCAGTATGGCTCAGAGGTGCATTTAAGCTTCATGGAGATTTTAAATGGAGCTCCAGTGTCATGCAGTAGGTTAAGGGAACAGGTATCTAAGATTTGACACAAATGCTGATCTTACTGTGTAGGTCGGCCCATGTAGATTCCTGGCGTAGGGGTATGGGGACGTTTAGTAATGGAATAATCCACTCTGATGCGCCTCCCATCCAGCTCCATGCCATTGGCTCGCTCCATTGCCTGGGAACACAAAAGGGAGGAGAAGACAAAGATATTATCAGACCACTGTAAGCTCTTTGGTAAAAATTTATTTAAATAATGAAGGGCCACCAATATTGCACACTGAAACCATCTATATTAGACCCCATGATTGGGTGGTGAGAGAATTTAAGGAAAGGCTGACACCTAGTGGCATATCCAAGTAATCACACCCAATCTTTGAGGAAAAAAAAAAAAAAAACTCTCTGAAGAAGCAAATCTAAACAACTGGTAACAAAAATGGAGAACTCCCTCTTTCTGGACTTTGGGTTTCACTGGGGTAACTGAAATAGTCCAGAAACATTGGGAACTGTAGCCAAAACTATTTTCATTTTAGGGGTTAAACATTTTTTCTTCTGGCAATTTTCATAATGTTTGTTGATATAACGAGCTGAGATGACAGGCAAGGGTTTACATTTTACATTTTGCTTGAAGGCTTTTTGATTTCTAGCATGAATTTAGAAGAAGCGGAGCATTTCTCCCACCAGCTTCCTGACAGAAGTCACAAGCAGCTTCTCCAGATGCGCACATGCATGTTTCTTATGTGGTTTAATGGCGCTTCGCACATCTAGGTGTATTTAAAGGATTGCCAACAAGTGAGTGCATCCTGTTTTAAATTCTTAACAGACCAGAGCGCCTGCAATAGCAGAATGATTGAGTTTTATTGGTACAACTGGCTTCACTATAAGAAAATCAAGGAGGCTTTTTTATCTAAATTCTGACACATATATTCAAAACAGAACCTGTGAAAAACACAACAGGCTATTATTATTCTTGAAAGTTGATACAGGTAATTATTTTAACTGTTTAGCTGCTATTCATTGAGGGCCATCTCTCGGGCAACCCCTGCTGTACCTCTGACTGAACTGCAACCAATTTCTGCACACTGGGATTAACAGAACGTGCAGCGTTTAGATAGAAAGAATGAAAAAATAATGCCGATCGACTTACATGGATACGTACAGAAGCCTATTTCTGCCGACAATTTAAAAAAAATAAATCATTTCCATTCTTAACTCAAAATTGAGATATATTTCAAACTTTTTCAGTCAGATATCTAAATAAAAATTTTAAAGATTTAAAATTTTGTAATAAAAAAAAAAAAACTGAGCGAATAACCTGAAATTGTGACATATGCAAAAAAAAAAAAAAAAGAAAAAAAAAGAAAAAGAAAAAAGTATAACTATTTTTTCTCCATGGCAGAAACACGTTTCCATAGTTATAAAATACTCATTCAAAAATATTTATTAAAGTGGATAAATTAAAAATAAAAGTACCAAAGAGTAAAAACTATATACACACACTATACAAACATGTTCCTTTATTTAGTTTCGTCACTTTTCATTCTAGCCAACTTTGGGGAATAAATAATTTGACTCCAGATGTGTGAAGTTACAATAAAAATAAGTTGCTTGCATCAAGTCTGAAGACCACTGGGCATCTGATCCATAAATAACACCCCAAATATTTTCCATACCTCTTTAGAGTCTTCAAGCCTCTCAAAGTAAACAAAGGCAAATCCACGGGAGCGACCTGTGCGCTGGTCGTACACCACGTTGACTCCAGCCAAAGGACCGTAGCGTGAAAACACCTCTCTCAGGTCACGCTCAGTCGTGTACAGGCTCAAACCAAACACCCCCAAACACGTGCTCGGATCAGGGTTCGCCTGGAAAGGTCAGCGATAGGGGTAAGAGTTGATGGCGTAGCTTACCACATCTACCCATGTAATGGTTTGCATACAGAATATATTTAATGAATTTATGATGCCCCCCTCACCCTCCACCACATACACACAGGATCACTTTACATACTTAATGCACAGAAGCTAGAAAAATGTCTTTCCCCAAAACCCAACACAGAAAATAATCACTAATAAAACACATTAAATCAATTAATTTATAACTGATGCATGTGATGCTTAATGGTTGCTTTGGATCAGTTTTGCAGCTTATGGACAAAATACTGTTTCACCTACACTGGATACATGCTCTCACATTGTGACTTTTGGTTTCTAACTGAGGCAGTTATTGAGTTGCTTCGAAGGAAATAATCCATATAACTTATGTTTGTACAAACAAAAGATGTTGAAACAGTAGCACAATAAATTCTCAGTGGGTAAACTATGACAGCTTTAATAACCCCTTAAACTGCTTTCAAAAATATGTCACAGGGAGAGCTATGTATATACACGTGCTATAAAACCTTTTCACTTGCCTCATGCTTCCTCTGTTTTGCATTATTATATGGCCCACATAAAGCAGCTGTGCCCTACAAATATTGAGTTTAAGAAAGCTAGTTAAACATGGTGCTGCAAGAACATGTCAGCAGATGAGGAACCACTGAAACATTTCTTTTAGTGCATATGGCATTAATATATACAATATATTTTTACTGATGTTTTTACTTTACCTGTACTTTACATTTGAATCTTTAAAGTAACTTTTAAAAAAGGTGGGGCACTTAGTATATCATTTGGTCTGCTCAAAAATTATTGTCATTGTAAAACACATATAGCACATTGTACTTTATATGCATTAGAACTGCACACACATCAGAAATCATCAATTACTGGAGCAACAAAATAAACATGCAGCAAAGAAATAGTGGCAGCATTTTTTAAGTACTTAAATGTTAGTTGAGGCCTCTTTTTCACTGGAGTTTCAAAATATAACTTGATTCATTAGGTGACCTAATACTTATTGTAGATAATAAAGGTGACGCTGGTTGCAAACCAGCCACAGTGTCCACATACATCAAGTTATTTGCGTTTTTAAAAATTTCACAATGATTATTTATGCCTTTATACCTCATGCAACACTGCAATGAGAGTGGTAACTTTGACCCACACACAACGTTACTTTTCCCCCCAAAATATGTCAGAAGGTCCACATACCCTAACATCAGCACCACCGCCATGACTGTATGCTTCTTTTGTGAAGTCATGGCTCTGTTGATATAATGAAAGGGAGGGAAGGTTTATCAAAGGGGTTATTAAATGTCATGTCAAAGTGGATTCCCACCGCATTTACCACAATCAACCGATAACATACAACATATTTTACACAACAACACATTATCATAACATAATACCATGGGAACACGTCTCTGGACTGTAAAGACTTTTAATTAAACACTTCCTGTAAAAACAGTCGTAATAATAACAATAATAATAATAACAACAATTTAAAAGAAACAAACAAACAAACAAACAAACAAACAAACAAACATACATAACATATTGAAAAAATAAACCAAAATGACAAAACTGTTTTGTTGAGATTAGCCTGAAGCCTCTGAAAACATGTAGGTGCACTAAATAAAAACGTGTCATGTGTTGAGTGAAATGTGGTGTGAAATTCACTTACAGGCATGGCCTCCTTTAAAAATAACCGCCCCTCACTTTGAGTATATCGTGCAGTATATATTCATGTCCTCACTACTTACTAGCTATGATGCACAATAACCCAGTCTTTACAAATCTGATTGTGAATGTATACGTTCTTTACCTTTCCTTCCATAACCTACAACACCTTCAGTTACACTTACCCTACTGCCGGTGTGACGGCGCCGGTTTGACATAGGGGACGTGCTCTGGCTCTTCCTGCGCCGGTATTCAGGGCTGTAGGAACGAGAACGGGACTTCCTCCGGTGGGAATAGGACCGAGAGCGTGAACGGCTGTACCGGCGGTTTGAGTGCCGTCTAGAACGAGATCTAAAAATGAAGAAGAAGAAGTGAATTCAACAGAAGAGAAAATGGCAAAATTTAGGATAATCAGAGTGTGTGTATGTGTGTGTTTTGGGAAGGCTTACCTGGATTTTGACTGAGAGCGTGATCTGGACTCGGAGTGTTTGGAGACCCGGGATGGGCTCGGAGAGCCAGACCTGCTCTCCGACTTGACCCGAGCTGGACTCCCACGATCCGATTTAGATGGGGAGCGTGACGCCTATTGCCATAGCAGTATGTTAACAACCTTTACTCATTCAAAATTTATTTTTTTATTTATACAAATCACAATAAGTAGTCAAATATAATGGAAGTATCACACAGAGTACACTTATCTAAAATGTACAGCCTATATACTGCGGGAAAAAGGGTTAGTAATCATGTAATTTCAATAAATGAACCTCTGTGTGGCATATTACTAAAATATATATATTTAAAAAATGTACATGTTCACCTGGACTATTAAAACGGGGAAAAAAAACATGCATTTTCTTATGTTACACAAACGGAGCATGATAAAGAAAAGACATTTTGACACAAACAATATATTTACTTAACCTAGGGACACATTCATTCTTCCAGATTCTTTACACGCTACTCCCTTCTCTGAGGATTTCTATCCTTCTTCATTCTTCTTTTTTCAGTTTTCTCATTTTCTGATTCCAGGTCTGTTTCATTTTAGCCATTACACTGCAAGCGCGTCTATCTGACACCATTCTTCCGGTACACTTCCTCCCTTTCCAGCTCTATGTTCTGTTCTGTATATGTTTTCATTAGCCTTCTTTTATCTTGAAAATTTTCTTCATCATTCTTGGATAAAACTCTTCAAATCCTTCAGGTTCAATAACCTTAATGAAAAAAGAACATTCAATGAAATTAAGATCAGAGTGTTTTAGCAAAGGAGAATATCGTGAATGAAATGAAAAGGAAAACTGAATGCATCATTACATTTACAGTGCTGCTTCATTAGGTTTGAATAATCCAGAAATTATGCAAATGAGCAGAACAATCTAACATATGTGGGAATAAAAAGAGCTTAAATGAATGTTCTAGCAATGTTTCAACCTGATAAACCAGAGAATGAACGCTGAGAACGAAGAGTGGCTTAGGACTAACCCTCATACACTGACACAATGCAGTACTACAGACAAAAAAAACACAACAAAAAAAGACCCCCTGAGTGTGCAAAGCTATGCACACAAAAGGACGTTGGCATAACGTAGGAGATAACTTGTGATTCCTTTCATTAACGAATGAGTCAGCTTCACTCAATTAAACTGACACTGCATGAAGCCAATTTGCACACACCAGTGTTTTAACACTGGTTATTATTTTAAGCCAACTAGCTTGCTAGCTAGCGCCTGTTAGAAACAGTCTTGCTAGCAGAGCATTAACCTTTCACATTAAAACAGGTATTAGCATAGTTTGCTTCCGTTAACTTGAGGCATTTCTCTGCCTCTTTGAAAACTGTAACGCAAGCAGATAAAGCGTTGCAGGTTATTTAGAGTTAGCACACATTACCATTGGCTAGTAGTTAGTGTATCCTAACAATGTTCTTTACTGAAAGCCACACGGAAGAGAAAGGGAAGAAAGGAAGGTGTCACCGATATCATTCGACGGGAACTACTTACCCGCCCTTCATAGTTTCCTTCCTCAAGGTCACTCATTGCTCGGTATAGCTAATAAAAGCGGTTATTTGGACAAAAAATAAGCAAGTGGGTTTATATGCTACGTATATTTTCTGGTCGGTAGCTAGAAGATGGCGCGTAACGTAGGTTGCTGATATGTTTATGAGCCGCAGGATCTGACGTCATCTCCCACGCCCCCCCTTTCGACATTAAAAAAACATGGCGAACACACGGAGAAGTTGTAATGTTCTTTCACGGATCATTAGTGGCACGGAGAAACATTTAGATGTTTTAGTACAAAGCAACGCCGCCACACAGGATAAAGCAATTTATTGTCAAGGAGAGCAAAATTTCTCATTGTAGATTAGTGCCAGAAGAGGCTTCATGTGAACCACATTTAAATGTTCAACCCTGTTTGATTAAGAACTCTTTATGTCGGCGTAAAAAAACTTACTGCCGTTTTTTTAATTGATTTGCAAATTACGCCGAAAAAATCGGCGTTCCAAAATGTTTTCTCGACAAAAAACGCCGTTTTTATTCCGACGGCGTTCTGTTTCGACAAACGCCGTTTTTTCCGACTCTCACATGGCGCCCTGAACGCACCATCCGAGTGACGTAAAAGCGGCGTTCAAAGACAGACGGAAACGCCGTTTTTCCGCCACTCGGCAGAAAACGCCGTTCAAAGATGCATAAAAACGGCGTTTTTACGGCGTTCTGTGCCAGCTGTAACGGCGTTTAAAACGGCGTTTTATTGAAATTATGCAGGGCACTCCCCATGGTTCCCTCTTCCAATTACTTTCAACTCATTTCACCCAATCAAAGAAGAGGAAGTGCAGACCACACTAATGCATCACCGATTCACCTTGCTGCTAAGTGATTGCCTATTCAGTACCAGTGCTTGTCACAGTATTGAATTGTATTATAATCCCACTATGCATTTTGATGTTTAAAGCATGATCAAGCAAACAAACGACAGAATACTTTTTAATGAAACCTTAACTGTGTTACCTGTTATGGCAGCTAACAGGTAATGAGCAGAGCTAGCTCTCTATTTGGATACTCGGTGCATGGCTCCTTTGTTTACGTTAGGGATCAGCTGTTAGCGCTGCGCCCTGCAGCTGCGCTACCGGCAGACAGACCCTACGTCCCCAGTGAGGGAAGAGACGGGGTGATGTCTCCCGAGAAGGACACCTTACACACCATCTCTCCTTCCTGTAATCACTGTAAATGTGAGATCGCTCCCTGATATGATCGAGGAGCCAATGACGCTAACCCGGTCACAGTGGCAGTACCCCGACACTGCCCGGTACTCCCTCTGTGAGTAGACTGCCCGGCTTCCAGCTGCTGCGGGCGGACAAGACGAGAGACAGCGGTGAGAGGAAAGGAGGGGGACTGGCAGTGTTTGTTAAAGACAGTTGTGGGACCCCTGGGCACATCGCTGTGAAAGAACAACTCTGCAACAACACAGACATTGAGCTATTAGCCGTTAGCATCCGTGGAGGCAGCCTGTGACTCTCTGTGGTCCGCAGACTGCAAACGCAATCTCCGAGAGCTCTTCTTCTAATATCAGGGACTTTCATCATGTCTCGCTGGACTCCACACTGCCCACCTTCAACCAGTATGTGACCTGCCCCATCGTAGTCAATAAAACATTGTACTTAATGTATGCCAATGAAAAAGTGGCATACAGTTCATCACCTCCTGCCCAGGAAGATCTGAACGTAACCTAGTGTGCCTTGTCCCTGTGTGCAGCACTTAGTGTGCACGGAGCCACTAATCACCCACGCAGTGCAGAGATGGTCCGCGGAGGGCATATGAATAAATAATGAAAGCAAATAAATGACAGTATGTTTTTTCTGAAACAAACGGAGACCTTAACTTTTATCAAAAATCCTTGTGTGTTCAGTTTAAAGTAATACCACTGTATAACAGCCCACAAATTTAATAATGTTAACAGTATCTCAGGAATATTTTGCCCCATCAACATGCATTAAAAATAGATATGCAGTTTTGAATCAGACCTGCATGTTCGTTTCCTGAAAAGTGATGTAAATAAATAATCTCAAGAACATGAAATAATTGTTTCCATGTAAACTGGAGTTGTCCTTGTCAATGTCATCAGAGTACTCTGGATGTCTTACATGAATTTGAAACAGAGAGTGGCACATGACAGCGTTGCACATAACATAACTAGTTTACCTGTATGACATGAAGTAATTAAAAAAAAAGAATCCATGTAACTTGGTTATGGCTTCTTTCTGATAATTGTAGATACAAATCGGCTGCAGTGTGCATTATCTTGACAAAAGTATAAGATACTGAACCCGCTGATATGATGTGGTGGAGGAATACAAATACCTGGACACCCACATATATACATTTGCTGGACTGGAAGATCAAAACAGAGGCTGTACACAAGAAGTGGATGGGCAGGCTGTTTTTTGAGAGCAAGCTTATGTGTGCACCAAAATGTTAATGACAGGTGTTCTGTCAGGTCAGGTGAGTGCAGTGCACTTTAATGTGTTCTTCTTGGATCAGGAGAGCAAGCTCTGTGACTGGCCGCGCTTCAGAAGCTGTGGTGGAGAGGAAGTGAGTGAACAAACTGCCAAGCATCATGGATATTCCTCTCAATCCACCTCACCAGGTACTTCTCTAAAAGTGTGACTCAGGTCTGTTGCCCCAAAGGATACAGGAAATGCACTGATTTCCATAACAGAATCGTGTCTGTTTAAGGCTCCATGATGATAACTTTCCTGTGAGCGTTTGAAGATAACTGACATCATGGCTTTTAGCCTCATTGTTTCTGCAAAGAGATTTCTCCAGTCACTGAATCTTTTGATAAAATATATTTTTTATGCCTCTAGAGGATGGAACATTTTAAGTCTTTGCAACTTTACACTTGGGAACATTATTCTGAAATTGTTGCACAATTTGTTAATGGAGTTTTTTTGCAGATTGATCGACCTCTGCCCACATTTCCTCCAGAGCAACTCTGCTTCTCTAAGATGCTCTTTAATATCTAATCATGTAACTGACCTGTTACTTTTAAAATATCCCTGCAGCTGTTTCTTTTTAGTACCACTTTTTCCAGCCTTCTCTTGCCCCATCCCAACTGTTTTGAAACATATTGCTGCCATCAAATTAAAATGGACTTATTTTTAACGACGTAGTCTCGGTGTAAACATTTGACATGTTTTCTATGTTCTACTGTGAACAAACTTTGCCTTTGACATTTGCAAATCACTGCTTGCTCTTTTTTTTATTCACATTTTACACTCGAGTCCAGTATTTTCAGAACTATGTTTGTACAAAGCAAAACATAATGTGCTCAATAATGTTAACACTTTTTCTCTGCTGTGAACTGTCACAACATCAAACACACGCTAAACCACTTTATATCTACCACACTATACTGAGCCACTTTATTTTTTAATTATTTACTGTCACTGCTTTATAGTTGTATTTATCAAAATCAACAGCTGTAACTTTTAGATCAAGTTGACTTTATCGAGATTCAGTTTCAGTTGTAAACTTTCCATTTCACAACTTCCATCTTACACACTTTAAAAATCACTCAACATTTTTATTGTCAGTGTCACACAGCTCGTTCTTGTATCTCCACTACTCAATGGTACATAGTAAACACGTATTATAACTTTTCACATTATATGTATCCAGTCACCTAGATATTTTGAAGTCTTTCCACTTGCTGCTATTATGTTTCAGTCAATAATTGAACTGTCTCAGTGATATGTGGAGTCCAGAAAGTATATTAAGCCAGTGATGAGTTCAATACCATGACTCCCTCTGGTGCCACTTAGTGGATTACATAGTTCTACCAGGAGGCTGCCTCGGACACAAAAATCTGTAATGGGCTCAAGTGTCTCTCTGTCCGCAAGCCATGATTGTTCCACTGTTGAGTGAAGTCTTTCAAATCTCTGTTGATCCTTGGGAGATAGATGTAATGGAGAGCCCAAAGGTGCATTTCATTGTCAATGTCAATGATGCCTTCCTCCTCCAGGTGGTGAAATAAGTCACAGTAGACATTGGTCATTCCTCGCCACAGATCACCTCAGAGCCTCTCAGTTCTCTGATTATGGGTACTCCTTCCTCTTAGGGCACTTCCACGATCAAAGCCTCTGAAAATGTTCATCATCAGGCAGACAGCATTGTTTTCCCCACCTCTGTCTGTCCGGACCCTCCAGGGTACACCATAGGATACCACGGGTCTGATGAAACTTGATAAAACGGTACTGCTACGGTTGTTGTTTGAGGCATGAAGGAAGACCACAAGACGACTGTATCCATCAATAGCCCCATCAATGACTATCCTCCACCTAAAACCGTGGTCCATAAGAAGAAAAATATTATTTCTGCTTTGTTATTGAAACAATAGAAAACACACTCTTAATTGATTTACATGTGACTATTGCATGTCAAGTTTGAATTTTTGTTTGTATGTTGCTTGCGCTGTCTGTGTTCTCTCCTCTTCCCTTTAAACATAACCAGTTGTGTTAGAGGACTGCCCATCCCAGGGCCTGGCTCTATTGGACGTGTCTTACTGTTTAACAATTATATTTGATGTAATGCTGAATTTCACTTTGGTCAAAATAGGTGTTCAGACAAAAGACAAATCAATGTGCTTGGTTACCTTATCAGCTTGTGATTTCCAGCAATGTGCCACAATGAGTTTGGACCTGCAACCTGATATGTTCTTCGCTCTGGTCTCCATAAAACTGCTCTAAGGGCAGCTGCTCCAGGATTCATCCGTAACATGCTTGCTCAAACCCTCCTTCGCTGTACACGTAGTCCACGTGCTCGCAGAGGAGGCTCTGACAGCCTCAGGACCAGTTTGTTCATTGCCAGCGACAATGTCCTGCACATGTTCATCCAAGGCACTGTCAGTCAGTTCCGCATACATTGATGCACGGGTGAAATGATACTGTCTGAAATCAGACAAAAAACACGAGTGATTTATCACTACCATAACAACACACTTCATTACTTGACTAGTGGTGCACATTCAAATATACTAATTTTTACAATTTCACAATACCATTTAATTTGAATAAACAGTGAGTGTGTGTCACAAAGAAATGAAAGTCACACTGGTTTGAAAAGTCACTGACCGCAGACGCCTTCAAATTGTACTGGCGTGAAACACTCAAAATATCAGCCATCTGAGGTGCAGTGAATCCACATGACTTCAGGAATGAAAGCTGTTCCCGAGTGATAAGGTAAAGGGATCTACCTCTACCTCTGTTGAAAACCACTGGTGCCTGGTATCCAAAACAGCCTGAAAATATATAAAGCGCTTGGTAAATAGGTAAAGGCACCCCATATATCAGGTAAATATATCAGGTAAATAGGTAAATATTTGGAAAATAGGTTAAGACAGAGTCATAATTTATTTCACACTGTTGGTGAGTCAAGGAATCGACACAATATGTGCTTACCTTGTTGCCCATGCTGAGTAGACAGTTCGACATCCTGAATCAATTCAGCCAAGTCACGCAGAAGTTGATCTGCTGCAGTTACATTGATCAGTCTTCCTCTTGCCCACTGAAGGCTTCTCTGCATTGTCTCCAACCTCAAAGATATCCAAAAATTACTTCTTAATTCATGTTATATTCTCAGGCCATATTCCCCTTAAACATTTTAAATGTTAAATGTTTTCGATCTTGCTTTGATCATACCTCCTTAACGCTAACTGTAGCACATCTGGCCCAACATCGTCCATCAGCAGCTGCCGTGTACAGTCATTAAGAATGTTCTTGCACCTTGAGATGAAAATCCTCCAGGCCATACTTTGTAATGGTCTGGTTGAGTCACAACTATTTTTCCACAGTGCCTGCTCTACTTGGGGTGCTGGCTGCTCTACTTCATCACTCCACCGAGGATCACCACCTGAGACAAATCAAGCCAGCTGTATTTAAGACCACTGTTCACAACCAGTCTGTGCCATATTATCTGTTAACCTATGTTAGTTATTGGCCTCACGTTGCTCAAAGCTCTAGTACTTACCTCTCTGTTCATGTCTTCTTAGTTACTTCCTGGACAACCTTTCACACTCGCAATAGCCTCACTCCCCTGGACACGGATCTCCATTTGCTTCTTCCAAGACCCTCCTGACTCTGCTCTCCCTCTGTTGCAGTACCTGTAGAGGCTACGCCTACACTTGAAGCCACTGAAGTGTTTGGTGGCAGGGGTGAGGCAATGTAACTGTTATGAATTAAACTTGTGACAACTCAAGTAGGGCTGCCACAAACGATTATTTTGATAGTCGACTAGTCACCGATTATTTTTGCGATTAGTCGACTAATCAGATCATGCATCGATTGGACGTAAAACGTACAGCTTGAAAATATGTTAAACGTTTATTTTGTGACCCAGAAAGAATAATAAGAGTAATATTAAAACTAACTAGCTGCCGCCATTGTTGACAACTGCGCTGGGCCGCACTATGAATTCTGGGACACAGCTTCTTCTTCTTCGGGGTTTAACGGCAGCTGGCATCCTTTACATGCACTGCTGCCATCTTCTGTTTCAGTCCGTTATTACACTTTTAAATCCTACTACTTATTCCTGCGTCTTTTGTGATCTTACAAAGCTTCAAACGACGCGTCGACTATTAAATCAGTCGTCGACGATTTTGATAGTCGACGTAATCGTGACTAGTCGACTAATCGTGGCAGCTCTAAACTCAAGCTATACTTGTCTTGTACGGTTAAGATTGTTTTTGTATTCATCAGTTTTATTTGCTTGTCTTTGTCCAATGTCATTGATCATAACAGCACAGAGTTTACAAACTGCTTGTTCTGACCAAAAACACCTGGCTTGAGTTACGCTTTATCTTAAATACATTTCCATAAACACACCATATGTAAAAACACAAAAGGTGACCCGTAGCAGCACACATAAGGTAACAACACAAAAATGGGTCGCACAGTGCCGCTCCACCATCAACTCTCACACCACTGTTTCACTTGCCGAGCTCCAGCAGCCACAGGTCATGTTACTGTTCCCTCGAGTATGAACTACCGTAGTCCATGTTCACAGCATTTTGCTCCTAGTTGTAGAACTCAAAGTTAACATTCACGCATTCTAGCCTTGTTTTTAATTTTACCTTTTGCATCACATACACATACTTGTCTGTTTTTTTCTATTTTATTACTATATTTCTATTTCTATTGTACAGCACTTTACAAACACACCTGTTAGACCAAAGTGATATATAAATAAATGATGATGATGATGATGTAAAGAACATTTTCTGTTAACTTCACTCTGAGCCTGCGCTCGAATCTGCTCCTGAGTGCACTTCATGTTTCTCGTTGTTTAAGGAAGAGAGTTCAATTTTAGTCTTAGTCATTCACAGTGAGACGATAGTTGTAGGACATAACCTGCTTGCTGGTGTTTTTTTCATAGACAAACTTGGACTATATTAGAAATCTATATATTACTGTGATCCTACAAAGACAAGAATTTCAATTATTACTTTCAACAGGTTTATATATTTAAATAAATCAAAAATTCCATGTTAGTCTTATGAAAAATGTGACTGAGCACTTTTGGAAACAATCTGTCATCACTTTAAGTATTGAGACTGTGAACAGTTACAGAATACATCTGAAATAAATGGCAGATTCTAACAGGTTATAGTTCTGTTAATAGAGCTTTTGAATCTATGCTTCATACATATTCCTATCTTTAATAACAGTATGTCAACGATGTCAACCAATATTTTGATATTTCAAACACACACCCAAGTTAAAAATTTGAATCTCCACATCTTCTACTCTGCATATCTGAAAAATCAGTTTTGATAATGTTACAATTCCATTGTCAAATGTTCCCATCTATGTTATTCATCTTTGTTTATTTTAAATGCTGTCATTAGTTTTTATTTTTTTCCAACTTATTAACAAAATGAACATGGTCTACATTGTTTTGTTCACTTGAATAAAACAACATTGAATAAAACAACATTTTTGTATCGTACTCTGGGTTCTTGAAGACCACGCTGTCTTTTAACTTTATTTTCTGCATATACTGTTCTTTACTCTTTGAGGCTGTTCTCCTGCCATTCTGTGTTCCTAGTGCAAAGTCTGCATTTCTGTGTCCTATCTTTAGTTGGTTACTGCTTTATATTGTTGACCTCTAGTCTTTGTGCACTTGCTTTTGCTTCCGCTGGTCATACTTGTTTGATTCAATTCACCTGTGTCTTGTTTCTCCCAGCTGCGCCCTCTCTCCCTAATCAATATTATTATCTCTCTTCACTGCGGATTTGCCGCACTCATATTTAAGGTCAGTTTTCAGTTCATGGAGTTTGTCTTTCAGTCTGCAGTGTCGGGTTTACTGATAGCTTAACAGTCTCATGTGGCTCTTTGTATACCCCACTGTATTACTAAATCCTGGTATTGTAGATACAACTATACATGCAGTTTAAAAAGGCACATGCGTGCTTATAAGGATGAACATCAAAAGCTGAAAATTCGGAACATCTGTCACGATCTAATTCAGATGAGTTTACTGAAATTGCAACTTGGTGTTGCACTATGACTTCATGGTTTGACAGTCTGTTAATCCTGCTTACTGGAAAAAGGCTCTTGGGATAATTACTCGGCTGTAGAGATAAATGACTAAGTTTCTCCCATTGAACATATTGTACACTTACGCATTGAACACTTACGCACAACCTCACCGGAAAAATCAATGCGCAATTACGTGGCTCTAATATTAGAGCCACGTGATCAATGGTGGCCGAGGCGACGGCAAGGCTAAGGCTAGCTTTGTAACGAAATATAACAAAAGTATGAAACGAAAATGTGTTCTTTGTTGCTGGACTGTAAGATGAAAGTAGACACACTTTCGGGCCCTACATTTTGTCCGAAAATGTAAATTAATGAGTTTTTACTGTACTGGAAATAAGAATAGAAGAAAATGTATTCATTCTTACCTTATACTAATCGTGGTGAAGACCAGTGCAGTGCAGGAACTGATGCCTTCTCGGGTGAATTCCGCTGAGAGTAAACGTAATGTCCCGCTCTACTGTACAAGACTGGTGAATGGTTACCTGGAGGGATGTACCACTGTGAAAGGGTGCTACGGAATAGTCCAAGTGATCGCTGCTTTAATTTCCCGGTCAACTATACATAAATTGCACGTCGACATGAAATAAAAAGCATTCTGTCATTTATTTGCTTGATTATGCCCTCCGCGAAGCATCTCTGCACTGCGTGGGTGATTAGTGGCTCCGTGCACACTAAGTGCTGCACACAGGGACAAGGCACACTAGGTTACGATCAGATCTTCCCTGGGCAGGAGGTGATGAACTGTATGCCACTTTTTCATTGGCATACATTAAGTACAATGTTTTATTGACTACGATGGGGCAGGTCACATACTGGTTGAAGGTGGGCAGTGTGGAGTCCAGCGAGACATGATGAAAGTCCCCTGATATTAGAAGAAGAGCTCTTGGAGATTGCGTTTGCAGTCTGCGGACCACAGAGAGTCACAGGCTGCCTCCACGGATGCTAATGGCTAATAGCTCAATGTCTGTGTTGTTGCAGAGTTGTTCTTTGACAGCAATGTGCCCAGGGGTCCCACAACTGTCTTTAACAAACACTGCCAGCCCCTCCTTTCCTCTCACCGCTGTCTCTCGTCCTGTCCGCCCGCAGCATCTGGAAACCGGCAGCTCCACACTCATGTCCGGAGTTTGCGGTGTTAGCCAGGACCCGTTAGCATCATAATGCTACACTGCGGTAGCGCAGCGCTAATAGCTGATCCCTCAAGTAAACAAGCGACCCATGCGCCACAAAGTTAAGGTCTTGTTACAGAAAAAGCATTCCGTCGTTTGCTTGTTTCATCATGCTTTAAACACATCAAAATGCATAGTGGGTAACAAGCACTGGTACTGAATAGGCAATCACTTAGCAGCAAGGTGAATCGGTGATGCATTAGTGTGGTCTGCACTTCCTCTTCTTTGATTGGGTGAAATGAGTTGAAAGTAATTGGATGAGGGAACCATGGGGAGTGCCCTGCATAATTTCAATAAAACGCCGTTTTAAACGCCGTTACAGCTGGCACAGAACGCCGTAAAAAACGCCGTTTTTATGCATCTTTGAACGGCGTTTTCTGCCGAGTGGCGGAAAAAACGGCGTTTCCGTCTGTCTTTGAACGCCGCTTTTTACGTCACTCGGATGGTGCGTTCAGGGCGCCATGTGAGAGTCGGAAAAAACGGCGTTTGTCGAAACAGAACGCCGTTTTTTTCGGCGTTTTGAATAATTAAACGGCGTTTTTTACGCCGTTTCTTAATCAAACGGGTTAGAAAAGTGGCGAATTTTGGCACTAATGGCTTGCCATAAATCGGAACCCCATTTTAACCTTACGCCGGAACCTTCTGTATAACCTGACGTACTCCTCCCAACAAACGTAACTACAGGTCAACGACTTGAATGGCGTCGAAAGTTGCGGTGTAGGGATTAGGAGTTCCCGGATGCAAAATCAGTTATGCCAGATTTTCCGCAGAAGTCTAAATCACACTTTACAACCCCATTTCCAAAAAAAGAAAAGAAAAAAAGCTCCACCAAATACAAGTTACAAGAAAGACAAACGTCCAGCTGCAGTTGAGAAATATTAAGCAACTTTATTCCTGCAGTGTGACACTTTAACTTGAGGTCATAAAATAAAGTCCATGGGTTAGCAATAAAGTTGTTTTCTATATTATGCTCCTGGAGTTGTGTCTTCTTGCCTTCTGCATGCACCTTGGAAGATGGTGAAGTTGTTATTCTACTTCTCAATAAAAACATGAACAAACATAGTGCTCTTTTTGTTGTATTTAAATAAAGATTCCCAGACATGCATTATACCTAGTCCTGGACTAAACTGCATTTTTCTTTTAGTGTTGGACTAGGCTTTCTGGGAAGCATGCTGCTACTGCTTAAAATTAAAAAAAAAAAAAAAAAAAAAAAATCTGTTATTTTACAGTTTGGGTTTGGGTTTTTTTTTTTTGAAAATAGGGTTGTATGAGTAAAGCCATCTCCCATCAGGTCACCACCTTTTCATTTTTACTTCATTGCATCATGTAGCAAATTAAAGTCATGCCACAGCTGGATTATTTAGTCCTGTGACCCCCACATACTGTTAAGCTGAAACAAAGCTGCTTTAACTGCGTTATTTTTCCTCACTTTTATTCTGCCACTCATGCTGTGTTTTGTATAATCCCCCTCCCGCCAAAAAAGGAAGAAATGTTGATAAAAATGTTGCAAATCCAGCATAATGACCAGCAAGTTAAAGTTTTTCTTTCTTGATGGACAAACCAGTGTTAACTATGCTAGGAGCACAGGTCCAATGCAGATGATTTAATTTTAAAAGATTTCTATAATCACAGTGCACCATGAATATGTGTAAGCAGTGAGTCAGTTATCCTAACAGCATTAGTGGGCTAAAAACTCACTGCATATACATTCAGTCTCTTTGAGCTACTGGATTTGAAGTGAGACAGAACAAGCACACACACTCACACAAATTTACAGCGGCAAATAGGTATCATCCCATGATATTTTCCATACGCCTCACAGCAACAGCATATACACATTTATATTGCCTTCACATGGAGTGCAAATAATATTCTTTGGATTTTTGGTTACAAGAAAACTACCTAGTTAATTTAGCCTTAAAACCTCATTAGCGGTAAGCTAAAGGAAGAATCTTCAAGTTCTTTAGTGTTTTTTGCTGCAATCATGGCAGCAAAAAACTAAAACTGTATTCTAAGCTATCATACATGTACAGCATTTTGATATGTTGAAGTAGTACTGTAAATTGTTGGCAATGGGAGCATTTTAAGCTGGTTTTATGATTAACCATTTGGAATTCAGGAACAGTTTCAAGCATCTGCTTTTGGCATATACTTAAACAGTCACCTTACATTTGAAAAAATAGGCATAATAGTTTCAGCAATGGAAATACAAAACAAGAAAAAGATGTGCTGGAAGTATTGGTACAAAAAAATGAAATAAATATCAGCATTGAGAGACTAAAGAGGTCCTCTTTCTTCTGAGTTGGATGAATATTTCTGAGACACATCCCACAACTTAAGCTTCTGGGCATCCATAAGAATCCCTGCAGCTCTTTATTTATCTGATGTTGCTTCATTAGCAATAAAAGATGTAAAACTTGGTGTGCTTATTTTAAAACAAAAAACAAAAAACAAAAACAATATATGGCCTTCTTAATGTGGTCGGGCCCTATTAGGTATGTGTGGATGAAGGCGAGATGTCCCTGGGTGACTTCTAGGTTTCTCCTGCTGCTTCACAGCTTTCTGCAGGGCTACAGGAGCAGATGCAAGCAGACCCCCTGCTGTGTGTGAGGTGTTTGTAGAGGAGGAATTGACCACCAGTTCAATTTTCCCCTCCAGTTTTACAAGTCGTGTCAGAATGTCATCCAGTAACACAGCTATAGTCCTCTTCAGGTCAGCTGTTTGAGTACAGTACAGAGAAAAAGACAGAAGGGGGAAAAAAAAAAAAAAAAAAAAAAAATCAGTCCTTGAGGCTGCTTTTCTTGCAACTATGAGACACAATTGTCACGTAGGTGTTAGTAAAGTGTGGTGCAATATCACCATACTTTCCATTTAAAAAGTACGGTAATATTGCACCACTTCTGAATTTTTCTAAAATTCTTACCATATCCTGCCATGGAGGTTCCCTGTGGCCCACCTGGTGCATTCTGGTTCTCTTCTGTCAGCACTTTGACATATCGCCGGCTTAGCTCCAGTATCTTCTCACGCAACTCTGCACTGCTCTGATGGCGAGGCTGCTGCACAGTGTACCTCAGGAGCATAAGTCCCCATGCCAGGCCGAATGCCAGGAGTAGCATACTCAGCTTCTGAGACATGTTCCTACGCAGGAGTGCAGCCAGCATGGTACTGTGGTGAAGGGGAAAGGTGGCTATGAATGCCCGGTCTGAGGCTGAAGGCCTTGAGTTCTTTCAATTTTTAAACAATCAGCTTGACAACGTAGCAGTTCCCGCAGGAAAATTTTTCTGCTGTCCTTATTCACACAGAGGTCAAAGCTGTCAAAGTCTGCTGCACATCCTGCTCATCATGAGGGGATATGAAGAAGTCTGGAGTAACAGCAGAAGCCAAGAAGTGTAGCCACAGACATCAGCACTCAGGGGTGTTTGGAAAGGTGCTTGGGTTGCAAGATGTGTGAGAACAAATCACCAATGCAGACTGGGTGTTTAGGTAGCGGATCAGCAGACATGGCTGAAAATGCTTTAAAAAAAAAAATCAACAAAAAACAAACAAACAAAAAAAGAACAAGAAGAAGAAGACAACAGAAAGAATTAATAACATTAACATAGAGGGAAAAACATGCTTACATTAGGGATGCAATGAAAAGTCTAACAAAACAATTACTTTAAACATTGCAGCAAAACTCCCTCCCACAATCCAAAGACATGCAGTTAGTGGGATAAGGTTAATTGGTGATTCTAAATTATACATAGGTGTGAATGTGAGTGTGACTGATTCTCTCTCTCTCTCTCTTTGTGTGTTAGCCTTGCTTCAGACTGGCGACCTCCCCAGGGTGTACACCATCTCATGCCCTATGGTAGCTGGAATAGCCTCCAGCCCCCCACGACCCTAATAAGGATGAGATGGATTTTTGTTTTGTTTTTTTACAGTGCTGCAATGTCATGACTAAAAGAAAAAAAACTTAAACCCATTGCAGTCTCATTTTTGTTCCTCCTCTAAACTAATTTGTAAGGGCTCACACTGTTTTTAACGCAGAATGAGTATTTCTGGATGAGTTAATGAAAGTACAACCTCATGTGAATTATCAGATCTATCTTATCATTAAAAGCAAGGCTTCCTGAAATGGTTGTTACTAGTGACATTTTCCCCCCTTTTACTGCTTTGGGTTACAAATACTAAGCTACAAATTTCTTTCAGCCCTCTTAGCCCAGAAACCTGATTACTAGTTTAGATTTCACGGTACCTACTTTGCAGCTCCAAATAGGGGAGAGAGAAACAGACAGAGGGCATTCATGCCCCAATCCCACCTCCACAATGGGCACAATGGTGACAAATAATCTGCAAGCGCACTGTGCACAGTCAAAGCACATTAGTCAACATTTTCTCAGCTTTCACAACTTTGTCACCAGGTTCATTTTCTGAAAAATCTCTTGGGTGAGGGAGTGTCACTTCTTTTTTAGGCTGGAGAGGAGATGGTGATTGAGCAGATAAATTATGAAAAGATGGGTAACACAATCTGTTAAGTGACGCTTCTCATACACACAAACATGTCCTTTCTGTGACCTGGGCAAGACCAGTCATCAGCAAATATAAACTCAACTAGGAAAAAAATTCTTAAAGTAATGGTATAAGTAAGTCAGGAAGTGAGACTCTTGTCATGACCTGACCATAGTTTAATGGAAACACAAGCGTTTCAGACAAATAATCTTCCACCTGGTTAGAGGTCTGTTTAACACAGCGTGTTACAGCGTGCCTAATCGGGCGCATGGCTTATCGGACTCCTTATCAGCCAAAAACATCTACCCCAGAAGTTAAATATTGACCACAACAGCTGTCACACGTCATCTGCAGAGGCAAACAACTGGCAGGGTCAGCGAATGGTTCAATTAGGCGACAGGTGCGCAATACCGAACTGTCAACAGTGCGTGGGTTTTACAAAAAACAGAACTTACTGAAATTGTCATTACATTTATCTCCTAACATAAGATAAAATAAACATGTTTAAAGTAGATTATCCAACCCAGCACTGAAAACGAATCCAAACCACACGTGTATTCCGTTTCGTGTAGGCATTTCGGGACATTTGTTTTTAACTACTTAACAGTCACTGAAGCGGTTTCCAACTCCATCAGTATTTCACGTTAGCTCGACATTTCTGCTCGCCAGCACTCAAACCATACCGTCAACGGTGAAAAAAGGAAGGTAAACCTTTTTCGTGTCCCAAAACCTTTCAAAAAACACACATTTAAACACACCGTGTTATCTGGGTACTTTCTTGAACTGAAGCGGAAATTTGCAGGCTGCAGCTAGGCAGTGACGAGGCGACTGTGAGCTCTAGCGGCTACCGGTGGCTGACACTGAATGATGCTTGTTGTTTGGCAACCCGGGGCTGTTGTTGCTGTGTTGTGAACGGCCCCCTCCCTTTGTTTCCGTTAACGAAAAGTTAGCTACCGAACTTCGCGTGAAGGTGTCTTTTCCGGCTCAAAGTCATTCCGCCGCCTTCCGACACAGCCTTTAAAAACCGACGAGGTCTCTGCATGCAAAAGTCGGCAGCTAAATTCCAAGCATGCAACTGCGCTGAATGTCATGGTTCCACCAGACGTCTCGGGAGTGCGTCAGTGCTATTGAATTATGGGAAATGTATTCATACCCTACTTATCGTGGCGTATCGCCTTAACCAAATATTTTATTTAATTATTTTCGTTTATCTACGAGTATTGTATAAGGGGAAACGTTCAAGTAATAATAAGTATATTCAGTAAAAAAAAATCATATGGCATAGTGTAATGTTCACGGCGATAGCAAGCCACAAATCCGTCGTTGCTTTGTGTGCGCGTGTGTGTAGTTCACCCTGCGCCCGTTAGAGGGAAGTCTAAAACCATCTCCATGGCAATTTTAAAACTGGTGGTAAACACAAAGAGTAGCTACTGTGCAAGGACAGCGAGCTACAGCTACAAGTTAAACCCTCTAACAACATGGAGAGAATAGGTCTCGATCAATCCGCTTTAAAAGCGGTTGATGACTACTGGGAATACAGAAGGTTTGTTTGGCGAGTGTCTTTTGACTGATGGTTTTGGTTTTTCAGTCACCGTCACGTGACAGCTTTTGCCAAAGTTAACCTAGCGACAATGCTATTACAATGAGATAAGCTTGTATTATAGGAAAACAAGGAATATAAATAGATTTAACTGTATGTAATATTATTCCTATTGGTGGTTCGTCTTCTGAAGGATTGTGGGTGATGATGATGGAGAAAAGCTCTTCACTCCAGGGCAATATGAGGAATACAGGAAGAAGATGTTTTCTCAGCGACTTAAAAACCGGTTATATGTGAGCTATGGAGTGCCTGGGGGTATTGACTGTAAGCTGATTGGCCCAGAAACACAGTGCTTCTGTGCACATAGGTAACACATTCCTTTATACCTGACACACTCAGACATCCTTCTCTCTTGCACATGCTAAGTAATGTAATGTAATCCAGGTACAAGCAACATAAAACAGACTGGGAAGTGGTTCCCTCTGAGCGACCCCTGGCCTTACCATGCAGAGTCAAGGGATGCTGCTGCCCTGCCTACGAGTATGTTCCTCGGCTTGGACCGAACCCCGTGCGCTGCAGGTGTAAACACTTACCTCAGCATCACAGTGAAGCAGCAGGCCACTTGTGCAAGTCTTGTGAGTCTGAAATCACTACATTCTAAAACTGTATTAGAGGTTTACTCCACACAGTGTGAACTCCAGCACCTATGTGGACTCTTGTTTCTAATGACTGTTCTATCAGGCAATTCCTGTTCTGGATTCCAGAGTCCCTACACCTGTGGGTGTGGCCAGCCCAGCTCTGAACACCAGACCCTGGTAAGACAACTCAAACATCAAACATGTTTTCTTCTTGTAAAAGAAGCAGATGCTAGATCTAGATTTCCATTACTCTGCATAATTTCAAATAAAACTTTATTGTGTTTGTTCTGTCTTCTTGGCAGGTTGAGACAAGGCTGGAGAGGGAGGCACGGGGTCAGCCTGTGGGCAGGGATGTCCCTTATGCTGCCATGGGTGGGCTGACAGGGTTCAGCTCCTTGATTGATGGTTACCTAGCTTTGGAAATCAGTGGCTCAGGTAAGACTATCACTGCATATAACCTTTTTGTCTTTCTTCCAAGGGAAGCAAAAGTAGAGATTCATTTTTACACATGTATGGTTTGGTGTCGCTCAGACAGCGACACCAACACCCTATAAGCACTAAGACCATTAAAGCCCTTTTTCATCTCAGGCTCTTTGAATTATAGAGTGAGTGATTTGGTGATCCAGCCTTTGCTAAGGTGTTTTTGGATGCGTTCAACTGTATGTACTGTTAGTTCCATTAAAGCACATAGGAGGGCAGCAAAGAGCAGTGGAGTGTCAGTGTTGAAATGAAGAAACCTGCAGTGCTGCGATTTGTTCATGAAAAGTGAAAAGTGTAGAGTAAAGACTGTGTGTGGTTATCACCTCGATTTGTCCCGGACTCGATTTGGAGTAAAGCTGTGTAGACACAAAAATATATGTCTTTCTTTTGATTTTAGTACAGTGTGTAAAAAGATTCAAACTTTATGCAGTGGGCTGATTACGCCATCATTTTGCATATATTTTGCAATGACACCTCCTTCCATACATGATTTCCATAATCTCTGCTGTATTTTTTTTTAGATCAAGACAAAAATGAAAGCCCTCAGCAGAGCTGCTCAGCATTAAAGACCAACCAAACATCAGCTAAAGCATCAAGGTTTGCTCTCTGTAAGAGAGGGACCAACAAACAATAAAATGCAACATCGGTTTGTGTGTATCAATAGGATAATGAATATCAAATACTCAATACATACATATTTGGACACTGCTGAAGTTTTTGTCATTTTAGGGAGATTTTAGATAAAAGAATGAAGTTTTAACTCAAGGGTTTAACAAAAGTCCTGCATTGACTGATTAAGAATTACAGCCGTATAGTGAAATGGGGGTGTGGCAATATGCGGATTGTATGTGGATTGCAGGCAGCGAGTAAGCATTGTAAGAATTACAGCCATTTTTATACACTATCCCCCATTTACAGAGGCGTAATTGGATAAACCAGCATAATTTGAAATAGGTTGTTTTTAATACTTCTGTGAAAATCCTGTGCAGTCAGTGACTGCCTGAAGTCTAGAAGCCATGGAGATCATCAAATGCTCTCTTTCCTGCATGAGATGCTCAGCGACCTTCTGTTGCTGCTTTCGGGTGTATGTGCTTTGAGTTTGGTCTTCAGAAACTATAAAACACGCTCTGTTGGGCTCAGATTGGATGACTGGCTTAGCCATTGAAGAATATCCCATTTCTGTGCGTTGTGAAACTCTTCGGTTGCTCTTGCAGTATTCTTTGGGTCATTATCCATTTGCACATTGACATGCTGTTCCAGTTTTGCAGTATTTGGCTGCATCTGTGCACACAGTATAGTCCTGTAGAAAGCTAGTTTAAGATGCAGTCTTATTCACAAGGGGTCGCCACAGGGATAGCTTGCATGTTTGATTTGGCAGATTTTTTAATGTAGGTTGGCCTTTCTGAAGGGATTTGCGTCTCCCCTTGGGATTGAACCAGGGATTTTCTGCTTATTAGGTGAATGTGTAAACCACTTACTATGTGTAGGTTAATGAATCCACAGGCTCATATTTGCAGCCTGAAATCTGCATACTATCTACATACAGCCACACCCCCATTTCTCTGCATATACTATGGCTGTAATTCATAATCAGTTGATGCGCTACTTTTGCTAAACCCCCTGAAATAAGCCAAACATGTCTATTGTTTGATTTAAAATCTACCATGGCGGTGTGGAGAAGCAAGACTACCGTCAAAAAAAATGTCATTGGCCTTAACTGCCTCTGTATGCCTTTTCCAGAGTTGAAGAACAAGCAGCTTGGTTCAAAGTGAAATCATTTCAGCTTTCACTGAAAAGTATGTCTTTGTCAGTGTCGTGACAAAGTGATATAATCAGCTGTCAGCAAAAGCTGTGACTAAATCCCACCATGCAACTGAACAATTACTGACAATACAGTATATTGGTTCAGTCAAAGAGCTGAGTGGGGGAGCCACTGGCAGCATTATTACGATGATCCAGATTTTGACACACTGTTTTTGTGAACTTTTAAGAAGACAATACTTTATCAAGTAGATGTTGTCTGTTCTATAATGCTGTTTGTGCTGCCATGATGCATAAACCAAGGTCCTTTTTATTTGGTGTCTCTGCTGAAACTCACAAGTGTGACATTGATGGTAAAAATTAAGATAGGATGTGTTGTATAATGCAGTGCTCATTCAGGAAGGATGTGACCCAGGGTTTTGTAGCATTGACAGATGTCAGTTAAATGCATCATGTGCAAGTGTTCATGAAGTTACTGTCCTGAAAAGAGGTAACGTGTGTCTGTGTGTGTGTAGTTCACCCTGAGCCCGTGTGTGTCTTTTCAAAACAGGGCTGTGCAGAACAAGCAGACCGTGGGTTGCAAATTTTAATTTCAGTTACAGTTTAAGCTTCTTATGATTGTTAAAACAAGATAATCAAGATAAGACGATCATTGGGCCACATTCTGTTTCGCATTAATTCTCTCATATTTCCTCTCATTTGTAGATCCCATTACTTTAATTTTGCCACAGACTCACTCCCCACCATGATGTGGAAAGTGTATTTCATTTCAAAATTATTTATTTAGTCATCTTCAGTTGAATTATTATTAAAGTTGATTAAACTCAAATTAATTCAAAGGTCAACCTTCCTTTTTTAAGTATATAAGACTACAGTTTTCCTGAAGTCTGTGTGTAATTGTATTAAACAACTGTGATCTCAGCAGTGGGCAAAATAAGTGCTATTAAGTTTTGTTTTGTTTTTTCCATAATCAAGCAGCCCTGGCAGCTTTCTCAAGAGCCACTCATCAACTACACGAGTGAGAGACTGAAGGCATTTGTAACAGCAATCCAAAGATGAAAAATATAAGACTAAATTAAAGCCTGCTCAGCTATCATTTTGAGTTTTACTCAATCACCATCATAACATTTTCTAAGTATTGGAACCTGTTCACCAGCTATCTTTTTTCCTAAATCTTTCCACCCATCTATCTTCTTCCAGTTATCCTATTCAGGGTCATGGGGGCCTAAAACCTATGCCAGCTGTCATAACAGGAAAGCCAATTTATAGTCATGTGAAAAAGAAAGTTTTCCCATGGGTTGTTCTTCTTTGTTTGAAGAACTTAAGGTTATTGTTTTCTGTATGTCTTCGTTGGTCTCTCACATTGTGCCTTACAATGTTGCTTCAGCTCAAGGAGGTTTATGGGCATTTGTATATACATAGCTCTTTCAAGGTCCATAGCATTTCACTCAGGTTCAGACCTGAACTTTTTACTGGACTGCTGCAGGATCATGACCAGGGTCTCCAACTCCAGGCCTCGAGGGCCAGCGTCCTGCAGGTTTTAGATATAACCGTGGGTCAACACACCTGAGTCACATGATTGGTTCGTTACCAGGCCTCTCGACCAAGGACACGTCTAAAACCTGCAGGACACGGGCCCTCGAGGCCTGGAATTGGAGACCCCTGATCTTGACTCTTTTTTTTTTTCCAGTCATTCTGTTAGGGCTGCTCGATTATGGCAAAAATGATAATCACGATTATTTTCACTGAAATTGAGATCTCGATTATTTGACGATATTTATTTAACAATAACAATGTATTGAATAATGGCTTTAGAGATTGTCAAAAAAATAATAAAATAGTGTGCAAATACTGATAACAGTGCAAATGTTTGCAATATAAAAATAAATGAAAATGTAAACATCTATGTTTAGTGAACTTCAAAATACTGCATAATATTTATGCATACAAATAACCAAACATCAAGGCAAGCTGTGTAGCCACACAATGCACAATTGCATCAAACTGACATTGAGGTATGTTAACTAAAGTTGCTGCTCCTTTATTGTTTGATCGTATGTCACTTTGTGAGCGGTCTTCAAATGATTGAATAAATTTGTAGTGTTGCTCTGTGGTGCAGCTACGACACCGTAGCAAAGTTTACACACTACTTGATCCACGTCTGACCCCGCGAACCTGTAATGTTTCCACACCACTGAAGTCGTTTTACCTCTCTTTTCAACCAACAGCATTCTTTCTTCAGCAGCCATTATCCTCTCCAAATAACTTCTTCTTAGCTTTCCGAGCTTCCCTCGGGTCCTCTTAATTGTTGTGATGCGAGTTCAAGTCGCAGAGAGGTGCGCTCGTTTTACCACACGGAGCAGCGCAAGAGTAAAGCACGAGGGAGGTGCTAATAATCGACTCAGTCGTTTTTAATGATCGTTGACAGCCCAGATCGTAATTTAGATTAAAATTCGATTAATTGAGCAGCCCTACATTCTGTTTTAGTTTTGCAGCTGTGCTTGGGATCATTTTCCCTTTTCTTTAGCTATGGCCTTTTTAGTATACAGAGGAGTTCATGTTCGACTCAGTGATAACAAGCTGCCAAGGTCCCGTGGCTGCAAAACAAGCCAAAGTCATCATCCCTCCACCACCGTGCTGACAGTAGGTGTGTTTGGTTTTCTCCAAAGTGACACAAAGGCCAAAGATTATCGTCATGAATTTTAGGATCTAATTGACACCCGTAGAGTCTGAGATGGAGCACTTGGATTTTCTTTTACAATTTTTCTGAGCATCGCATGGTCAGACCTTGGGGTGAATTTCCTGGGATGTTCACTTCTGGGAAGATTGGAAGCTATCTTGAATGTTTTCCACTTCCAGAAATAAATTTTTTTCTGTGAACTAGTGATCTTTAAAGTTTAATTCCTAAAATTCTTATGGCAATTAATAGTCACTCTAACATTTATTTATTAAACTGGTCAGTTTACGCATGTGAGCCATTTATGACTGATGTTTTCTTGTTTCAAAGAAGCCACCCACTCAACACGTCACTAAAATAACAGCAGAACCACGGCTACGTGCTCACTGATGAGCGCAGTTTTTAATTTGCAGATAGATGTACTGTCTCCGATTGATTAATCCCATTCCTCACGGTAGATCAGGAATGATGAGAGTTGATTTAATCCATCCAGTGAATGACGATAGAAGCGGGTCATGTATTCTTCACTGACAGCCTACTTTCAAACATCTTCAACTGAGAAACACAATTAATGAGGCTCCAAATGAGGATTTACTCCCACACAGATGTTCCCACTCTGATGATCGCAAGTCAAACTGGATCAGCATCCACATTGGTGGTGCCCAGTGAATTTCAAGTCACCTGTGTTGTAATGTTGGCATTACCTGAGGGAACTCGGCATGTGTTTGTGCGAGTTAGTGAGCTGAGCAGGTGGTCGTGGGGGAAAGGACGTTGGTCTGTGCTCGAAGGACGACATGGATGCACCTGGGTCTCAGCAGGCGAGTGTTTAAAAAGGAACCAAGAGGAATCTGAAATCTCAAAGCTGAAACTTCAGATTCAGAGTATCTACAATGCCCATGGTATCAGGCTGAATAAAGCATGCATGCAACCAATCACAGCTGTATACACACTTCAAAATATTAATCGTGTTTCTGCTTTGCTACTTAGAAGAGAATCAAGCATTCTTAGAAAAACTTAACCTTTTTATACTGTTTGCTTATCGCAGAGTGGGATGGGGGGAGACAGAGCAAGGGTTGAAAAACCTATTAATTTAAGAGGTAAAGGCCTGACGAATTAGTCTGGCACAATTACTATTTAGTGTAATTGCCTTTCCATAGCAACCCCGTTAAGGAGGCCACAGGTAATTTAGTTCAGAAACCTGTTGAGGGGAATGACTACTACACTTGACTCATCCCCATGGAAACCACGCCCTGCTTGACTGACAGATTCGACGCAACAAATCAAGAGACAAGAACGGAAGATTAAATTGGCAATTACTGCGCAAGAAGACACTTAATTACCCCAGTGACAGTTATCGTAAGCAAAGACTGAATTAACTGGAGGCAAAGAACTCTTCCTGCAATTTCCCCACAGACAGAGGGGTAAAAAATATTCATGTAGAGGCACAGAGAAAAACAACAGATAGGTTCTGACAAATCATAAAAAAAACCCACTTACATGCTCAGAATCTAGGGAAACTACAATTTTGAAAAGAATTCCCAAAATGCTGCTAAGAACTCAGAGAACCTCTATTATAACCACTTTACAGAGGGTGTAAAACAGTACTGTACAAAACGTTTGGGCAAATTAATTAATGTGGCATGTTTTCAAATTATTGCAATGGATATTTCTTATTTATCAACTTGCTGCAGAAAGTGCATGACCTGCACTTTTAGCAGGAAAAAATCTCTGGC
Organism: Oreochromis aureus; assembly: GCF_013358895.1. NCBI lineage: Eukaryota > Metazoa > Chordata > Actinopteri > Cichliformes > Cichlidae > Oreochromis > Oreochromis aureus. The sequence goes on from NC_052962.1 coordinate 15,844,456, forward strand.
AGAACCAGGCTTAGGAAGGGCAGCTATCTGCCACAATCAGTTGAGGATAAAAGGAGGAAGACAGCCTATATGTTTGTGTGTACTGCTATTTATTAGCTAAAATCATGGCTTTGTGACATAAACAATAAATTGAATAAATGTGTGTGTATATCCAAGGTTGCGTCTTGGCTCTTTCTGTGTTGACTTTCAGAAAACCAGAGGTGACCAGAGGTAATAAAAGCAACAAATACTGTCAAGATCTGGCTGAGAAACTGCAGGATGTAAGGGCACACCTATACATTAGCATCTTGGCAATCATACTAGTAGTTGGCATGTTGGCACAAATGACCTGCTTTATTACCTGTTTTACTTTACATTTACTCAATGAATATCACATCATGTTGTGGAAGATTTTAAACTAGTGATTGGGACTATAAACTCATTACGAGATGCTTACTGAACACAAATCAAATGAGCAGTAAGGTGATTTTCTCATAGACTCCACATAACCAGGATTTTTGTAACAGAAGAGTTGCCCCCTGCTGGCCATTAGTAAAAATGCAGGTTTAAAGCATTTTCAAAGTGGCTTCATGTTACAGACCAGGGGCTACTTCTACCTTTCACACACAGTTTATGGTTTTGTAACTATACTGTTTGCATTTACTTTAATGGTTATAGTGGAGCATTTATCAGTTACAAAGCTGTATAGTTTAATCCATTATTGTGAGACGTTAAAGCAAAGCCATGAGAAGAGTAAATAGATCCGTTTTCTTAATCACTTGTTCAGTTAAGGGTTGGGAGGGGAGGGGGCGGAGAGTATCCCAGCTGACACAGCTATGTATAGAGACAGACAGCCTTTCATGCTTACATTTACACTTTGGACTGTGGGTGGAAAGAGAAACCATGCACTGATGTCATGGCAAGCTCATGCAATTCTCACGCAGAAAGGCCACTGGCCAGCCAGGGCCTTCTGGCTGCCCAAGACTGAAGAGGAAAATGCTAAATCATAACACAAGTATTTCAATTTCAGTTTGTTTATTTATTTAAAGGGTACAGTGCAGTTCACTTCCAATACAGAGCATGAAAATGATTTTCACTTGTTCCACTTTTACATCCACAATGCACAAACAAGATTTACAGTGTTCAATTACATATTAATTATATTTATATAATTTTAAACAATATATAATTCATGAGTAAATGATTAACATAATGGTCCTCCTTATCTAGTATGTGACAATTTACTCTCACCAAATCTAATGGTTGTAATGTGAGAGTCCAATTTAATGTAGACCTACTACTACACAAACATACAGTATTATTAGTATGATATTATGTTTATGGATATCTAGTGAGATCTATAGTTCCCTAGTTTACCATTTTAGTTACTCATTAATAATCTGATTACTAAATTATTTTCTAACATCTTCAACCAAAGACTTTCAGTGTGGCAGGCAAGTCTTTTTCCATGAATCCTCTCCTGATTACCAAAAGAATCTGAAGAGCTTTTTTTCTGCTCTTACTTACAGAGTCATGTCTAAGAGGAAAAATATCAGAATTTCATGAATCTAAGGCATAGATGTGTGTGTTTCCTCTCTTTTGTGGTAGAAACAGTGGGAAACTGACTTCATAGATGCTGTGCTTCGATCTCCTCCTGTGTCGACAGACTCGGGAGGGGGGTGGCGAGTGAGGTGACAGAAATGGATTTTGCTTTTTCGTAAGACACTGTGATAACAGACACAAAGGGATCGTATAGCTAATGATTGTTTGGCTAGCACGTGTTTAAACACAAGCAGCTACGCACACCCACACACTCATTCATAAATATATGAACACTGATGGAGTTCATATGAGTTTAAACAAATACACAACATAGCCAGTGATAGAGACGAATTAGTGCTACTAGTGTTGCTGTTATTGATTCAACCTAGCAATGAGGCACTTATAAACGCTAGGATACCATGAAAGCTATAAGTCAATGACAAAGGACAGTAGGGTTTCCACAATAATGTTTATAAATTTGTTTTTCAGTAACAATGTAAAGTAACAAGAGACCCAAAATATAAAATATCTAAAATTATAGCTGTCAAGGCAGGACAGAGCCTAAGGTTTGCTGTAGACTCACTCTTGTCTTTTCTCTTGAGTGAGAGTTTCCACAAAACTGTAGCTCTTTTTTCTCTTAAAGTCAGGTGAATTATACACACACAAAAAGAAAATCCATTGACTTTACACTGTTTGTGTTTATATAGCACTTAATAAAAGTAAATAAAAGTTACAAAGTGCCTAATAATAATAAAAGCAACAAAAATGCAGTTTTAAAAAATCAGATTTGAAAGAGGTTACAGAGTTTGCCCACCTGAGATCTGCCTCCAGAATATTCCAGATCTGTGGGGCCTGAACTTCAAATGCTCCGAGACTTTTAGTGAATAAATGAGCCTTTGTCAGCATCTCACAGATATAGGCTGGAGTCTGAACCTGTAGCACTTAAAAAAGCAGCAGTAAAATCTTGAAATCAATTCTAAAACTAACAATTAACTACTAAAGGACTGCACAGACTGATGTAATGTAGTTACTCCTTTAGCTGCATGTTAAAAGCCTAGCAGCAGATTTTGACAACTTAACTGATGCCTATATGTATATATATATATATATATATATATATATATATATATATATATATATATATATATATATGTATATACATATACATGAATTTATTTATTTAAAAGGGACAGTGTAAAGTAAATATGCCAGAAAGGCAAAAAGCTACTTTTCGTCTGTACTCCCTGGCAGGTCAGACAAAAACAATAATACATTTAATAAACCATCAGAAAATGTACGACAATCTCCTCCAAAAACCAAATACATAATTACAACAGTACATAAAATTACAGCATGAAATTTTATAGTCCCATTTAAATAAATGTCCCATTTATCCTCAGAGCGCTCTGTTAAGTATAGGGTTGCCTTGCATCAGCTAATTAGCTTAGCATAAAAACTGGGAAGACTGAAAAACACCTATCTGACACTCTGACGAATTACTAGTGATTGTATTTTCTCTTGCAAAATGTTTCTTGACCTTGTTATTGGTGTGAATCCAACCTTTTGGCCATTTGTAATCGTCTTAAACAACCAATGTAACAACCATGTTAAACGTTAGCTGTACACTGGCTAGTGCAACAAGTGCAGTGACCCTCTCTGTGGTCCTGTGCTTGTGTGTTTGTGCTCAGCTCAACCTCTGCATGTACAGTAAAACACTCCTTAATTAAACAAATGAGATATAATGGGTTAATTAGTGAGCTTTAGTGGATTTGCTGCCTTTGAACGGAGACTAAGCTAAGCTAACCAGCTAGCTTTACATGGATTTACATTTAATAGACAGCAGTGGCGTCTCCCTATTTAAGAAGCAACAAAGGAAACAAGCATGTTTCCCGCAGCAGTTAATTTTAAAGCACATTACACGTTTGCCATTATAAGAGGTCAAAACATTTAGCCTAGATGAGAATAATATCTCCCTTGTCTCAAGACTTAGCCCAATTTTAAGCCTCTTATGTGCAGTACTATTGTGTATCATTAATCCTAAGTATGAATAAATTATGCAAGAAACAGCACTTACAACTTAAACCTCTTTATAACTAGTTTTAATTATAATATTGCACTTGTTGTAAAAAATTCCCACTGTTTTAGTGTGAACATCTGTATTCACAGTAGCCTAACCATGCATTATGCTACCCTAATAATAACATTAAATCTGCAGATGCTTTTAATGTACAAAATAAGTATCGGGGCGCAGTCAGTGGCTGATTGACAGTGAATGTGAATGTCATGAATGCAGCACATTCTCTTGATGCTTTCAAATGCCTGCTAATGCATTGTTTACACACTATTACCAGGCGTCTTCTATATGGTATCTAATAAGTTGGTAATATATTTTAACATATATTTACAGCTACAGTATAATAAATGGATGGAAAAGTACTGTCAATGTATTCAGTAGACATGCTAATATGTTAAATAGTCATGATTTGGAAATTGTGACGTCATTCATTTGATTGTGTGTCTTGTGTTTAAATACATAAGTTTGAAAAGAATTGAAAGAATCCATTTTAATTGTTGTTTAAGGTTATTTTTTGTCACTCTGCCACTCAAACAAAAATTAAAACCTCGCCAAAATAATTCAGATAAATTCAATTTAATGTGACAGCAGACATAACAGTGACGCACACAGACGGCTGTGGTCTTACATAGGTCGCAACATTTATTAAACTAAAGTTTAGGGCCCTTTGACGTGTTATGGGTTTCATCAGGTTTCCTAATATAAAAGCTCAGGACTCCCACCTGCACACCTGAGCCGAACCAACCTGTCACAGCTTGCTAGCGTGACCTTCTGTTCATCTGTCTCTCAAAAGACCTTATATGATGCTTCTCTTGACGTGACACTGGTGCTGCTTTCACCCCAGAAGCAGATGAGACACACTTGCAAACACCCATACAGATACAGACGCATACTCACACAGATCAGAGGAGACAGCAAGGAGCGCTGACAGACAAGGTTAAGACAGGTAAATTAAAATAAGTGAAAGCAGTTTGACTCTTAAAGCAGTGGGAGTTTAATAAGGAGAAGAAGAAATGAATAAACAGAAGAAGGAATTAATGTTTCCTCTATGAGGGTTGTCAGTATTGTATTTTCTGTGATCTGAAAGTAGAGGAGAAGCTTAAGTTTCTCTGAGATGTTGCATAATTGCCTACAAAGACTGTCAGTTAATGTCAAAGCCAAGACAAAGAAGAACCATTTGAGGATATGCTTCTATGAAGTTTGTTAGCCATCAGCAGAAATCTTTCTGTAAAACTATTGTTAACTTAAATGTCACCTAATGTAAGTCAATTGTTATTATAATGAAGCACAGCTATACAAGCAACAATCAGACTTAAACTCGCTAATCCAGTGCCTTGGTTTATTTAATCGATGACAAACCACAATCCTCTGCAATGGCGCTCAAATCACCTTCAGTTTGCAGCTAAACCGGGAGCTGCCGTGCCCTATCTAAGTAATAGTAGTGCTTGCTTACCACAAGTCACCATTGCACAATAGTGTAGTCAAAAGCAGCAATTTAGATGTCAGAGTTGCATGTAAAAATGGCGTTTATAGCCAAAGAAAGCACAAAGCTGCAATGGGATTTGGCCTGTTTGCATGCAACTGCCTGACAGAGACGACGCACAGAGCCTGCTTGTCACCGTTTCCTTGTGCGCCCATACACACTGTAAATTTGAAAAGTGTCATTCAGAGCAGCCGAAAATTACGAGCCTTTTCATCTCTACAAATCCCGGGAGAGAACTTATTGTACAAACCAGGAGGCTGATGAGAGGAGGAGAAAACAAATTTGCATTTAAACAGCTTGCTCTCTGAAGGAGTCGGTCTCCACAGAGCCGATTTCTGATAACGCCAGCTCTTCATTAAATTATTTTCTGCAGCGGTTACCTTAAAGGTGCTGCATTGATACATCATTGTTAAATTAATTGCAGGTATTTTTTTAATTTGTCTAATTAGCCAACATAACTGGGACTGTATTAGGCTGATTGTTAGCCATCTTTCTAATAGCACTGATATTATTAGTGGTGATGCTAACATAAATGAATGGTCACATTTCCCCTGAACTCTATTAGCCCTGTCACTTAACCATTTTTCTCCCCCTGAGTTTGAAGAACGGTGCCCTCGTCCTCTTCCTCTTTTGTGATGTACAGAAATTCAGCAGATTTCCTCCAATATCTGACCTGGTTGTCAGAGCTTTTTTAATTATAGATCATGATGTAAATATTTAATGAACAGAACACTGGATGAGACTGTTATAACCCCAAGCACAGACTAATCCTCTGTATGTGCAGTAAGAAAGAAGCCGCAAATAAGCAAAGATGTCACTGGGAAAATGTCTCCCAACTGCATACTTGTTAGCTGACTATTTTTTATCCCGTGTCTCACCTTAGATGTAAAATGATAAGGCTGGTGGTGTTATATATAGTTCTTACTGTTAAAAAAAATATGTTCATCAGTCTTTAAACAATGAATTAAAGATTTAGGCCTTTTTTTTTTTTTTTTAAAAGGATATCTAGTAGAAAAATTCAAGCAGGACTAAGTGCATTTGTTGGGGACTATTTTCACCGGTGTATTAATAAATACTTTTGACAAAAATGGTTATTTCTACAGAAGCAGTCTATGTGTAATTGGCTTTAAAAAATAAAAAAAGCTCCCATGCCTGCTTTCATGGAGATAAAGCAACATGCCACATAGTGCAGCAACAGACTTGTTTACAGGAAGAAGAATGCAAATTCAAACAGTGATTTACAGTAACGCCCTTTTACACCCATCAAACCTCTCCAGTGTGGATTGCGCTGCAGAGTTTTCTCAGAATTAATATCTCTGATTCGCTTAAACTGCATTGCATTTCCATCAAGCTTTCAATCAAGCAGAGGGGGACTTCATGTAGTGGTGTGCTATTTGCCACTTGTTATATTTTCCCTGAGTTTATCTACTGAGCTTCTTTTTCTATATGTCTAAAGGCTCTTTGACTCTTGCTGGCAAGGATGCGTGCTGTTTCAAAAGCTCTAAGGTATCCCTAAAGACACCGATTTGTCTGCATGTGTCTCCTAATCCACTGTCTGACAGGCATATTTAGTTTGGGATTCATCCACTGCCTCAAAGGAAGTTCTTTGGGTTCAAAGTTTAGGCCTGCATAGGTTATCATGAGAAGCTGTGAAGCAGGAACATTTTTGAGTTGCTGTTTAATGCTCTCAAAAATATAAGCCACACTAAAAGTCAATTTCTGTCCCTAGAGGAACAATTCACATGAATGTTCCCCCTTGACTGGACCTAAAGGTAACTATATGTACCTTTCTAAGGGCCAAACAAGACTAAGAAATGCTTTACAAATGCCAGTCCTGTTCTGAATAAATCAAAAAGCTAAACTAATGGAAGCCCATGTACATCATTATGAAATAAGAGAATAAAATAGAAAAATGTCACTTGAAGCCCAAATATTTCTCTGTAAAGTAAAAACCATACAAATAACTACACCCTGTCCAGGGTACAACCCAGCAGGTATGACCCCAGTGACCTGTAAAAGTACAATATAGTACAGGAGCAAATGCTGCTTAGGAATGTTCCACATCTTCGTATGGAAATGTACTGATTGGCTGTAATTCACTTTGGTGCAGACTGAAAGAGCACCAACAATATTGCATCCAGTGAATTCATGATCACACAGTCTTGCTTCCCAGTGGATGAGTGATCCCATGACTTTATCTGTAAGCATCACCAGGAAGCCCAAGTTTTCTCTTCAGAGCTGTACACTTTCTAAACACCTGCTGGATGGATCAGCAAACTTTTTCTCAGGCATGCACGGATCCTAGATGACTAATCTCTACCAAGGTGATGCCCTGGCTTTTTCCTTTAGTGCCACCATTAGCGGTGAGATGTTTTAGTTCCTTTAACGTTTTATCTAGTGCCATTATCGGGTCAAAAACTTAAAAGCCCACCCCCTGCCTTTTTAATCAAGCAGACACTATTTGACCTCTCAACTTTGTGAGAGTGCTTTAGACATCTGCTCCACTCACACAAGTCAGACACCTACGTATATGTGCAAGCTGTTTCCTTGAAAACGCCGTTATACCTGATGAAGTGCTCTCTTTGCGCGCACGCATCCCCTGAGGAGGACTGAAAGTTTTCATTCCTGCCTGCGATCATGACAATTTGGTCATGACTCTGTGCTCCACACTCTCTCACTTGTGCCCCATCCCTCATCTCCCCTCTTAGCATCCTGTTACACAAAAACCTCTTAACGCATCCTCTGCGCAACTTAAAAAAGCAGCACTGCTGAAGAATACTGATTTTGACAGATTATATGGCTGCGGGCTGGTATACAAAAGGATTATGAATGGGAGGTAAATGAAGCACTTGGTGATACAGATTCATTTGAAGTGCTATTTGGGTTTTCTTATTAAGTGGGTTCCTTGGAGATTGGGCTCTTCTTTGGCTGACGTGTCGCGACATTCACATTTAGGGCTTTTGTTCACGTCGAGAGTCACAGTCTCTCATTCCATCTGAGGGAATGAACGGCAAAATGAAATTAGTGGACTGATTCAGTCAAACGGCGCTCATGCACATGTGAGTCGGTTTGAGGTCTTTTTATTCCAGATCAGCCGAGGGCGCCGTCACAGGAGCTTCTTTTGCTGAGGAGGCCTTCTATAGAGGAATCATTTGAAGTTCGCCCACAGTGTTGCATTACTGCCACTCTTTTGTGACTTCAAATGGGATTATTGATCTCATTATGTAGAAGAATCACTACTTGATTGTGAAATTGTTTACCTTCTTCCTCCACAGAGGAGCTGACGTGTGTATCAGCCTGTCTGTGTGACAGTGTGTGTTTGAATGCAGCTGTGTGTGTGTGTGTGTGTGTGTGTGTGTGTGTAGGTGTGTGTGTGTGTGTGTGTGTGTGTGTGTGTGTGTGTGCAATAAAAATATTGTTACATTAATAACAAGTCAAGATAATCCAAGCATATTTCCAATAGGAAAATTGTCCATTAGATGCTTAACTGTGCACTTGCTGTGGACCTTTTAGAATTTAATTATCCTGGAGCAATAATTATGTTATGCTCCTTCATAGAAATAACTTGTCTTAATTGGTTTGGATTCTAAAATGCCAGCGTACTATCAGCAGGGTTGGCTAAAGTCTGGAAAAACCATCCCTAAACCTGCTTGTTCTCATTTGAAACCAGGTTTATTAACGCACTCTGTTTCTACTTTCCATTGTTCTTTTGCATCTATTAAACTAATGGGAAGAGCTTCAAATACTCAATATAAAAAAACACTCGCGCTAATGACAGCATCAGCGGTGACGTTCACGCGAAGAAAGGCAAAGATAGCGCTGCTCTGACGCGCTTTTCTGCAGCGAGTCTGGCGCACACATATAAACCGCCGCGCGCACCAAGCGCTCAGAAGAGAAAAAGAGACGCCACAGGACAACGCGCAGATCTCGCTCTAACCCTTGGGGAAAGTAAGTATGTAAATATTAGAGTGACATGATATTATTTCAGCTGTTTAAAGTCTATCCGTAGCACTTCTAATGCGTATCTACTGGGTATGCCATGAAAGTCCTGGTTTCTGGAATACTAACCTTGTTTGCAGTATTTTGTTTTTTGCTTTGTTTGTTTTCAGAAAGAAATTTATCCAGAATAAATGACAAATCCCGGAAATTTACAGTACAGCATAACAGGTGTCCACTGATGTTAGTTAACTGTTCTGTACTTCACTCTGCCAGATGCATCCTAACTTGGTAAGCTGGCTGGGGACTCTGGGGTTCCTGCTGTGGGCGCTGGTCTGCTTGGGCGCCTTGACGGAGGCATACCCAGTGAAACCAGAGAACCCCGGGGAGGACGCCCCCGCGGAGGAGCTGGCCAAGTACTACTCAGCCCTGAGACATTACATCAACCTCATTACAAGACAGAGGTGGGCGGACTAATTAAACCTCCCAATAGAATAGAATAGAACAGAGTACTTATTTTTTACTCATTATTTTTTTCCTCCTCAAATGCTGCCCACACTGTTCTATTGTATTCTGTTGTTAATATTTATGACATTTCCGTGCACTGATTGATGCTATCAGGCGCATTGGTTTTTTATTTTTTTTATATTTCCCTAATAAATCTATTTTAGTGGGACTATTTTATTTTATCTCAAAACTTTGTTATACCCTGGGCTGAAATGCCACAAGTTACACGGGTAAAGGCAATAACACGTCTTTTTTTCTTCTCTTTCTCTTTCTCTGGTATCTTCCAACTGGTCAAACTGATCAGTAAAGAACTGTCTTTTTCTGACAGTGTTTGTCATGTCATTTAAAGCCAGGAGGCTATAAGCTGGCAGTCCGGTGGAATTTTACTTGTTGGAGTTATCTGAACCTTGCAGGTCTTGTAGATTATTCGTTCTCTCTTGTGACAGAGCAGAGATCGCCTGCTGTCCATTTACCACTGATTTTTTTTTTTTTTTTTTTTTAAAGAAAGAAAGAAAAAGAAAAGAAAGTCCAGACTGTCACCGTGCAGTGGCTAGTCACCCGCTGGTCTTGGCTTTCAGCTGTCAGTGGGCTGGATACCTCTGCAGGCGTTCAGCCACCCAGAGAGACAAATGCGCCGTCACGGCTTATCTTTTGAGGCAAATGTGACCACCTGCGATGGAACTCCTATCTGAGCCTGCTGGGTCTGATTCTGCACAGATTTCACTCAGCTCATGACTGGACATATGACTCAAGGACACAGCGAGATATGACTTAGAGTTGTTCGCTCTTGTTGGACAAAGAAGATTATATTTATTGTTATTTATTTTTAAGCACGCCCTTTTTAATTCCTTCTTTCCATCTCTCTCTGCTCCAGGTATGGGAAGAGATCCAGTCCTGAGATTCTGGATACACTGGTCTCAGAGCTGCTGCTGAAGGAAAGCACAGACACGCTTCCACAGTCAAGGTATGCGTTTAAAGGCGCAACTTTTCTCTCGTTGTTTTTGTATCTCGATCTTTACACCTCTCTGTCTCTCTCTTTCTCCGTGTCTCCAGATATGACCCATCAATGTGGTGATGCTGCCATCACTCTCGTCTCGCTCACTGCTGTCCCGCCAGCGCTGACATTCTGACCTCTACACGTCCGTCACTTACCTCCTACACCAAACGAACACCACGCCTCTGCCCTCCTTTCGCCTCCATGAGCCGCAACGTATATATCCAACCCCTCGTCCTTACGCATCAGCCACACCCAACACTGCTTGAAGTCTGTGCCATAAAACTGTAAATACTTTATTCTGAGTCGTCATCTGTGCAACATGATCGTAAAGTGGAGGAGGGGGGGTCTGCTGATTGTATTGTATATTTGTGCTATTAAAGATTCACTGTTTGAACAAAGGCATTCCCTGGTATCTGTTTGACGGGTGACACGATGACAGTGTTGTACATTATTTGCAAAAAGTAATCAGAGGGCTTTAATGAGGGCTTGTTTTCAAAGCTGATCATCAGAAACTGTTTGTCACCCATGAAGAGATCGGGTTCGGACTTGCTGTGCCACACCTTGCCTCCTAGTTACTGTAGCATCTGGTGAAGCTTTATGAGACAGGGTAATTGTGCAGGGAAGCGAGTTAAACCGAGTTAAGCACGCACAGCTCAGGAAACACGGTCGCAGAAAACGTTTGAATTCAAAATTGAATGGCTAATGGCGCTCTCTCGTGGCCGCAAATATAAGTACATCATCTCAAACTACCCGGGGGGGTAATTTCCAGGAGCATTATTGCAATTATCCGAGCGGTTAGGTGCCACAGCCTGACACCCAATCAGATCTGAGAGTACAAATTAAGTCGTGAAGAGGCACAGCAATTGCGACACGCAATCCTCTGAAATACACCGAAGGAGGGGAGGGGGGACTGTTCAAACAGGACCAGCTAGTGAGTTCAGTTCAGAGTGGTTGCTCAACATTTCAAAACTAGTTTTTCACCAGTTAGCAGCAGGCCTCAGAGTGAAGACGTTAAATATACGCCCTGCTTTCTCTCACTCGTATTTTCCGTGCAAAGACAAAATGATGAATAAATGCGGCGCACACCTGTAGGGCGCAAGGCAGCTGTGCTTTCCTTTAAAAAAATAGCGAAATGAAGGTCAGCAGGATGGCACCGGCCATCTCTAGTTATTTTCTACTACATAACGCGCATTACGTTAGAAATGCGATGCCCGCACAGTCTGAGCTGGACTTGCCTCACGTAGTATCCATACGTGAATGGATGAGCGCATCACAATGTGGCGAAAAGAAAATACTATCTACATTGTTTCCACTTCAGCGAGGGCCGGGCCGCAGCTTTCATTGGTCTGTGTGTCATGACGTCAGGGAGGAGGCCGGGCGTGTCGGTTTGATTGACGTCGTGTGCTCTGGTAGTCTGCTGCGGGACCGGGACAGACAGCTGAGGGGGGTCTGAATGTCCAACCGCGACGATCGGCGGACTACCGCGAAGTCGCACGCGCCATCCACAGGTAAGTCACTGCTCGTGATCATATCCGATGTTGGGAATTCATTCATCAACTGGCACTATAAATGGGAGACAAAGACACTTAGCCGTGTGTGTGTTTGAGGTACAGCAGTGGAGTTTGACAGAAGAAGGAGAGGTTCGTCCCCTCTGCCTGTCAGAACAAGCTCCACTCCGACACGTAACAGCTCGCTGTGGGCGCTTACTGTGGACCCGGACGCGTCCTTTCCTCCCCCCTTTACCCCTGCCTGTCGTGAAGAGGAATACATGGGATGGGTTGTAGTCGTAAGTGTGCTTACGCCACAATGGCTCGGATGGGTAACAAAAAAATGGCCGCACGTGTGGCGAGATGGTTGAGCGCACGGTTGTCCGGTCAGCCAAAGTGGCTCAGGCGTTTGGCACGGGATGTGGCACACTTGTTCGAGCGCGCGGATCCGTGCGCCAGATCCGCGCGGTGCCGTTTCCAGGAAGATAAGAGGAAAGAGCTGCGGGTTGTAGCGCTGACAGGATGAGAAGGCTGGAACACGCGTACGTCCCAGTGTGACTGACTGCAACATCCACCAGCAAGGGAGGGTGGGCTCAAGGAAAGGACAGAGAGCGAGAAAGAAAGATTTTTTACTCTGTCATCAGACCAAATTAAAACTCTTTTATTTCTTTTATTTTGTTGACTAGACAAAAACTTTACCAGCGAGCATCAGCACAACCTGAACTGTGAGCTAAAGCTGAATGAAAACACAGCAGACCCTTGGCTTGGCACAAACTGGCCAACCAGAGGTACAGCTAGACGACTGCATTGATTTTTATTTTCTGTCCTCCACTGGAAATGAATGAGTGCACCATCCCATAATAATGTTCTTACATGATGTCAGAACCACTTTATGCTGCCACTTAATCGAAACATAAAACCAGGGAGACTTCCTTGCTCAGAGGAGCACAGCACAGGGTCACTTGGCAAGCTTTATAAGCAGTTTACCATCGTGCACGTCACGGGGGAAGCCAATGCACATACACAACATCATTGTGGATCTGTCCAGAGAGAGGTGCTACACAGGCTATGCAGACCCCTGAGAGGAATAGATGTATCTTGTTGCATCTTAACAGGCGCTTATGGGTGTTTCTCTGTTCATGTCAATGATCTAATCAGATTTAGTGACTCTCTTAGTGTAAACAAAAGGAGGAAAGGAAGGAGACTGAGTTAGTTAAGTACATCAGAGCAAGTCTGTAGTAGCTGCTGGTGATGTCCTTTAAGACTTCTGAGTCATGATTCAGGATGACCTTTATTGTTCTGCTGAAGTAAGACTTCTCAGCCCGGCTATGCATTTCCCCCTTGTGTCATCTTGGAGGAGGAACTTCAAGGAATTTCAAGTTAACATGCCCCCGGTCAGTGAGCCACACTGAACCCCAAATCCAACCCTCCGAAGCTTCGTCGTTTCTATTATTAATTATCATGTGTGGGAGATGGGAGGGAGGGTAGAGATGTAGAGCAATGGACTGGGGAAAGTGGAGTGACTCAGACCTCCCAGCTATGAACAACACATGTATGAGAAAGCTGTCATCTACATAATAATCCCTCCCTGCCCTCCACCAGGCTGCACCTCCCTGTTGTTAACGTGTAACTGACGCCATAGTAACTGTTATCATGAGCAAACGGCATCTCTGCGAACACCAAACTAAGCCTCAAGCGCAGAGGAACATTATTTTGAAAAGAACCTTGTGTCAGAATCGCTGCCAGGCGAATGTCTGGCAGTTTTTGCTGCAGCCTATACTGCTGATTCACCAGATTTTATCCATCACAGAGGCCTTAAGAAGCATGCCACTACAAACCAGCAATAAAACAAGCTGTTTGCCAAAGAAGACGGCCTGGTTTTACACGTCTTTCTTGCTGAAATTAGTAAATAAAAGGTTGAATCTCCTTTACAAACTCCACAAAAACTAAGTGATGAAAATAGGGAAGATGATAGAATAAATATCTAAGATCAACAGCTTCCTCATTTTTTCTTTCTGGAAGCTTATTTGCATTGAGATGATGTAAGGCCATCGTTAGCGCATACCAGATCAAAGTCTCGGTCCATTTCCTGGAGGAGGCTCAGCTAGCAGGATACTGCAGGCTGTAGTTTTAGACGGAGGCTAAATCTGATTGCAGTATTTGGTAAAAAATAATTTAAAAAATCCAAATATGAAATAAGACAAAATCCTTCATTTTCCTTATCTCTTCTCCCCTTTTTACCATCCCACACCACTCATCAGATTTCTCATCTTTAAACTTTTGCTGTCATTTTTAAGCACTGTTGCATCACCTCTCCCCGCTCCATCCCCTCCCTCTCTCCTCCTTAACACTAACGATCACTAGCAGGAGGATGGGAAGGCGGAAAGGCTGCAAAGACGCAGGCATGGCCATGTGGCGGGTTAGATTATGTCAGGAGGGTACTCGTTATTAAGATGATGCGCGCTGGGCGCTGAGAGTTTCTGACGAGCTGTGTAATTATATCCTCCCAAGCTGTGAGGCAAAGCGCAGACATCCCACCAGCTGGAACCTCACCAGAGAGGAAATTGAGGTCATTTCTTGGTGATGTGTGGAAATCGCTCCAGTGCAGAAATTTATTGCCTTGAAAATGGTGGTGATTTGAGCATCAGGTGATGAGCAGAGGCAAGTGTGAATCAGCAGAAGGATGGAGCGGTTTGCTCATCGTAGAGGTGGATCGGGAGAAATTGAGGTGGCTTAATCAACTTCCTGCAGCTGCAGTCATAAAGTGATGACTGTTTGGGAAACATGGTTATGATTTAAAAAAATTAAGCATACATCGATCTGCTAAGATAGCCATCTTAGGGGGTCGCAGTGTAATCCTCTTATTGAGCAGCTGGAGTGACCTACATAGGGTTTGTCTGGAGGCAGAAGGTGATGGGTGAGAGGCACGACAGCATGGGGATGGCTATGTGATTGGAGTGGTTGTATGAATAGCCAGTTATTACACACTCATGTACATTTTCAAATACACACTGTTCTTATGAGTCTGCCACTGCAGCTCAGGGTTAAAGGAAGTGCCAACCTCTGGAACCAGCCAGTGAAGTGACATCTTGACCTGAAGGCAGGACAGAGCTCACTGGCCTCTTTTGTGATTCTCAAGTCACTGAGAGGAACTAAGAGTGACGGCTGCTCTCAGAGCCCTGTTCTCCAC
Organism: Oreochromis aureus; assembly: GCF_013358895.1. NCBI lineage: Eukaryota > Metazoa > Chordata > Actinopteri > Cichliformes > Cichlidae > Oreochromis > Oreochromis aureus. Next base: position 15,859,651 of record NC_052962.1, read on the forward strand.
AGAGCCTGGGGCACAGGAGGATACAGAATAGGGGTGGACAGAATATACAAACATCAGCTGAATAGTTCTCACGGGATGGATGCCTTATGGGGCAGGTTCTGAGTGTGCATTTGTGCTTCACAATCCCAAGGGGCGTAGCACTGTTCACCGTAGACTATAAACTTGCAAAATGTGCTCACTCCCACACAGCAGGTCTCGGGTAGAGTGCAGATTTCCTGCTAGCGTGACCAGAACTGGAGGAATTAAAACCACACATCCCGCTGATGTTCGCCTGCGCCTTTAATAGCATGCATATGCACATGCACACGCACGCATGTTTACATGAGTGAAGCGACAGTGATGTTTTGTACAAGAACAAACCCTCTGATCCTCCCCATAATCCCTCTTCCATGAGCCGTCCATCATCTGAGTGCTTGGCAACGGGGAGGAACTTGGAGGGCTCGTTCTTTCATACTAACCAGCCAATGGCAGCCAGGAATGCAAATCACCATTTTCTGTGATTTTCCGTCCTGAGAGTTGGAAAAGAGGATCAGACTGCAGAGGTGTTGAGACATCAGAGGAGTTCTGAGCACAGGACATGCTGAGTGAAAAGCGGAAATTATGGTTCAGCGGGGTTAGCATGTTGGCTGTCCTTCTACCTGTAGAGAGCGTCTGTTTTTAGATGGGGGTAGTGTCAAAAATAAGTTGTATAACCAGTCTGTGGGCTACTCTTGCTTGTGCTGTTGTTGACCCTAGCTAGCCAAAGAGAAGAGGAAAGTTATAACATACAAAGAGCTGAAGTGCACCAAAGAAAAGTGTCCACTGGCAGCCACTGTCTCTACTTTTCATGCTGTATTTGTGATTTTTTTTTAATGTTTTTTGTTTTTTATATTTCTCCCATTTTTTATGAACTCTGATGTCACACCCTTCCCCGTTGCTGTCCACTATTCAACCAGTCAGCATTCACCCGATGCACAGCATCATCCAAGCACTGTTAAATTGGGATTTTGAACAATTGCACAGAAACATGTTTGCATTGCTTAAAACCCCTCCCCATAGGGTCCCTGCAGGCAAATGCAGTCTGGTAATTCATCTCTACCAATTCTGCCAATAAAAGTGGTCAAATATCCAGCCAGAATTAATTCAGAAGCTTGTTGATGGCTACAAAAAGCCTCTTATTGCGGTCTAACTTGCTAAGGAGCATTAAACCAAATATTAATAGTAGTGTATGTATATATATTCGAGCCTGACTGGATACTTTAGGCCCTGTTTGGATTAGAGAAAAACCAAAATAAATCCAAACATGTGCAGCCAATTCTTCTTGTTTTTGCTTAAAAGTCATTGAAGATGTATTCTGTACAAACAATACACCTTTAAAAAAAACAGTTTAAAGAAATCATTAAAAGCCCGAATTTATCATGATATTCATGCCCATGATGAGTGCGTGTGAACTTCTGACTTCAACATATGCAAACAGACACATTTGTGGAACCATAAATTCAACATAAGACACATCAACCTGGTCACTGAGGAGGTTTGTGCAGAAAAAATGAGCTAAGCAAATATCCATTAGATTTTTATGGACCTTTAATTACAAAAGATTTTTTGCATTCCTGTGCTTATAGCTAGACAAGGTTATTTGGTAGGTTCTAGAAAAAGTGAAAGGGCGTTCAGCAACCACTCTTCTCTGTTCTCTCTCTAGACTCTCATGTTTTCTCTCTCCTCCTCTGAACTTCCCAAGACTTGAGAGGCTTTTCCCACAACCCTGTCTAATCTTTAAAGGATTGTTCTTTCTCTTTTTCTTCAAGACTCCTAATGTGCCTTTTATCTGGTCCTTATTGTCATGCTCTAAATCTCTCTCCTCCTCCGTTCGTCTGACATTCTCTCACTCCCTTTTACACACTCCTCGAAAGGCCAGATTGTGACCCTTGCTGTTTTTTGTTTCTTCCCGTCTAATAGTTTAGTTTTTAGGGGGGCAGATATAATATTAATACAGATAGTGCATTCTCTAAGGCACTGTATGGATGTGTATATGAAGTGGTGAGTGCTAAATAACTACCAGTCCAACTTACCATGAAGACTCTACTGCTTTGTGTTTCTACTCTGTGTTGCAGACAATCCTGGAAGTACTGTGAACAGTAGCGCTCAATCTGCTTTAATCAGCATTATTTCACAACGGCTCCTTTGCATTTTCTTCTGCATAATATTAAACAAATAAAAAGGTTTTCCAACATATACCAATGCTGAAATATCTGGAAAGGTCCGATATCAGCCAAATGATATATCATAGGGCTCTGTTTCTTTGCTCCTCCCTCCTCATTTGGCCCCTTCGATTGGTCCATCTTGGCTCCCTGCCCCTTGATGCGGATGATTAGGCGAGGAACTGACTGGTGACTTTGCCTCTATTAACATTCTTCCAGGGGATATCTTTCACTTCCAATGAGCGTGCAGAACCTGATTTTAATCTGTGTTGTATAATGAACTGACCCCTGTACTCTCCCTCTTGTAATAGTAGGTGACCAGTTAGCTCTGGCAATTTTGTGTAGTGTGATTTTGCAGGAGGGTATTTGTTACCTAGGGAGCAGCTTAAGGCCAAGATGTACGTGCGATGTGTGTGTTAGGGGAGTATATAAAAGAAGATTACTTTCTTGATTTGAGAGGTCTTCTAGATCCTTTCTCATAATAAGTAAGCAGACATAACTTTCAACTTTTATTAGACTATCGAAAGCCTTGACTGCTTGAGGTGAGAAAAATAAAGGGAACGTGAAAGAGGCCGAATGCAGTGAATTGTAATCTGTTGTTTTGTGGTTAAATATAGCTATCAGTTATATGGAATAACAGCATTTCAAAGCAGGTTTTTCTTCTTTATGCTGGCTTGCATTTTGTAATGGTCCATTTCACAATGGCTCTTAGGGGCAGCGTGAATGGGTTTAACTCTGCTAGACTTTGCAGTTTTATTAGACATAATTAAATATCGTACAGCGGGCAGGGCATGTTGCTGGAAGGAGCAGTGCTTTCTGCCTGCATTCACAGTTTAGACAGAAAAGAAAAAGAAGCGAGGATGTGGTGTTTGAAATGGCTTTTATGTGGCTGATGCAAAAATCCTCTTTGTGTGTGTATAAAGCTAATTCTGACTACTTAGACCTGAAGGTTCATTCTTGACAATGGAAACAGGTTAAAACATTTTCCTTCATATATGAAAGTCATCAGCAGACTTAAAACACCCATGTTCTGAATACCTCGTGTGCTTAGACAGTCCTTCAAAGTAGGTGGGAATGTAGGATATAAGACAAAAACAGGGTTTGTACAATTCTAACAACTTAATATGGTATGACCAACTTCATTCTTCAACACAGCCTGAACTCTCTTATCCTTTTGTATTTTCTTTAAGTAGTCTTCAGGAATAGTTCTCCAGGCTTCTTGAAGGACATTCAAAACTCTTCTTTGGATGTTTGGATCTTCCCTGGCTGCTTTTTGTTTTGTTCTATAACAAGATGATCCCACACTGCTTCAATAATGCTATGGTTCACACTCTGCAGAGCTCAATCCATGACTGACAGTGTGCCATTGTTTGTTTTTCTGTCCACGTATGCTTTTACGGTCATGCTGAAACATAAGCTGTTGCCAATTAGACTCTTTCCAGAAGGTTTGTATGGTGGATCAAAATCTGCCGGTACTTTTCTGCTTCATAATTTCATCAATTTTGGCAATATTCCCAATACTACTGGTTGAAATGCAGCCCAAAACCATGATAGAGTCTGCACCATGCACCATGTTTTACAGATGGCTGCAGACACTCACTGTTGTGCCTTTCTCTTGACCTGCTTCATACCTATTGATGAAGATTTGAACCATAAATTTCCCATTTGGAGTCCCTCCACCATCAGACCTGTTGCCACTGATTTTCAGTCCAGTTCTTGTTAAATTTGCATACCTCAGCATTTTCTCCATGTTTCCCTTCCTTAAGAAGGGCTCCTTGACAGCCATCCTTCCACTGAGACTGTCTTTACTGTATTTTCCTCTGTTTCTTAAGGACATGACTTTCAGATACTGTTTATCTTCTTTAAATTGCTTTGTTAGGTCCGCCCCCTTTTCCCCATAGATTCGATTAAAGAAATGTGAACAAATTATGCATTTTTGTGACAGGCTGCTAGTAACAAAGTCCTCAAAGATACAATTTAAAAGTGAGAAATGCACGGCTTTAGCAACAATCCATCTTTTCTTCTGTACGGTTTCTTTCTCAGAATATAAACTGTGCTGGACAAACAGTGAAAGAATGACTGTACCTACATTACAGTGTGCAACAGCACGCTGAGACAGAAAAATCTGTAATACGACACCTCAGATGCTGGCAAACCTCTGCATGAGACTCAGATGGGTTTGCAAGTCAAAATGAGAAGAGAGGTTTCCTGGGTGTGAATGCATACCGCTTCGTCATTACTTTCAGAGAATAGTGGCCATTTCCCACACAATGCCAGCTGATGATGCGGGCATTGCTGAATAGCTAAAGACAATAAATTGTCAGGGATTTCTGTCTAAAGGCATCCCACGAGAGGAAGGGATGACATAGACAGATACAAGTGATAATTCACAGGGAGACTGGAGTTATTGGGTGGGACTGGTAAGCACGTCTGTGTATCTGAATCCTCAAGTGAGTTTATGTGAGGAATGATGAAAACTGGCGAGCAGCAAAGCAAACAGGACTGAATATTCATGGCTCATACGGATGATCCTCACAAACTTTCACACATCTCCCACCCCTTCTCCTGTCTTTTCAGGTCTTCACAGTTGACTGATGAGCAGCCAATAGGACTGGACTTGGGCTACACCGACTGGCATAGGTAAACACAACTTTCTCAACCCACCGGAGATGTTGAAATGTTTTTTTTCTTGCATGCTGACATGATTTTGTCGGTTCGCTGGGAGACCTGCCAGCCTTTGAAGCAGAACTGTGTTGGTCAGAAAATCTTTACTTTTAAAGATTTACTTTTAAATAAGTAAGGAAGCAGCTGGTTTTCTTGTAGGTGTGTGTGTGTATGTGTGCTTATGTACCCGTGTGGATTTCACTTTTGACAGCACTTCCTCTGTACTTGAAAGGGCCATGCTGATGTTAAACTAAAAGCGTGGGATTAAAGCCTCAGTTTTATATAACCAAACTCCGTATATATTTATTTAGCGTCCCTAAATCTTACCTGACTGTGACTGGCAGAAAGTACAGCTTTTGCATTACTGGCTATTATTAGATGTCATTGTGTTTTCGATAGAATACGCAAAAGCTTCTCTCTCTCTTCGCCTTTTAAAGTACCAGCATGCATTCTTTTATATATACACAAATTTGCTCATTTCTGAATAATAGAACAATTGCTTTAATAATTTATTGCACAGTCTTGCTTTGCTCATTACAGAGCTGGCGCTTGTGGATCAGTTGTTTGTTTGTTTTTTAAGTCTGTGCAGTCTTCCTAGGGTGCTTTCTTATGGCATGGTGCTTTAGTTCTTTTCATGCAGCTGCTCTGCCTCAGTTAAATTCTGTGTGAAGTCGGCAGTCGCTGCCTTACTTTCTAAAGACGAGCAATTAGATCGACGTTTTAGAGAAAAAACCTTGCGTGTGCGATCAGCCGTGTCGAGTGCCTGTAGTTCAGTTGGAGAAATGTGCTGTGACGCTGCACTGATGGCCAAAGGGAAAATCTCTTGCTTCCCTCTGCACTCAGAGTTGGTGCCAGTGTGTTGCAGTGTGTCGCTAAAGGCCATGTCAGCCCTTGCCAAGCACAGCTATGTAGCATACTTCAGCCCTATGGACATGTTTGAACACCAGATATGGCGAAAGAGCGAGAGAGAGAGATTCTGTAATCCAGTGCTTTCGTGGCAGGATTAAAATCCCGCGTCCTGAGTTGGGGGAGGGGTTGACTGGTATTGCTGAGGATGGGGTGGAGGGAGAGGCGGGGTGGATTAAAGCCTACAGATTTGCTTCTTGCACAGCTGTGACGCTCTGGGAGGAGCCTGATGGGGGGCAGTGGGAGGAGCTTGTTCTAGATTATTCTCGTTTTTGCTTCCATGATTTTGGTCTTGATACAGAAATGGGGATTTGAATCTCAGGCTAAATCACAGCATATCCTACGCATCTTATAGAGCGCCATGGTTACACTGATTCAGGGGGTCTCAAGCTGACTGTTGTTTCTTGCATAGCTGTAAAAATGGGAAACTCTGTCATTAGTCAGCTAGTCAGTGCTCCTTTACATGGTGACCAAAGCACATCGTCACATGTGTTATACAGGCACGATTGACCTGCTTGTAGCTGCTCTCTGCAATCCAGTTAAGTAGTCTTGAATACAGCAGGGTAGGGTTGGCTAGTTGCAGTACTTTACAGTAGTGTCACTGCTGACATGATATTATAAATTGTGTGGTTCTTGTGTGGTTGATGCTAATCTTTTACGTAACATCATGCTAGAGCTAAACGCATCAGAGCAATCAGCCAATGTTTGCTCCCTGTCATCATAACATCTAAGTTACATTTGTGCGCACAATGTATTTATAGTGATTATAATTTTTATGTTATTATTCATAGAGTAATGGCCCATAGGCTGGCCTCCTACAAAAATGGTCTAATTGGACTGTGCTGACATGGTCAGGCAGCTGTTTGTCACTTTGTTTGTCTTTAAACCAAGTCATAATCAGATGACAGATAATAATAATAAGGGAGAACTTCCAAAATATGGAGACAATAATGTGTTTTGTATCACATCATGTCACATCTGCTAATGCTAGCACTGCTTAACCATGTTCATCAGTGAGATTTCTTGTGATATTAAATAGAATGCTAATTTTGCCTGATAAAAAATAGGTTTTTACAAGTACTTACTGAAGAAAAGGAAGAGCCAATACTTTAAATCAGGGGTAAGCAATTAATTTTTCCAAGGGGCCACATGAGGAACTGGGACTGTTGTTGGGGGCCGCACCATTAAGGTGAACTGAATTCTGCTCAGTTCCTAATTTTATCCCTATATAAACTTATCAACTGCCTTAGAGTGCCCTTTAGTATTCACTTTAAAGCATGTAATTGAAACATGTGAGCTGTACCAGGGTGATAACATGCTATTTCTATGCAAAGTTGAGCCTTTTAACATTGAAATCTATAGGAACTTTATGATTATGAGCTTTTATTTAGCTCTTAGCAACTTTATGCTGCATAGCCTCAAAGAGTTCTTGGTAAGGATAGCAACATAACTTGCCTTTTATTTGCAAGAGAGCCTTGCTGTGATGTGTTAAAGTATTCTTTGTGAAATGTTACTTATTATCCTCAATATAAATCAAGACACAGAGGGTCGAACGGTTATTAAGATAATATTTCTGTTAAGAAACAGTCATGCAGCCAGCAGCTTGTGCAGACGTACTTAGGCTAAAGGCAGAAACAAGAAAAACTGCAGTCCAAAAAAATGTGCATAATCCTGTCAGCACCTCGAGTCTACTCATTTAATGAGATGTAAGGTGGTGAGAGGCACATTCATTTGAGGGGGGGGAAGCAAAAAATTAAAGAGAAAAAGCTCCCGTTGCGCTGAGGAAGAATCAAAGAGCTGGACGACCACTGAGGGAATTCGTGCGAGCACAGTGTGCACAAACTGAGAGTTTCTGGCTTTGAGCAGAATAAGTGTGAATGGGAGCAAGAAGGAGGACAAGAATGGGAATGCAGGGTCAGGCCCTCTTTAGTAGCACTTATGTAAGATTACTTACATAATGACACATTCAACTAGTGTGTGTGAGTGTGTGTGCCTTTGTCTAGACAAGAGGGTTAACTTGACTTTGGGTGGGGTCAAGGATACAAGAGGAGGGGTACTCAAGCAGACCTGGTAGAGGAGGATCGTGGGATTATGTGTGTGTGTGTTTATGTGTGTTATCAAAAGAGGCGGGGGTGGTAGTATGAGAAGGTATTAAAGTCAGAGTACAGGGAGGGAACTAGCAGGCACTGAATGCATGTCCACATCTGTGAGTGTGATCCATCTTTCTGCCTCTCTTTGTCTCATTTCACGCCTGTCTTTGCAAACTCGTCCAACCATCAGCCTCTTTTCCTTTCTTTTTAAAAAAAAATATCTTCCTTCAGCTTTCCTACTTCTCTTCACTCCCCTATCATTCCTCGTCTCTTAATATCCTCTGATATTAATCCCATTCTACTGTCGCTGTCTTTGTGTCTCTTCTCTCATTATTCGCCCTCAATCCCCTCTGTCTCTCTTGCTCCTTTCTCCCCTTTCTGCATTTTTTTTGAAGTGTGGAGGGTCAGCAGTGCCAGAAAAGACAAGACAGAAGACATATTGGCAGAGCTACTGGTGGTTTACTCGTGGTTAGCCTTAGCATACTTGTGGCAACAGGGAGGAAGAAGCAGAGCTTGGCGATGGTCACAGCAATGGAGGATTCCTGTCCCAATGGGGTACGGGAAGAGGAGGAGGTGACACCCCTGGGACAGCATGCCGTGGAGGGGCCCCCGGCTGTAAGATCCACCCAGGGAGCAGAAACATCTGGAGGTGAGGACAGTAGGAGGAAGATGGGAGCTTTCAAATATTGGTTTGAATAGTGGGATATTGTTATCTTTTATTTAAGATGGAAGGCTTTAGATGGGTAACTCCAATGGTTTTTTCAGCTTCATGTGGAAAGTCTTTAGAACAACAGTTCCCAACATTTATGTCCCCGCAGTTGTGTCAGATTTGCTTGAGTCCCCTGTGATGGATACCAAGCCATGTTTCAGATGTGAATAAATAAAGCCTCGTCCACACAGGACAGCAGTTTGTTAATGTGCGTTTAATGCAGCTGATGATTGGTCGCTACCAGACAGGCAAGGTAACACTAATGTATTTACTATTCTGTCATACGTTAATCAACGGTATCCTGTGCTGTGATCGAATTATCAGTGGGCTGATATCATCATCATTTATAAATGAAGATTAAAAAAAATAACCAAGTAAAGTGTCAAATACAAAAACTGTGAGCGACGAGGTTGCACAGTTTGCCCACGAGAGAGCACTCTGCAACTTCCCTGTTGACAGCACATATTTGAAAACCACAACAACCAGTCTATTGGCACAGATTCAGGCAGAGGGTAAAAAGTAAATAATAACTGCACACAACAAGTGTTTCATATGTCTGAAGAAGAAAAAATTTTGCCCGATATATAAAAAAAAAAGTAGAATTTTTAAATCATAAATATAGTGGTATTGTTATCCGTCTACAAAAAAAACAGGCTCTATTTTAAACCAGTGCTAGTTTAGATGAAGAATATGTTTTTATAACTGAGGGGACCAAATTTCAGTAGATAAAACAATTTTTCCATTTCTAATACTATTGGAACATTTATCCAAATCTTTTAGCAGTTATTTGTTACAACCAATAATTACTCACTCTTTATTAATTCATTTTAGAACTACTTTATTTGACTTTTATTCAGTTCTACTTTGATTAATACATGAATTTGAACCTAAATTAGCCAGTTTTACTTGCAGTTATAAGTTTCAGTTAATTATTTAAATCCATTGTCCGTTTTAGCTAACATTTAGTTAGCTAACATTTAGCTAGCTAAAACCAGCTAACAATATTTAACACACATCATTTTATTCAGTTCTCTTTTCAACAGTTTATCAAGTAAAAGCCAACTAATTCAGTCATTTATATTATGTATTACTTTAAGTTAGCATTTCAGATATCCCTGATTCTAAGCAGTTTAAACATGCTCTCAGTCCTCCCAGTTAGCGCTTTGCTGTTACAGCTGACACAGTATAATCAAGTGTAATTATGTTTAAAGTAGTTTAGGTAAACAGCAGTATTTCACCCTACCTTTGGGATCCAGTCGAGCGGTTAAGAAGCGCTGCTTTACAGCAGCTTTAGCTGTGAGAGTCCCAGGAACTGCACTGCACTTCTGAAAAAGGAAAAAACAGACCTTAAGATATATTTTGTTATGGATGATGTGTCAGTGGAGTTGCTTCTCTGACAGTCATCTCACAAGCTAAAATAAAATAAAATAATGATACCATGTTTAATACAAGTTGCAAGGTTTTTTCTTTCTCCTGGGATTTCATTCCTTGAGAAACAGAGCAGTGATCTCTGCATCTGCATTCAGTGCACGTCGTGCTCGTAGGTGTGCATACCAAGGCAGTGGTTAGATGTTGCAGACAAAAGTGCCACAGAGGGAGGAATTACAAGGAGGTAAAAGAGAGTGATTCATTATATGTGAATAAATCATCTGGAAAAAAACAACTGTTTGGTGCTGTATTCTCTCAGCTTTAACAACTCCTTTAGGCCACAGCGTTTGGATCTCTGTGTCATATTTCAAAAGATTATGTAGACTTTAGTTTGAAGGCTTTAGTTCATTTCCCAACTTTTACTGGACAGAAGTTTTAACAGGTAATATGCACAGAAGCGTGGACGAGTAAGGGTTCCTGTTGTCAGGGATGCAGTAAGTAGGTAAAGGTCAATGAAGACGACACCGGGATATACAAAAGGTTTCAGCTGTGTGTTATTGTGTGTATGCTTGAGGCTTTTACTCCGGATATGTTCATGTTTTGCAGTAAACGTAGCTTTATTTATTGCATACAGTTCAAAAGTTAGTTGTGCCACGGTAGTGTTAAGTTTCCATATTCGTCTTGTCTGTGTGTGTCTGCGTTTGTGTGTATACGCCTTTTCCCGCAATGACCGTTGCCCTGTGGAAGATGTGTGCATGGTTCCCCCAGAAGAAATAAATTATTGTGTCCACATGTCCATACTGAGTTTTAGAGTGTGCTGTTGTGCCTTAAATACACAAAGCTTCATTGATATACAGGTTTGATTGTCTGCAGTGCTGTTTTTAACCTTCTTCCCTCCTATTTGTCCTTCTTAAAGAGGATCATAAATATTTAAGGTCTGTTTTGCACTGAGCCTGTTGTTTATGCAGTCTCCCTGCGCTCCTGTGGTTATCAGACGCTGTAGAGCTCGAGTTGAACTGTGACTGTTTCAGTGCAGCAAACCAGAGAAAGCAGACTTTAAGCTGTGATTAAACTGAGATCTAAATCACAGAGAGGCATTCATATGGATAAAAATCAGCAACCAGAAGGAAACGTGTGTTACACAAGAGATGCTACTTTTTTCGGTAATATTTTACAACTCTCCCACATGGTGTGATGCTGCAATTTATCTTGGTTAAAATGCGTTCCAAACTTTTAATGCTTGTGCCTCTTTTACATAAGGAAAAGCTGATTAAACACTTTCAAAGTGCACGTCAGCAGAGCTGTGCTGTGGTCAAGCGGTAAAGGGTCATATCGCATTTGTATAAATGTCCTGAGCGGCTCCTCAGTCCAATACGACTTCTATTCCTTTCTTTCTCTATTTTTCATCTTTTTGTTACTGTTTCTTTTAAATAAAAGCTAAATGTCCAATATTTTTTAATCAGTATACATGCCAGATTGCAAACCCTACCAAAAATATAATATATAGACGTCAGCATTTCATAATCTGTATTTTCAAAGCAGCAATTTGGTATGGGGCACTTTATTCTAAAGAGGAGGCTGAAGTCATAGACTACAGCTCGACTTGATGACATGGAACATGTCTCGGGGTTTAAGAGTAATAATGGGTTAGTGAAGCAAAACGCAGAGTGAAATCATAGAGTGAATCAACTGTACACAAGTGCTGACCGGACATAGTTATTACCCACATAGGTGTAAAATGACACGCACATACACATACATTTCCAGGGCTTTAAATGGCTAAAATGTGCTTAGATTGGCTTTAAGACCCTGGCATTAGGGCGTTAGCTAGCTGATACCTACAGTCCACACCTCTCCCTGTCTGTGTTTATGTTAACAGCATAGAGACTGACTGCATCCGAATCCAGGAGCCTTTAGTTGAATGTTTAGGGCCTTGAGGGAATCTGGAAAAAAAGCACTTTGAAGCTTTAAAGTTAAGCTTTTTTAAAGTGAATATACACAACTGTGCACACTCTGAGCAGACCAGGCTTAATATTCTGGGGTGCTTGTCTGTGTATACAAAGTATGTGTATCCAAAACTCTCCCAGAGAACAATACATAGTCTCTGTTGGCCAAATCTGCTCTTGACTGACAGCTCTGACTCAGGGTAAGACTGGTGGCCTTGACTCATAGACCATTTGCCAGCTGTGTTGTGACATTTGGGTGAAAGCTGGCCCAGATAATACTTGCTGTAACATGTTTCAAGCCCAGCTTGTGACTTTTGGGCACACACTGCACTTACCATATTGGGCCCATCTTATGCTGTCTAGGCCACATATCATTTTCGGTGCTGTAATTAGTACCAAAAGCATCCCAGATTAGATCCAGATGTTATCCTGGCTGTGGAGTTTAAACTGAGTGAAAGCATGCCCATTCACTGCATCTGAAACATTTGGGTCTTCTTTTACACTGGAGTGTGAGCAGATCTCTTTTTGCTGTTGCTTTGCCTTCAACAGTGTCATGGATGTTTACACTCTGAATGACTTTCAGGCCTGGCTAACTTGGCTTTTCTCTCTCTGTGTGTCTCTGTTTCCCTGGATCTTTGTTTCTCATCCCTCCGTCCAGCCATGCAGCAGGTGTTGGATAATGTGGGTGAGCTGCCCACCTCTGCCGGAGCCAAAGACATCGACCTGCTCTTCCTGCGCGGCATCATGGAAAGTCCCATTGTACGCTCCTTGGCTAAGGTAGCACACACACATAGCTCAGGGCAAGCAGCAGTGAGCAGACAAACCACTAGCCAGCTCCAAGCTCCCCCACACGTTGCTCCCAGCAATGCTTTGCTTGCTCTGGCTGAGGCACTGAAGTACAGTAAGGTTTTGACTAACACACAGTGCTTTGTGCATCAGACCTAATGCATAATGACTGTAAGAAAATTGTGCAGCTTTGCATTTTTGTGCCTTTTTTATTGACAGTGCATGCACATACGGACACGCCTTCACTGCTGTTTGAAGTCTAGTGTGCACTGAGTTTAGTTTAATCACAGCTGTAGCTCCTCCAGCAGGGTCTTGTCATGTTGTGCTTTTTCAAATGCTCCCTGTAGAGCATCATGTCATATCAACAATCACGGCTACTGAGCAAATCTCACTTTCTGTCATTCAGTCTTTGCACATCCAAATAAATACCAACAAAACCAGGAAGGTTATGAAAGGTAACTGCCGTCTTTCCACTTTTCCTGAGCTTCTTTGTCTCACCCAGGCTCAAGAGCAGCTGGAGGAAGTGAAGCTGGAAGCGGTGCAGGACAATAACGTCGAGCTGGTGACAGAGATCCTGGGCGACATCAACAACCTCAAGGTTAAAGACGACAGCGCGGCTGAGCTGTCTCGGATCCTCCAGGAGCCGCACTTCCAGGTGAGCCAGAGCAAGAGCGAGCACAGTTAGGTAATGCAGAACAGACGCCGTTAACACAAGCACTGATTAATAACTTAGCTTGTGAGGTAATATGTGGCAACCCTAAAACACTATGATAAACCAGATGCTGTTTTACAGCACTGTACTTATAATGTTATGTCATAATCGATACATAAATTCTGGTGTTGCTGCTCTCTGTTGGCAGCAATAAAACTTTCACTGTCTCTTAAAAGCAAAGCGAATATTGACTCTGAATCTGGGAACAGTGTCTCCCTGTGGGCCTCATGAGGAATAAGACTTGTGTTTTATCTAAAGCGCTGCTGTTTAAATAGTTCTTAAAAATTGTATCCTCTCATATTGGTTTTGGCTTTGCTGACTCTTCTGCTTCATTGCTAAATGTCCTGTTATGGCCTCTCTCTACTCTACATTTCTTCATTTAGCTGTTATATATTGACCCTCCATACATTTGTTGAGTGGCACATTGCATGTTTTCATCCTGTTTTCTATTTCTGCATCAACATTCATTTCTTGATGCTACCTGAAAAAAAGTGGTTAGCTTGAAAAGAATACAGCCTTTTAAATGCAATCATTCCATATAATTATTGAATGCACACTTTTTTCCACCTTATTCTACTTTTTTATTAGCAGTAGCTGTTGTAATGTTACTGCACATGTGTGTGAAATGGGGACTGTTTTTCATCTGAACAGTTTGCCGTACTCTAAATGTTTTGACACTAGCTACAGTGGCACAGATCAGATGTTTTGGAGCCTGCGCTCATGCATCAGTAGAACACTAACCTCTGTGCCTGAACTTAGCAGGGGCTTTATGCAGGCAGGGCCAATAGGAGGTAGATTTCTGAGCCGAGCGAAGCCCCTGCACCAATCAGAGCTCTTTGTGCCGTAAGCTGAAAGATAAGACTCTGTTGACCTACTGAGCGATAGAGATACGGAGGGCGGAGGGGTGAAAGCAGGCTAGGTGGGAAAAGGAAAACAGATATTACATCACAAATTGAGTGTTTGATTTTACAGACTTTTTGTATTCTTCACCAGTGAGCGGTTGGTGGTGATTTGGAACCAGTAATATCTGTGGGAAAAAAGCAACTTGAATGAAAGCTGTTGGAGGGATACTCACGAATCAGACATTGAGTGATTAGATTTGGGTGGTTATCCATATTTGGGATTTTATCCATTAGATGATTGCTTTTTAAGCTGCACCTAAATTATTAATATGCTGGTTGGTTGTTTGGAGATATAATTGTCCCGTTTCACTGTTATAACGTCTGCCAACAGAGCTTTTCCTTTTACTTGAAACATCAAGTCACAGTTTTGTTAATATTACTGTGAGGAAGCCTAAATTTCCATTGTGGTCACAAGTGACATTTACAATAAAACTACTGAGGGAATGGAACTCATGTGTCATCTTTTCTTTTGCGAAAGTATAATTGTGCTTCTTCCTCTACAATAAGCTGTAGTTAAGCCTTAGCACTCTCCTACCTTCTCCTTTTTTTCTTTCTCTCAGTCTCTTTTAGAGGCTCATGACATGGTGGCCTCAAAATGCTACGAAGCCCCGCCCCCGACTGAGACAGCCAATGACGCAGCGGTGAACAGCGCTCTTATGCAGGCCGATGCCGTGCGCATGATTGGCATTCGAAAGAAGGCCGGGGAGCCACTGGTGAGAGGAGACTGGATGCTGACTGAATGTGTTTGCATGAATGTGCCACATTATTTGTTTGATAATTCAATTTAAAATGCTCCAAAAGCTGCCAGCACTACAAACATGGTCGATAGGTTACTAAAATTAACAGGGGTGAGGCTTAGCAGAAACCCCAAGAATCAGACGACCCCCCCCTACGAGCCAGCACTTGGTGACAGTGGGAAGAAAAAACTCCCTTTTAACAGGAAGAAACCTCTGGCAGAGGCTCCAGGCACAGGGAGGGGGTGAGTGTGTGTGTGCGCAGGAATCAGAGGTAATAAAACATCCCTCTCCCTCTTCTTCCTCTCAGGGTGTGACATTTCGTGTGGAGAAAGACGACTTGGTGATCGCGAGAATCCTTCACGGAGGCATGATTGACAGACAGGGTCTGCTCCACGTGGGCGACATCATTAAGGAAGTAAACGGGAAAGACGTTGGCAATAATCCCACTGAGCTCCAGGAGATGCTCAAAGACTGCAGCGGAGGGATCACCTTGAAAATACTCCCGAGCTACAGAGACGCTCCTGCTCCTCCACAGGTGAGCGCAGGCACGCACTCTCCTGCTTATGTAACCGGTGACAGATGTTGGGTGGTGGCACCGTCCTGACGATATGTCCTACGGCCTTCCCACAATCCCTCGCGCAGGAATTTGAACTCTGGGAGTCCTATTAATAACACTCCAGATGCTATCTAGGTCACACTAGCAGTTTCTGTGTCATGCACTCACTCCAAATACAAGCGCATGTGTTCGGAGTAATTTCATGCTCTCTGACATGCAGAGTACAGTAGTGTGTGACGCTGTTGTACAGTTCCCCTCAGACATGCTCCAGTTATGTCTTCTGAGTAAAGAAAACATATATATATATATATTTTGAATCTTGGAACACATAAACCTGGAAATGCTTATAAACTGAATGAAGAGCAGTAAAAGTGAATGAGACGTAATGCGAAATCACTTCCTGCTCTGTGGCTCAGAGCGCGCTGCACAGTATATTTCACTGGCTTGTTTTATTGCTTCCTCTGGCTGCTTGTTTAATCTAATGCTCTGGCCAAAGCACTTACCCTTTCTAGCAAAAGCCCGTGCAGCGTGTTGACGCAGCATGAAGAGCTGTGTCGGCTGCGGCTGTGGGAAACGGGCCGTAATAGCTGCCGTCACCATGCCGACGTGTGAGAAACCATGCTGAGCTAAAGCTGCTTTGTCTTTCTTGTTGTTTTGTGAACGCCCGTCTTCCTCTTGAATCCTAATTTAAGCGCTTCAGGAGCTCACACCCGTTCCTCTGTTCCTCACAGGTGTATGTCCGGCCATACTTTGACTATGACCCCGCCAATGACAGCTTGATCCCTTGTCGAGAGGCAGGTATGGCCTTCAAGAAAGGTGATATTCTTCAGATTGTAAACAGAGAAGATCCCAACTGGTGGCAGGTGAGCCTTCCTTCACAGACTGTCTTTGACTGAATTTTGAACTTTCAATTTTCTAAACTTAACTCTGAACCGATCCGCGCCAGGCATGTCACGTAGTGGGTGGTGCCACGGGTCTGATCCCCAGTCAGTTCTTGGAGGAGAAGAGGAAAGCTTTCGTTCCCAGAGACTTGGATGGATCAGGTGAGTACCCTACCTATACTTCTTGGCAGTGATGCCAGACGTTTGTGTAAACACTCTGTGAAAGATTCCTGAGCTAAAACTCACCCAAGTTCTTAATGTCTCTCTTAAGCCGAGGCTGTTTTTGAAGGGATGGAGTGGCCTGTGAACTGGTTTACTGCCAGACCTCTATCACTTCTAAAGCTTTTAGCTGATTGATGGCAAAAAAAAGAAAAAAAATCATGGGTAGTTAGTATTTTCAGTGCATGCTTGCCCCCATCTGGCCAAATCCTGTAACAGCAAAGATATAAACGTGCATATTTGTCTTGCAGGAATTCTTTGTGGCACCTTGGCTGGAAAAAAGAAGAAGAAGATGATGTATCTAACAGCCAAGAACGCAGGTCAGAATATTCTTCATGGTCTAGATGTTTGGTTAATGTCTTCATTGTCTTTCTCTACAAGTGGCTAACAGCTTTGAAATGTCTTTGAACAGAGTTCGATAGGCACGAGCTGCAGATCTATGAGGAAGTGGCAAAGGTTCCTCCTTTCCAGAGGAAGACGCTGGTTCTGATAGGCGCCCAAGGAGTGGGCCGACGCAGCCTCAAGAACCGACTGATGGTCCTCTATCCCACGCGTTTTGGCACCACTATACCATGTACGCCACACTTGGGTTTCTAACCGCTTTTCTCAAATTTTGCTACAACAGTGCAACATTTACCTGAATCATGTCTTCTGTCAGACACGTCACGGAGACCCCGTGATGAGGAGCTAGGCGGCAACTCCTACCACTTTACCTCAAGGACAGAGATGGAGGCTGATGTGAAGGCCGGCCGCTTCCTGGAGCATGGCGAGTACGACGGCAACCTGTACGGCACAAAGATTGATAGCATTCACGAGGTGGTCGCAATGGGACGCACCTGCATCCTGGATGTCAACCCGCAGGTATGAGAGGGGTCCAAAGCGAGCGAATGTCAGGCAGGGTTATTTTCACGCAGTGAAGGGTGGCTTTGATGTGCAGCATTTACTCACTGTGTTTGACTTTCAGTGAGAACATTGGAGAGTTTTGTTAGGTGGAGTTTGGAGCAGAGTTATTATGGTTTTGTATTTTCTAATTAGTTTTTTGTTTTTTTTTAGCTCATTTTGGGTTTTCCTTTCATCCCAATTTGATTTCATTTAGTTTCCAGAGCTGAATTGTTTGTTTCAGTTGAGTTTGCATTGTTTCAGAAAATTTACTTTCAGTTGAGTTTTTATTAGTTCCACTTTTAGATTTAGTCTTTTTAATTAATCTAATATTGGTGGATGTTTGTCAGAGGAACATAATTTTGGAAGTTCAGAAATTACATCATATATCAGAGTCAGACTTGCCAAGTCTTAGTGAACAGATGCACCAAAGCCTCATGAGACAGTGTGGTTTTCAATTGTAATTTCACATCTAGTTTTACTTTTAAACTACAATAACCTTGTGTTAAAGCAGTGGTTCCCAAACTTTTTTTGCCAGGCCCCCCTTTTTTACAAGAAAAATGTTCGCCCCCCCCCCCCACAAACACATCCTCCAAACACACACACCCATATTTTGTTTACAAACTCCATTGCGGTTTATTTCACACCTCAAACATTTAGTAAACAATTAAGCAAATACAAGTAAACGGCAATAAATTACAGGTAGTAATAAAATATACTACTAACTCTTTTACGCTACGTCCACACCTACACGGGTATTTTTGAAAACTCAGCTGTTTCTATGCGTTTGGGCCTTTCGTCAACACGTAAACGGCGTTGCGATTCACCGAAAACGGAGATTTTTTAAAACTCCTTTTTTGCGTTTACGTGTGGACGAGGAATACAGAGTTTGTCACGCAACGTCAAAGGTGCCTCTTTCACGTCACGCTGTGCGCCACGTTATTGTTTACATGAGATGAATTGCAGAATGGCAGATAGAGACAAAATACTGTTACTGTTAATCTGACTATCTTCAGGTTTTACACGCTTACATATACACACGCAGTTACTGTCCCTGCATTTAGAAAGGCAGAGGCGTCACGGTGTGATTATTTTACGTGTAGTTGTTTTTTTTTTTCCTGTGTAATAATATTCAACATTGCTATCAATACATTTTTCAAAAAATGCCTCTCTGTGCAAAATGGGTTTAAACACATAAACAGCTGTGGGATACTGTTTGTCCGTGATTTGAACCGGGGGAACAAATTACGGCAGGATCAGCCTGATATTATTTGTATCCCACTGTAACTTTACTGCATAAAGAGCTAACATGTCCAAAATGTCAGGAGTAGTTAGTTATTACAACAAGTGTTTGTGAACTAAAAATCAAGAATGTGGGATACTGTTTGTCCGTGATTTGGAGAGCCCAGCGCGTGCTCCCGACGCAGGGAAACTAATTTTGCAGGGGACCTACCTTGGCACTTGTGCAGGTGAAGCCAAAGGGAAGATATGCTTCACCATATTTTCTAGTCTTTGGCTTGGAATGAAGTTGGTTTGGAAACATATTTGGCGATGCTTCATCTCCTGCTTGCGTTTATGTGGGAGCTCCGTCAAAAACCTGTCCACAGTGTCCAAGCGCTCTTTTTTTTTTTTTTTCTTTTCATACTGCGCCCCCCCTGCAATGGCTCTGCGCCCCCCCTAGGGGGCGGGCCCCACACTTTGGGAACCTCTGTGTTAAAGGATTTAAAAAAATATGCTACCCAACAGCACTTAAAGGAACACAATAATCAGTATAGCAGTATAGCATCAAGTCAATTAAACTTCTATGATACTGATCTGATCAGTTAAGTAGCAGAGGCAGTATTTGATGTTTCCTGATTGTTTTTTCACTAGTTTTCCATTTGGCTAAGCCCAGTGTCACTACTGGTATTATGAGATAATACTTGGGCCCCATAGAGGTTGGACAGAAGGTCCAACTCCTTGAGATGGCACATCAACACATGCCACTACCAGAAGGTTTGCTGTGTCTCCAAGCACTGTCTCAAAAGCAGCAGTCGGAGATTCCAGCAGTCGGGCAGTTACTCTAGGAGAGCTGGTGAGGCCTGAGGAAGGTCCTTAACCCATCAACCTTTAGTCAGTAGGATCGGTATTGGCCTCTTTGTGCAAGAAGGATGAGCACTGCTGGAGCTACAAAATTGCCTCCAGCAGGACACTGGTGTGAATATCTTTAATCAGAAACAGACTTCATGAGGGTGGACTGAAAGCCCAACGCCTCTAGTGGTCTCTATATTCACTGCCCTGCACCATGGAGTCTGATTGGCGTTACCTGTAGAATACCAGAATTGGCACGTCCACCACTGCCATTAGTTATCAGGATGAAATCCTTGGACCCACTGTCAGACCCTAGGCTGATGCGGTGGGTCCTGGGTTCCTCCTGGTGCACGAGAATGCCCAACCTCATGTGCAAAGAATATGCAGGCAGTTCCTGGAAGAGAAGAACTCTGGGATATTATGTTTCTGTCCATCCAACTCCCCCAGGGCCAGGTCCTTGTTCCAGATCTGGGGGGAGACCCCCCAAGGACACCATCCAGTCTCTCATGCCCCAACATTGAGAGGCATGCATACAAACAATTGCTGCAATGAAATTTTGCCAAAATGTGTCATTTTTTTCACTTTGATTTTTGGGGTGTCTTTGAATTCAGCCCTCTGTAGGTTGACAATTATTATTTAATGAAATAATGAAAATAATAATGAAAACATCCGTGTCTCTCTTCAGGCTCTGAAGGTACTGAAAACAGCAGAGTTCATGCCTTATGTGGTGTTCATCGCAGCACCGGATTTTGATACTCTTAAGGCCATGCACAAAGCTGTGGTGGATGCAGGCCTCACAACTAAGCAACTCACGGTAGGTTAACAACACCCATGCGTAACAATGGGATGAACCAAACACACACAAACAACCGTGGTCTCTCTCTCACACACACACACATGCATACACAGTGATATGCTTACATTAGCCACAAATAGAAAGAAAGAACTGATCCTTGTGCATAAAAGCAGAACCCAGTGGCTCAGCACTAAAGTCCTATTATGTGAAGTTGACTGCTTATCTGTTCTGTCTGTTGGCAGAAAACTAAAAAATACCTCAAATCTGGTTGGTTCTTTACAGGGAAATAACATAGAACACAGTTTTTTAAAGCTACCGAACTGAAAAACTGATACAGACAATAACTTGTTCTCATTATTCCTCCAGATACCAGGGATAATGGGAAAACATAAGTGTGCAGCAGCTTTGCCCTCTATAAGAAAAAATCCAAATGTAGCTACTATATTTTTTTAAGAAAGCTAAATTAAGAAAGGTAAATTAACTGAGGAAGTTTTTGAAACTATACATATTACAGATGAATTACAGAGGAATGTGAATAAACAGATTATCGTGTTATGCTCGCTAACACAAGCTAAAGCTAGCTTTGAGCGGCTAACTAGATGCTAAAATGAGCCTTTTTTTCTTTTTTAATCTGTCACTGTTTTTTGACATTTGAGCCCTCACTTACATATCATGGGGATAACTCTACAATATTTTATGTCAACTGTAGTCAATCACAAACACTATGACTGATGTACTGAGATAAAAGACACACTAAAGACATTTGAAAAGAAAGGGTCTGGTGTTAACTGGTGTCCTGAAGGGAATAAGTTTGCCTGTCGTTGTTTAAGGCATTTGATTTTATTCTCCCCCTGGTTTTATTAATGCTTTTAACACTTTTAAGGTTAAATCACCCTCATATGCTTTCTATGTGGGCCTTACTAACAGGGTGGCTAAATATAGGTATGCCGATTTGAATGACCCTGTGGCCAAAACACTGCCTGGAGGCAGATCATGTTACTTGCTGGTCAAACAAAATCCTTCTAAAAGTACCTTAAATTACATAAAGTCGTGGTGAAAATAAAGTACACCATCTATCATCTCTATCATTGTACATATCAGAACATAATAAGAACTACCTGTGTCTTAAAATTATTTTTTTTAAAATCTGAGATGAACAACAGCATACAACATATTATGCTATGTTCTTAAAGCCAAAATGCAGAAGCGTTGTGTTAAAAGTAACGTACACCCCTTGATTTAGTAGAAGCACCTTTAGCAGCAATAACTTGAAGTATGACTTCAGTAGTCTCGCACATCGTTGAGGAGGAATTTTACTCTACTTTTTTTTACGACGTTGTTTGAACTCCTTTGTTCTCGGAAGCTCCCACCAAACCATTTGAATCAATCTGATGTCTAAAACTTTGACTGGCCCATTGCAGCACCTTGATTCTTTTCTTATTCAGTCATTCTGTTGTAGATTTGCTGCTTTGTTTGGGATCATTGTCCTGTTGCATGACCCAAGTTTTAGCTGTTGGACAGATAGCTTCATATGTGGCTCTAGTAGAGTTTGGTATACAGAGGAGTTCATGGTCAACTCTATGACTGCAAGGTGCTCATTTCCTCTGGCTGCATATCATCACGCCTCAAACACAGTGCTTGGCAGTTCATATGAAAGTGTTTGTGCTGATATGCTGTGTTTGGTTTTGTCCAAATGCGGTGCTGTGTGTTATGGCCAAACGTCTCCACTTTGGTTTCATCTCTCCAAAGGACATTTTTCCAGATGTTTTGTGGTTTGTTCAGATGCAACTTTTTAAACTTAAGCATTGCTGCCATTTTCTTTTTAGAGAGAAGAGCGTTTCTCCTGGAAACCCTTCTAAACAAGTTGGGGTTTTTTCTAATTGAATCATCATGAACTTTCACAGTTATTGTGCTGAGGCCTGTAGAGCCTGAGATATAGCTCTTGGCTTTTTTTTAACACTCACTTTGAACATTAAACGGTCTGACATTGAGGTGAATGTGTTTGGAAGTTCATTCCTGGGAAGACTGGCAACTGTCATGAATGCTTTCCACTTGAATGCTCCAGACCAGCAAGCTGGCAAAAGTCCTGCCTTTATGGAGGTCCTTACATTTGTTGATCATCAGTTAATCAGGCGATTTTGAATTGATTGACAGCTGCACATTACTGCTAATATGGAAGAAGTAAGGGTGTAGTTTTTGTCTTTGTCGCACACTGTTTCTGCATTTTTGGCTTAGTTTTTGTAAAATAAATAATGACACAGTCTGTTGTGTTATATTTTGTTTTTGACCAGGTTATCTTTTACTGTGACCTGAAAGGTAAAACCTTAGAACTGACAGAGGGTCTAGTTTCTTTTTACCATGACTGTAAATATCCATACACTCATCATTTGTCCGCCTGTCCTGGTCTTCACTGTTATGTGCTGGAATCCTGACACTCATGCATACAACTTGTATTTATCCCCAGAACTGACCTGTCCTTCATGTTTCTGCAGGATGTGGATCTGAGGAAGACGGTGGATGAGAGCGCCCGCATCCAGAGGGCTTATTGCCACTACTTTGACCTGACCATCGTTAACGACAACCTGGATAAGGCCTTCGAGACGTTACAGGCAGCCGTGGACAAACTGTGCAGTGAACCCCAGTGGGTCCCAGTGAACTGGGTATACTGAGGACCAGCACCACTCGTTACACTGTCCAGTCTACGTGGGCCTCAGTGACCCACCAACATGTATGCGTGTATGTGCGTGTGCTTGTGATCACAAAGGCCAAAGAAGACGAAGGGCAGAGATATTACTGCAAGTAATCAATGAAATCTCATCGCTCTTTCTCCTCTCGGGCCTGCAACTTTTTTCTACTCGAAACTCAAAGGGAAAGAGTGCTTATTTATTTTATAACTTTTTATGAAAGATCTTTCTATTCAGTGTGGGATTACGGTGAGAATGAAACAAACCAACCATGAGAAAAAAGAAAAAAAGTCTTGTCACGTGCTCGGGCCATACTTTTTTGCATTAATTTATTGTTGTAGTGTCGTTTTGTAGTCGTTTTCCTTCATTTTTAAATACTTCTATCAGTCTTCCCTCGCTGACACGGAGGATTCACGGTCGCCACCCGAGCTCCAAAACAAAGACGAGGACAAGGCGATCGACGAGAAGAACTTTAAGCCGTCATTGTCCAAGAAATCTCACGGTGTGGCACATGTTGAACATCATTGCTCTGTTTTCTTTTCACCTTTATTTACTTGAATCCTTAATGTTATTTTTTAATGTCGCCGGCCCCAAAACCCTCAATCGGTTTTCTCCATAAGCGAGGGGCTAAAAAGCTCACCTGGTATGTAAAAGAAAAACAATATTATGACGTACTTTTTAAAAGATCAAACACCATGTCTGTTCATTTTCTCTAGTTTTATTTTGTTTTTGCTATTTTTTAAATCACCGTGATGATTAGTAGAGTGTAGCATTCAATCGTTTGCTTTGTTTTTATCTCTGTCGTCTGTTTGTCTGCAGTATGAGTGTCGCAGTGTGTTACCTGCTACAATGTGTTAATGTTTTATTTTTTGTGAATGTGGCTCGAACCCACTCGCTCCTTAATGATCCTCATCTTCAGTGTTGCGGTTATGCCAAAGCCCTTGTGATTATACTCCGAATCAAATATTAAATTCACAGTTCTTAAATCAGATACAAAATCAGAAAAACCCGATTCCTGTCCTGGACTTCGAGACTTCAGGATAAAATGAGTTTTAAGTCACTTTAGGTGGATATTCATTGCTATGTACAGTAAATAACATTTCAAAATGCTGAGGGTATTCTGTGACAGCCCTGCTGCCTGTTCAAGTGTTTCCACATCAACCTCATGTCTTCTTTTTACATTTTTATCAGCAAAGTTGTGATGAATAAAATTTGATAAACCTCATAAACTAGTTTCTTGTTAAATTATGTGTGCAAAATTTCCATTTATACCTTGTAAAATTCATTTCTGTCAAATCCAGACACAAAACAGCATATCAGACCTCAGTACTTTTTTAAACAGCTGCATTCAAGCAAAGTCATTGTGTCTAAAAACAACATTTAAACATATTTGTGTTAGTAACCTCATACACAGCGGATGCTTTATTAAGTACACCTCTTCTTCAAATGTTTATTGCAAATGTCTAATCAGCCAATCAACTCAGTGCATTTAGGCGCATAGACATGGGCATGAATGGTCAGACTCCTAGCTGATAGGAATGCAACAGTAACTCAAATAACCACTTGTTCCAATGAAGGTATGCAGAAGAGCATCTCTGAATGCAGTACGTTGAAACTTGAAGCAGATGGGCTACAGCAGCAGAAGACCACACCAGGCGCCACTCATGTCAGCTAAAAACAGGAAACTGGGGTTACAATTCTCACAGGATCAACAAAACTGGACAACAGACAACTGGAAAAACGTCTTCTGCAACATTCAGATAGTAGGATCAGAAACAACATGAATGCATGAATCCATCCTGCGTCTCAACGGTTCAGACTGCTGGTGTAATGGTGTGGAGGATATGTTGCTGGCACAGTTTGGGCTCAGACATGGGTCTATGTCATTTACTTAATAAATGACAAGCTATTATATCTTTTTAAAGAAACGGTTTATGTTTTCTGCAATTTGTGGTTTCACACAAACAGGAACAGGAGCAGCGCCCCCTCCCTGTGTGTTTAAGTGAAAAAGCTTACAGCACCTGGTATTCCCAGGCGGTCTCCCGTCCAAGTACTGACCAGGCCCGACCCTGCTTAGCTTCCGAGATCAGACAAGATCAGGCGTGTTCAGGGTGGTATGGCCGTAAGCGATAGTGAAGGCGACAAACACCCCTTTTATTAATACTTCAGCAGCACTTCTCTGAATTATCTTGTAGATCGCCTCTGTTATGAAGGAAGGACAGTTCAGGGTTTAAGTAATCAGCATCATGGGCTCATCCGATTAGAATGAGAATAAGCAGTCCTCTAATCATTCACAGGTTTCTCCTTTATTCTCAAATCAATAAAGCAAAGAAGGAAAGACACATGGACTGCCAATGCTGAAAGAAAACAGAGATTTAAGTTACTCATTACCTTAAACGATACATAAAATCAAAAACCCAAACAGAACCTCACCTCTGCTGCTGCCCCATGTGGGAGTGAAGAAAGAGTGAGCCAAAAGTGAATGCAGTCCTTATATAACGTGTGACAGGTGAGTGCAATTAAGGACAAGCACCACACCCAATCAAAGGTGAGAGAACTAAACAAGGTGCATCTGGTGAAGTGAGTGGGTGTGCTGGGATGTGCTAAAAGGTGGGTCTTTACAACAGCCTCCAAACAGTTTGGTTTTTACTTAAATAAATGCGGTGATTTTAACAGTCAGCTGCACATTATTCCGATCTAAGATCAGTGATATTTTACTGTAAACAGCTTTCTATGCTGAAGCTAAAGCTGAAGCAAAAGGTTTACCATAGGAATAAAGGTTTCATCACTGGATGGAAAACGTGTTCAGAGACTTAGTAAAACACACACACACAATGCAAGCAAACAGAGAAGAATATGGAGCAAAGCACAAACAGAGACAGCAGCAGCGCCCCCTGCAGTTTTTTGTGTGAAAAAAAAAATCTTACAGCACCTGGTATTCCCAGGCGGTCTCCCATCCAAGTATTGACCAGGCCCGACCCTGCTTAGTTTCGGAGATCAGACGAGATCGGGCCCGTTCAGGGTGGCATGGAGACTGAAAATATGTTGTGCGTGTTTCTCCTTTCTCCTCACAAGTTGTTCTTAACTTTGAAAATCCTGGCCAACATGATTGAGCCTTTGACTTTGATAACTAAGTGTCCACCCTATAACTGGTATATTATATTGAATATAATGTGATTATTCATTCTGAATAATTCTTTGACACTGCAGTACGTCATCCAACTATTTAAGTTGCTTTTTAAGGTAACATTCTACTGAAAATGTGAAAAGAGCTCACTACATTTGAAAGTAGTATATTCCATAATTATAAATTATAAGGCACTGTATAAATGACATTATACATTATGATTTGGGGCTGAGCCCCTCTAGAACTACATTCGCCCTTGCTTTATCAAAACAACAAAACTAAATGTGAAATCAACACAAGTAGAGAATAAGCTGAATGTGTGTTTCACAGATCTCACAATGATTTCATTGTTGCCATTTTGCTATAATTCGTAGAAATAATCAGCTGTTTGTGTCATGCCACACTGAGCTGAACCATATGGTAAATGGACTGGTTCTTATATAGCGCTTTTATACAACTTGCCTCATTCACACCAGCACTCTTTTCTATGCCTTCACTATGTAAGTGCTTTCTATTTAACATTAGCTGGATGGATTCATCGGGCAACTTGGGGTTAGTATCTTGCCCAAGGGTATTTTGGCATGCAGACTGGGGAAGACAGGGAGTGAATAGCCAACCTTCTGATTCGTAGGCATCCTGCTGTAGCTCCTGAGCCACAGCCACCATGATATCAGGTGTGGTTTTACACACAACACTTGCCAGTGTCAAAACCGGACCTTAAGTGTCACGCTTCCTGTATTTGATCTTCTGTTTTCAGGTGGGACTCTGTTTCTGCTTAGGTTTTCTGATCCAGTGTTTAAAGTTTTGGATTATTGTTTTTATTTTTCATCATTCTGTTGTGACATTGTTTCTCTGTTATACTGTTACTGGGTCTACTGTGTTTTGTGTGAAGTATTATGGTCATTGTAGTTGTGAACTTCTGTTCCAAGTTTTCAAAAATAATTCCTCCATTTCTTCATGTGAGCTTCCAGGTTTATTTCTGACTCACACATACAAACAAATCTACAATATCACAATGTCACGGTCATAAAAAAACTATTTGCTGCTACAGTGCACATTTCCAATGCTGTTCTGGCTCATACTATACGGCTACTACACATGCTCCCTACAATGTTTATCTTAACCGATACAATTAAACATTCAGCATGTATTTCCACCATGAACGTCCTATATAAATCAAACATGTGCCACAACAATTCAGTTCCACTATAACACAAATACTACCAAAAATGTTCTTCCATAGTTTGGCTCTAACACTCATTATATCCACCCTCTGTCTCATCTTTCTCTGTTAGCTCATCCATGTTGCATGCATGTAGCATGTCCTTGTTTCAGTTATGGTTCATGTTTTACTTTGATAGTTCTGTCTTGCTTGAAGTTTTACTTCCTCCCCTGTCTCATTATGTAGATTAGATTTAGCTATGTCTCATTACCTTCCTGGGTTTAATCATCAATCAGATTCTGTGTATATATAAAAACCCTGCTCTCCTTTGTCAGTTGTTGAATCTGTCTATGTTAGCTTAGTTCAGTGGTTTTTCCCTGTTATCTTTTGTAAACTGGATTATAAATTATTAAAACTCATTTTTTGTTGGAAACTCTGCTACTACAATCGGGCTTGTTTTACATTTTCTAATTTATAACCACAAGTTTGGTTAATTTGTTATCACAGGACATCTCTTTTTGAAAAGCATCTCCAAGCTTGAAAGCTGGGCAGGCACAAGTCCATTTATTGGTGACGCTCACATAGAGGTAAGTAAAATGCCATCACTTATTATTTAAAGTAACAATTAATATATGATATGGTGTCTTTTTGTTTTGTTTCAGTTTCAGTAACATGAATGTGAAAGTGTAAAGAGTGTGCAGCACAAGAGACTAGATGATCTTAGTTATTGAAGCACTACAGGTTAAACCACGGCCACGTATGCAGATCACATGTTGATCAGACATCGCAGAGATCAGTAGATTCCTTTTTTTTTATTGTTTATTTTATTTTATTTTCACTTGCTACACACGGGACAGACATGACTGGGGGAAAGAAAAGGGAGAAAGAAAGAGAGGTAGGGAAAGAAAAACAGCGGGGAAGAGGAACGGTGATAAAGGGCAAAAAACAAAAACAAAACAAACTGACAAAAAATACATATATCAGTCACCTGGATCACCTGTTGAGAAAGAAAAAAGAGAAAACAAGCAAAAGAAGAGAGCAACATAATAAACAACATCATCGTGATAATCTATGTGAATATGACAGTAAATACTAAATATTGAATATTATTGTGCAGCACGCAGGATCGACAGCGCACAGTGTGCTTTGAGGTAGGAGCCAAAAAGGGTGTAGTTTGTGTCTGTGAGCACCTGTGTGTACACCTGTGAGCATGAGCGCGCTTGTATTCAAAATTTTCCTTCATGTAATGATCTGCTAAAGGGTGTGGGGAGCCATAGCCCCGTCCTCCAGGGCATGAAGCAGGTATGGAGGAGATCCAGGCTCCAGACATCCAGAGGCCCCCAGAACACAAGACACCAAGGAAGACCAACAGAGGGGCAACCGTGCCACTCTCCCAGAAAGAGCTGAGGAGAGCCCCAGATGAAGGATCACTCAGCAGCCGCGGAGCAGAAGCCAGGGGGGGTTGCAGTGACGTGGCCATGAGCTCCGCCGGCAGCCAGCTGTGCCAGAGTGACCGAGCCCCAGGCCCAGAGGCAGAGGGCACCCCACGCCCTGAAGGGGCCCAAGTAAGCCCCAGGCTCCAGGCCCTGACAAGCAGCCACCAGGAGTGAGCCAGTGCGTACCTGAACGCCCATCCCCGGACACAAAAGAACCACCAAGGCACCGATGTCTGAGGGCGTCTGCCACTGGCAGGGGGAATGGTGGGGGGAGGTAGGCCTCCATACCTTGGAGGGCCTTAGAGGTCCCTAGAGAGGTGGAGTCTGATACCCGACCTGACATATAGACACAGACATACAGGCACACACAGATACGAACATCCATTCCCACCCTCATGCTCTCATATGCAATTACTCAGCACTCACCCAACGTGGAGACAGATATAAATAGACACTGTACACACAATCACACTCCCCAAGCGTACTCTAAGCCCCAGGTCTAGGTACCCTTGCCCCTAGAGGGGGAAACTGCACCCAGACCCAGGTAGTGTTACCCTCTTCCCTGGGGTGGAGAGAAGCAGACCGCTCCGACTCCGCAGCAGCAGGGAGGCCCCACATTCCAGACCCCAGTCGGATGGCGAACTCCTCCTCCCCCTGCCCCAACAGGCAACAGAGAACGGGGGTGTGTGAAGACTCCAAATCTCCCTCCGCCCGCTCATATGTAGTGTTGATGCATGTGTGTTCTAAGGTGCATTTAAAACCCAGGAGGGCATGGAGCTACCTGCCAGAGAGCAGCAGGTAAGTGCATAGCCCCTCCCGATACCCCTCAATGTAAACATGTATTTAAAATTGAGAAGAAAAGAGAATGTTTTTGGTTTGTTTTCTGGCTAAAGATTTATTTCTTTTTATTTTGAAGATGCTGAGGACAACCATTAGGCGATGCGGCAGATGATCCTGGGAATTTTCACCATTAAAAAGGAAGGTGCAGAACCCACAGAAGATGTTGGAATAATCAGGGAAGGTGTCGGAGTGCTTCATGACCTTGGTAACATTGCAAATTGCAGTCGCCATTTTGTTTGGCCTCATTTACTCACTGTTCTTGAGCTACCTCACAAATTGTAAGTACACATTTGAGGTTTTACAAAAAGTTGTGATGGAACTGCATGGAGACTGTCTCTCAATAAAAGCTTGAGTGCTAAAAAACAAACTGAAGAGTTCAGACAAGAAATTGCAGGAAAACAGAGGAGCACTGAAAGACTGATAAGTGTAACCTTGAAATGGCGCTGCAGAAAACTTGGACAAGGGGTTTTTGTCCCAAACCATCAACAGAACTGGAATTTTTTTGGATCTACACATTGAACTACTAATGGTCTTTGGAAATGATGTCTGAACATGTTTTAACAAACTTTCGAATTGTTCATATGAGGTTTTCATTTTATGTCGGTTAGGGAAGGGGAAAAATAAAAATGGAGAATGAAACAAAGATTGTCATGAAGAGCAATAAGAGATGTCAGAAGTTTTGTGTATCATATGTAAGTATTTCCTGTTTCTCCAAAACCTGGTATGTCTAGTTCCTTTCTGCTGCAGAGTCCATTTGTTGTTGGTTTGCTCTTTAAATAGAATTTGACAATATTAACACAGCATAGAAAATCACCAGCTGTAATCTTATTAATGTGAGAGTGAAATAGAACCACTTTTCCTACTTATTTGCTCTTTAGTGAAAACTGTTAAACGTTAAGCCCAATATAAATGTTTACTGATACTCAGAGGGTTGGATATCTGTGTTTCATTGGTAATAAATGTTTGTTACACAAAACTAAAGTGCTGTAATTTGAATTTACTTAACTACACTGTGTGGAAATTGTTGACATATCCTGGTGTAGTGAATCAACTTTAAACTTCTATGGTTATACCAGTTAAAAAGAAGTAAAATAAAATCAAATCCAGTGATTGCCACACTAATTTAAGTCAGTTAAGTTGGAGCTGCAAAGAATGGTTTGATTGGTTTCATTAAATACAGTTAACTTACTCATGTAAATAGAACTTAAGTCAGTATAATGAAATATTTTTATGTCTGCATTAACACATTTAAGCATTTTTTATTGCCCACTTTAATTAGGTGAACACAGACCTATTACTTAAATCAAAGCTGACCAGATAAGGTTGGAATGACCTGATTTGGTTATGTTGGTGACACATACATCGGCGTAACTTTGTGCTGAACATTGGGGGGGTCAAGATCTCTGTTTAAATAAATAAATAAATCTGCGTAAATTCCCAGATGGTTAAACATGCAACTATTTTGCTGGTAATAACTGAAATGAGTAAAGAAAATCAACATCCTATTTATGCAAGATAATTCATAATTGTAATGGGGGGGTTATATTGGTTGGGTCTGATTATTGGGGGGGTCATAACCCTCCTAACCCCCCTGGAAATTACGCCCCTGGACACATAAATCACTTCATGGCATCTTAATACTCATTTGGAATTATTTAGAACAAAACTCAGCTTAGTGGAAATTTTTGACACAACTGTATTAGGTAAACTAAAGAAATTTTTTTTTTGAGTGTTGGCCTCAGATCATGTGATTGCTTTGAACATTTAAGAATATCCCATTTCTTTGCCTTAGGATATTTTGAGTTGTTTTTGCAGTACATTTTGGGTCCTTATGGAGTTGCACTGTTAAATGCAGTCCAATCAGCCAAATCTCTGAATATGAGCAGAGATTTTAATGGTGTACTGCACACGTCTGAATTCATCCTGCTGCTCTTATATCAGCAGTCACATCATTTAAGGGGAACCAGTGACCTGATTCCACTGCAGGCAGTCCTACGCTATAACATTGCTTCCATCTTATTTGACAGATAGTGTAGTATATGCTTTGGATTATGAGCTGTTTTTTTTTATCCTTCTCTATACTCTTCCCGTTATTCTGGTACTGTCACAGTATAATAAGAATAATAATGTCACAGCTCTCTGATTTTATAAGGCTATAGTGGATAAAAAGAGGTTGGTGCGGTGGAGAGAGTTACTTTATTTTGACTTTTATTTGACTCTACAACATTTACGGAGAGAAATGTCAATAAAAATGTATGAAGCTGGTGCATTATAAACGCAGCAGTTTATTTAGTTTAAATGCCAATATTTAAAGGCTATTGTAAAAGCGTAAGGGATCGCTATTTATTCAAGTTTGAAATTTGCGTTTGCAAAATAGTTTAAAGTGTGGTCAGAGTCCCCAAAACTTGCGCATAAAACACTGTACACAAGCGTTTGTAACACATTTCAAGTAAGTTTCACTCTTTACAACTACAACGGGGAAGAAAAACCGAAACATCTTTATCCAACCTGCGTATTTGACAGTACACCAACTTTATTGTACACGTTTTGTTTGTTTATACATTCATTTTTTAGTCGTTCAATTATTTTTTTCCCCATGAAGATTTTTTTCTTTTCTTTAATTTTTTAAAAAACTTGAGGGACTGTCAGTTAATTTGAACAAAAAAGCAGACTTAACTAACATGATGAATTTTCGTTAAGAATTTCAGTTATTGATACTTATTGTTTATAAAGTGATGAATTAATGATTAAAAAATACATTACATATTATAATAATACAATATTAAAATACTTATGAATCAAAATGGAAACTAAAATTGAATTATTATTTTAAAAAATATGATAATTATAGGAAACTTATTCTGAATAAATAAAGCATAAATGTTTATCACGCCACGTGGCTTGGGCGACACTGGGAGTCAAGGTGATGAGGATGACGTGTTGAGCGGCAGGTATAAAAGCAGAAGCCAACAATCGCTAACAGGAGATTTTTCTACAAGTGCTGTGAAAACATTTTGCGAGCGACTTTCAAAGTTTTATAACCTTGAAGAAAACCGCAATTCAACAACCCAAAATGAACGCCTGTGGATTACGCTGTGAGCAGTACCTGCTCTTCCTTGGTGTCACCCGTATACTTGATGAACGCTATGGTAAAGCTAAGTAAGCTAATAAGTATAATATAATATTTCAGCAAACACATACACCTTTGACTGGCTTTTTATTGGTTTAAAGTGAGAGAAAACTCTTTTTAATGGACGCGCCATGGAAACAAAGTCAGGCATTTGAACCAGCAAGAGGCTGCAACTGACGTCAGTGTGGTCATCCCGGAGTCCTGTTTGTGTATGTCAGGGGTGTCCAAACTCCGGCCCGCGGGCCAACTGCGGCCCGCTGTCCATTTTTAATTGGCCCGCAAGTAATTTTATAAATAGAATAGAATATGGCCCGCACTTCAACTTTTGCTTGAGTGTATTGCACTTCTTAGTTTTAACACCAGGGGGAGCTACTGATGATCAAGGCAGTTGCTCCACCAAAAAGGACAATCACAGAAGAAATTTACCCCCAAGTTACTAAACATGGCAGAACCAAAGAAGCGAAAGGTAGAAAGTGAGTGCAGAAAATTTCAGACACGGTGGGAGAGTGAATATTTCTTCAAAGAATTCAAGCGGAAGTGTGTCTGTTTGATCTGCACTGAAACTGTGGCAGTTATGAAAGAGTATAATGTATGACATCATTATGAAACCAAACATCAGGCCTATGCATCCTACACTGGTGCTGAGCCAGAGCAGAAATTAAAGCAAAGGGTAGCTATCCTGCGGGGTCAGCAACAGTATTTTTTTCATGCTCAAAAGGTCCAGGAAAAGGCTACAATAACCAGCTATGAGGTCGCCCAACTCATCGCAAGACATGGCAAGTCTTTTTCAGATGGAGACCTCATAAAACACTGCATCGTTAAAGTCACCGAAATAATGTGCCCGGAAAAAGTGCAGGACTTCAACAACGTCAGCATGTCCAGAAATACAGTTGTGCGACGCATTGAAGACTTGTCAGCCAACATTAAACCACACAGCTGCTAATTTTTTTGCGGGGAGTGGACGAGAGCATGAGCACTTTAGGTGAGTAAAAAATATATTCCACAGTACCCGTGTGTTAATAAGCATGCATGTGCAGGTACACATGTTTCAAATATCAATAATGCGCATCAATTCTGTCACTACCCTGCTTTTGCGCACCACTTTCTTTCTTTTTTTTTTCTTTTTTTTTTTTTAATATATATTTTTTTTAAATTTTCTGCATCCATTTTTGCAAAAGAGAAATTGAACAATATGCCGTTTTCCTTTTGAAGAACATAAAACAATATGAAACATACACTCCCACCTCATAATTATAGGAGTACCAGTGGCTATACAAAATGAAAAAAGAAAGGGTCCAGTCTAATAATACGAATAGTAAACCCTGGAGTACAAGATAACAGTTCCTGAGTGTACAGAGAGATGTGGAGAGTTTCAGAGCCCACACCCCCACACAGACACACAAAAAAAGATGGAACATTTACATATGTCATTTGAATGGAGATGGGCACAAAAAAACAAAACCAACCAAAAAAAAAAAACAAAAAAACAAAAAAACCCAAAACCAAACCAAAACAAAACAAAACAAAAAAAACATAATGAGTGGTCAGCTTAGTTGTAAAGATAGGTCAAATCTGTAAGAGAAAAGAAATATGTATAAAGTAGGTAAGTAGATACCATCATAAGGCGCAGGCACATTAGAGTCCATATACTTAAACATAAGATGAAATAAAATAGAGTAAAGTCTGAGCTGGCTAATTGGGAGCGTTGCGAGACCGCAAAGTCTGAACATGGTCAAAAAAGGGTTGCTAGATCTTAAAAAATTTGGCCATAGACCCATGCAGGGTGAATTTAATCTTTTCGAGTTTGCTAAAATGCAAAGCGTCTCTGATCCAGATTTCCCAGGATAGGGGAGAAGGGGATTTCCAACATAACAATAATCTGCGTCTTGCCAATAAGGTGAGAAACGCTACCAAATCTGCTTGGGGCGTCGGCAAGACAACTGTATCAGGAAGAACCCCAAACAAAGCAGTTAAGGGCACAGGTTGGAGGGTTAGCTGGATGATCTTTGATAAAGTCAGAAAAATATTAATCCAGTATTGTTTGAGGGATGGACATGACCAAAACATATGTATTAGAGAGGCAGGTGTTTGATGACAACGGTCGCAATCAGGGCTAAGGTTGGGGTATATTTGAGCTAATCTGGCTTTAGTCCAGTGTACGCAGTGCAAAATCTTACATTGAATCAACCCGTGTTTGGCACATAGTGAGGAGCCATGGACCCGGTAAAGAATTTTATCCCAAGAGTCATCCTGAATCACACACCCCAAATCCTGCTCCCATGCCTTTTTAATAGCTGAGGTTGAGAAGTTGCCAAAGGAACATATTCTCCCATACAGACAGGAAATCAGGCCCTGTGATGGAGGGGGAGGTGATAGAAGGTTATCAAAGTCATGACAAGGAGATCTAGATGGGAACTGAGAGGATTTCTCTTTAACAAAACTCCGGATTTGTAAGTAGCGAAAAAAAGTGACTTTTTGGAAGGTCAAATTTCAAAGAGAGCTGTTCAAAGGAGGCAAATGTATTCTGAATATACAGATCAGAAAAAGACCTGATACCCAAAGAGGCCCACAAATAAAAGCACCATCAACTAATGAAGGCTGAAAAGAGGATTTTTCAAAATAGGTGACTGAAGGGAAAAAAGGTCAACTTAAAATAACGACGAAATTGATACCATATTTTCAAGGTAACTTTGACAATAGAGTTATTATAAAACCTGCACTCGGAGGCTGCTTTTGGGCATAAATCAGGGCTGGTAAAGAGGATAAGGCACAAGAGGAAATCTCCAAGCTCAGCCACGCCGGGGCATTATTCATGCCTTCCCCCTGTAGCCAGTACCTGAGAATACGAATATTACATGCCCAATAATAGAACATAAGGTTTGGTAAAGCCATCCCTCCCATCTTTTTCGGTCTTTGAAGATATGTCTTGCGTATTCTAGGGGTTTTTTTGTTCCAAATGAACCCAGAGAGAATCTTGTCTAATTTAACAAAAAAGGAAATTGGGATAAATACAGGGACACACTGAAAAAGAAAAGAAAATCTTGGGAGGATATTCATTTTAATTGTATTTATGCGCCCTGCTACAGACAGATGGAGTAGAGACCATCTGTCCAAATCCTGCCTAACTTTCTTCACAAGTGGGTCAAAATTAAGCTTGAAAAGAGCATGAAATTGATTTGTAATTTTAACCCCTAAATATGTAAAGTTGTCCGATACAACTCGAAAAGGCAGTGTTGTACACTGATATTTCTGTGCAGCAGCATTCAGGGGGAACAGTTCACTCTTGGTGAGATTCAGCTTATAGCCAGAAATAAGGCTAAACTGTTCAAGTATTGAGAGCACCATAGGAAATGAGGATGCTGGTTCTGAGATATAAAGAAGCAAATCATCTGCGTATAAGGAGACCCTTTGTTCTATACCATATCTAGTAACCCCGGTGATATCTGGGTTTGATCTCAGCGATATGGCCAGGGGCTCAATTGCAAGTGCAAAGAGCAACGGCGACATGGGACAGCCCTGCCTAGTCCCCCTAAACAGAGGAAAAAAGTCAGAACATGTGCCATTTGTTTTGACAGCGGCAAGCGGGGAAGTATAAAGAAGTTTCAACCAGGAGATGATTATTTTACCAAAGCCGAATTTCTCCAAAACATAAAAAAGGTATCCCCACTCGACCCTGTCAAAAGCCTTCTCAGCATCTAGACTGATCCCAAACTCAGGGCTGTTGGAGTCTGAGGGATTGTAAAGAACATTAAACAAACGTCTAAGGTTAGAAAAGGCATATCTCCCTTTAATAAAGCCTGTTTGATCCGGGTTAATTACAGATGGCAAGACTGTTTCCACACGCATCGCCAAAAGTTTAGCAAGGATTTTATAGTCCACATTTAACAAAGAAATGGGACGGTATGAGCCACATTGTAATGGGTCCTTATCCTTTTTTAAGATCAATGATATAGATGCCTGCAGTAGAGAGGGTGGGAGGGATCCAACTTCCAGTGAATGCTTATACATATTTGTCATGAGCGGGGCCAGTTTAGGCATAAATTTACGATAGAACTCAACAGGAAACCCGTCCTGTCCGGGACACTTAGAACACTGCAATTTGCTGATAGCTTACAGGATCTCTTCTACAGTTACTGGTCCCTCCAGCTGAAGGCTATGTGTCTGATCAATTGATGGCAACTTAAGATGATTGAAAAAGGAGTCCAAAGTCTCAGTGCTAAATGCACACTCAGACGCATAAAGAGATGAATAAAAGTCTCGAAATTGGTCATTAATTATTTTAGGGTCCGTAGAAACACCGCTTGATGTCTGAATCCGAGGAATGGAATGTGCAGCTGCTGCACTACGAAGCTGATGGGAGAGCAGTTTACTGGCCTTTTCCCCATACTCATACTGGGAGTACTGACACTTCAACAACATCTCTTCAGTCCGAGCAGAGGACAGGTGATCAAACTCAGTCTGCAAAAACAGCCTGTCATTATAGACCTCTGGTGCCGGGCAGACAGCATACAACTCATCTAATTGCGATATGCGTATTATGAGCTCGGACAACTTTGCTTTTATTTGATTTGCCTCAAAACCAGCATAAGATATAATATGTCCCCTGATAAAAGCCTTAAACGTTTCCCACAAAATGGAGGGTGATATTTCTGGTGTAATGTTTGTCTCTATAAATAAGTCTATCTTGGAATTCACAAATGTGATGAATTTATCGTCTGACAGCAAGCGTGTGTTCAAACGCCATGGAGCTGATGGAGAACTTTGGGCCACTGCTAAATTTAGAGTCAACGGAGCATGATCTGAAATGACAATAGCACTATGAGAGCAAGAGCGAATCTGTGAAGTAAGTCGACCAGTAGAAAGTAATCAATACGAGTGTATGTATGATGAACAGGGGAGAAAAAGGTGTACTCTCTACGTGAGGGATTGAGAAAACGCCAGGCATCAACAACAGAAAATTCTTCAAGGAACATATTAATAATTTTGGAAGACTTGGATTGCCTACCAGGCTTATTTGAGGATCGATCCAGCGGCCCGAGCCAACAATTAAAATCGCCACCAAGAACCAAATAGTGGGAAGACAAGTCTGGAATTTTAGTGAAAAAAGTGCTGAGCGCACCACTTTCTTATATGCGGTTTTCTTGTTAACACACAGAGTACACACCGCTGTGCACAGTCCACGCACACGCAAAGTCAGCTGATCTCATCTGATGCAGATTTGCTCCTTGATCAAGTGACATTTGTCCAGATTTTTGGCACGAGTGGCGTCGGATCAGCACCGCAGCTGGATGGCCCAATTTACATACCCAGCGCAGCTGATACTCACCAGAATAATTTACTAAAATTATATGCACTCCTGTTATTAAGTCCAGTTCAGTCTGTTAATGTTGATAACGGTTTCAAACGAACGTTAATAGGTGTGTTGCTAAGCCTAATAACTTAAATAACAAACTTGAAATTTACCCGTCCCATTTTCCCCTTTATTGTTTTTTCTCTGTACTGTAAATCTTCTGTCTAAGAAGAAATCTGAGGCTGCTGTTCTGAGAATGAGCTACCAAAGATTTTTCTGAATAAATCAATAAAGATCCATTTATGGAAAGCTGTGATGAAGGCAGTTTTGTCTTTAATTATATTCAATAATATAACATATTTGACCACTTCTAAGTGATTTTTCTAACTTTAATACACTAAAGTTAAGGTTATATACCTAATTTCTAGTAAGTGGCCCAGCCCCTCCTATATTTTTATGTATGTGGCCCTCAGTGAAAAAAGTTTGGACACCCCTGGTGTATGTGGAGGGTTCGAGTTTACATGTTTTAGCAACTGGCCCTGAATTAGGACAATAAATTTAATAGATTACAAATCTGTATGGAGCTGTGAGAGTTCACAGAGGCACTCGTTAAGTTTACAAAGCTAGGATTTTTTTTTTTTAAGACATAGCCTAATTTTGAGGGATCTTAGGGAGTCCTCGGATATGTGGCCAAATTTGATCTTGTACA
Source organism: Oreochromis aureus (assembly GCF_013358895.1). Lineage (NCBI taxonomy): Eukaryota > Metazoa > Chordata > Actinopteri > Cichliformes > Cichlidae > Oreochromis > Oreochromis aureus. The sequence goes on from NC_052962.1 coordinate 15,898,430, forward strand.
CATGTGCAAAATAGTTTCGTCTACTGCGATGTGCTGATCTAATTAAATATGTAATATTTACCTGAGTGCATTATGCTAGATTTACTTTAGTATTGCGGTGTCTATACAGTTCTTGGTGAGAAATTGAAACAGTGTGTACATGCAATAAGCAGGCTCGAGGATCTCACCTGACTTTAGCTGATTTATTTTCAACAGATTGATACTTAACTAAAATAAAAACATGAAATCCTAAGCGTTGAACATGAAGTCATGAGTAGACATCACTGAAACTCTATGCAGCCTTACTGACAATGTCATTGACAATGTCCATAATTCACAAATATTATTCATTTATCACAAATTTTGATATACTCCCTAAAAACTTTGTTCACAGTCACCAAAAACACACAAGGTTGTTCTTTACTGCGAGCTGCAAATTTTTAAATTACATGCAGCTAAAATGATAATTTTGCAAATGATTTCTATCAGCAGGACTTTAGTGTTTTTACAACATGCCAACAAGCTGAGTTTGGATTTGACTTTGAAGTTGCTGGTGTGATCTTTGGTTTAAAGCGCAAATGCAATTCAGCCATTCACAGTAAAAAATCATTGTTCTCACTTTTCATAAACAATGAGTTCTGCTATGGGCCTCTCATTGCCTGCGTTTGGAAATAGCATATGATGATATAAAGCCATGTCTTGCCATTTAAATCCTTATGTCATGATTAACATAGATGACCTTTTTATTTTTTTGTAGCTGAGCTAGTGAGTCCAGTAACTTGAGGAACCGTCCTTTGAACCCCAGTCATTTGGACACCATGAACAACCCAATACTCTCGCTATACCATGACCTGGATACGGGATCCAAGGAGTTTCCTAGTATTGCATACAGAGGTATCTTTGACTCACTGCAGCTGACAATACCTTTTACCCACGTGCCGGAGAGTCAAAGAGAGAACACCATTCCATCTCCTCCTACTGACTCACCACCTGGTATGATGGTGCCACCTGTAGGCCCCCGCTTTTATTCTCGGATCCTGACTCCACTACATCCAGAGAAGGCGGATATTCCTGTGCTGAAGGCAGATGTGAGGAACTGTGTCCGCACAATGGATGTCAATGGACTCACTGTCACCAGAGTCATCTCTGCTGTTTATCAGACAGAAGACACTGAGATGACAAACTGTTGGAGAGTCACGGACTACAACTCAGAGGGCAGAGTTATCATGTCGGTGCTCTGCCAGTTTCTGAAGGTATTTGCACAGGGTGCAAAGAGAAAGACTACAAAGGAAAACAGCAGCAGCAGGAGCCGCACTCCACCAAAGAAGTGCCTCAGACTGTGAAGGCTTTCCTAGGCAACTTATTTTCTCAAGACTTGAATAGTTTTAAGACCTTGGCACTGATCCATTGTAAAGCCTTGTGCTTTGCCGCAAACTTTCTAACCCCTCATGTCTGCGCTGTGTCAGAAAGGCTCAAAACACCTCTCCATCTTTCATGGAGACCCTCACGAAAAGATGCAGCTATTCCGAGGAGTTATTACTGTACATTTGTGTAGTTTCTTTTTCTTATTATTGAGATGCACAGGTCAGTGTTTTCAGTGCGTCTTGCACTTTTCTTTTTTTCTTTATGCTAGCCCGTGTTTTTGATATGACTACAAGGAATGGAAGATGACTTTATTATATACTCTATACAAAATGAACTAAGAATCCATAAAGACAGTTCCAAGCAATATTATCCTCTGATTCATCTCAGACATTGGCAAGAATCAACAAAGTGGTAACTAATAAGTAATGTTTAAGGTTGTCTGTAAAATGATGTCCCAAAATATTAGAAAACATCTTGAGATTTAAACTGTTATTGTTGCTTTTCTGCCTTTTGGTTTTTTAAAGTCAGTCACTCTCCCTATACCGTGACCTCGTTACGGGATCCAAGGAGTTTCCTCATGTCGCAGTCAGCGGATTTTTTCACTCAGAGCAGCTAACGACACCTTTTACCCACATGCAGCAGAATCAGAAGGAGAACGCCGTTCCATCTCCTCCTACACACTCACCAGCTGGTATGATGTTGCTACCTGAAGGCTCCTACTTTCATTCTCAGATCCTGACTCCAGTACTTCCAGAGAAGGTGGACATTTATATGCTTTTTCCATCATCTTACAAAGTTTGCAAGAAACCCTGAAGAAAATCTAGTTGTCTGGTTGATTGTGACAGTGTGGAATGAAGGTGAGTATTATTAACCCTCTGTGGTTGACGAATGCGCCGCACCTCTAAATGACATGACCGACTTAAGCTGACATAGCTACAAGGTGCAGCCATGCTGAGTATCCATTTCAATTGTGTAGGAAGTTCAGACTTCAAACTATATGCCAGTTTTTTCTTTTATTTTATTGATAGGCCACTATTAGTTGTGATGAAAACCACCAGCGCCCCCTGCAGTTTTTGTAAGTGAAAAAGCTTACAGCACCTGGTATTCCCAGGCGGTCTCCATCCAAATACTGACCAGGCCCGACCCTGCTTAGCTTCCAAGATCAGACAAGATCGGGCGTGTTCAGGGTGGTATGGCCATAAGCCAGAGAGAGGACGACAAACACCCCTTTTATTACTGCTTCAGGAGCATTTCGCAGACTTATATCTTGAGGATGTCTTCAGTTTGTTTTGTTACTTAAATAAATACGATGATTTTAACAGCCAGCTGCATACTATTCCGATCTAAGATCAGTGATGTGTTACTGTAAACAGCTTTCTATGCTGAAGCTAAAGTTGAAGTGAAAGGTTTACCGTAGGAAAAAATGTTTCATCAGTGGATGGAAAACGTGTTCAGAGACTTAGTAAAACACACACACGCGCACACACAATGCAAGCAAACAGAGAAGGCTATGGAGGAAAGCACAAACAGAGACAGCAGCAGCGCCCCCTGCAGTTTTTTGTGTGAAAAAAAGCTTACAGCACCTGGTATTCCCAGGCGGTCTCCCATCCAAGTACTGACCAGGCCCGACCCTGCTTAGCTTCCGAGATCAGACGAGATCGGGCGTGTTCAGGGTGGTATGGCCGTAAGCCACAGCGAGGATGACAAACACCCCTTTTATTACTGCTTCAGGAGCATTTCGCAGACTTATATCTTGAGGATGTCTTCAGTTTGTTTTGTTACTTAAATAAATACGATGATTTTAACAGCCAGCTGCATACTATTCCGATCTAAGATCAGTGATGTGTTACTGTAAACAGCTTTCTATGCTGAAGCTAAAGTTGAAGTGAAAGGTTTACCGTAGGAAAAAATGTTTCATCACTGGATGGAAAACGTGTTCAGAGACTTAGTAAAACACACACACGCGCACACACAATGCAAGCAAACAGAGAAGAATATGGAGCAAAGCACAAACAGAGACAGCAGCAGCGCCCCCTGCAGTTTTTTGTGTGAAAAAAAAGCTCACAGCACCTGGTATTCCCAGGCGGTCTCCCATCCAAGTACTGACCAGGCCCGACCCTGTTTAGCTTCCGAGATCAGACGAGATCGGGCGTGTTCAGGGTGGTATGGCCGTAAGCCACAGCGAGGACGACAAACACCCCTTTTATTACTGCTTCAGGAGCATTTCGCAGACTTATATCTTGAGGATGTCTTCAGTTTGTTTGGTTACTTAAATAAATACGATGATTTTAACAGCCAGCTGCATACTATTCCGATCTAAGATCAGTGATGTGTTACTGTAAACAGCTTTCTATGCTGAAGCTAAAGCTGAAGTGAAAGGTTTACCGTAGGAAAAAATGTTTCATCACTGGATGGAAAACGTGTTCAGAGACTTAGTAAAACACACACACGCGCACGCACAATGCAAGCAAACAGAGAAGGCTATGGAGGAAAGCACAAACAGAGACAGCAGCAGCGCCCCCTGCAGTTTTTTGTGTGAAAAAAAGCTTACAGCACCTGGTATTCCCAGGCGGTCTCCCATCCAAGTACTGACCAGGCCCGACCCTGCTTAGCTTCCGAGATCAGACGAGATCGGCTGTGTTCAGGGTGGTAAAGAAGTGTCTTTAGATTTATTCTAAAGACACTTCTTCAGCTAAGAGTCTAAGGGTAGAAACACACACAGACGCTGCAGCATTTACTTGTATACAAGGGCGGTCACAGAACGCTCACACCAGAGTGGGGGCCCTGTGATGCAGCTCTGTTCTTGCACTTGTCTTTATTTATATACAAAATAATACAACAGTGAATACGCTATTCATAGGCAGAGGAAAGTTAGTGCGTGGGGAGTGAAGATAAGAGTGGTTCAGGTGTATGTGTGTGTGTTGTGAGATTCAGAAGGACGCAGCCCTTCTTCTTGTTAGAGAGCGCAGATAGTCCAGCTCTCCTCTTCCTGCTTGCTCAGCTATTATCGCTGTGAGAAAAGAATTTATAAAACAGTCTTGTAGTGGACAACAGTCTAAGTCATCAAAAGGTCAACATACAGTATTCTATCATATGCAAACTTATATCATTAAAAGCTTATACTGACTACTAAGTACAATTTTCCATTGACATTCCCTCCTGTTGTCAGTATAACTTTCAAGTGAGATATCAGTATGTAACATCTTGTTGTACAGTTTCTATCACACCATCATTAATCACACAAAGTCTTCATGTTCCAACAGGTCGGGTCATCATCATCATTTGTCACGGCTATGTATGCAGCAACAGTGGAAACAATTATACGGTTAATCATGAGTTTTAGACATGGCAGGATACATGTTACAAAGACACAAAATAAAAGTAAGAATAAAAAAGGAATAAATAGAATAAATAAGAATAAGAATACAAAGGAATTGCAAGTATTTCAAGTATTGAAGTCTATTGCACCGTTGGTTTTAACAAAAAGTATTGCACAGTGAAAAGGCAGTAGTAGTCTTTTTAGCAGTCACTTGTATTATTTACATAGTCCTGATTTTGGGCCTGCTGGATCTGTCTCAAAGGCGTTCAGGGCATCAGTCATGTTTGATGAGTGTACATTGTCTGATGTGTGTGTGTCATTTCTCACTCAATCAACAAGTGCACGTCTGTTCAGGTGTGTGTTTCTCTTCATTCTGAGTCAATGTGTGTAGATGTGTATGTTTGTGTATGTTGGCGTGTTTATCACTTTCCTGTTCTGGTGTTTTGGGTAAACCATGGCCTGAAGCGTGCCCTGGGGTCCTGCCCTCCTCCTTTTCAGTCCGGTTGCGACCATTGCTGCTGCTGCTCAAAGTTCAGTCTGTCCTGGTCCTGGCCCCAATTGGGGCAGTCCTTTCTCCAGTGTCCATGCTCACCGCAGGTGAAAACCTGCATCTTCTTCTGTGTTTTGTCCATTCTGAGGTGCCTTTTGACCTCAGTTGCTCCTCCTGTCTCTGGCACGCCCTTTCTTTTGCTGCCCGATCATCCGTGTTGGTCCGTCACTGTCCTGCACAGTGTTAATGCAGAGTTATCAAGGTCAGCATTCTTTTGCTCGGCCTTACTTTTCATTCGGGCTTAATGGGCGTCTCGTCACAGCTCTGTCAGCTGAAGCTGTCTGGAAATCTCCCCCGTGTAGTGAAACAGGCCTTGGATTTAACGCTCTCCGTCTCTGCTGCATGAGATCGCTTTCCTGTAGCACTGTTGACATTTTTAGATTGTTGTTATGGGTCCAGCTGCTGCAGCATTTGGTCAGGGTCAGGGTCAGAGATGGTAGAGGGGAGAGCAGGAGTCCAGGTCAGCCTCGGCTTTCAGGACCGGCAAAGCAGCCTGTAATTAAACATAAAGAGAAAAAACAAAAACAAAACAAAAACAGACGAACAGGAAAATGATGTTGTATTGGCTGTGTTATTCAGAGAGGGGAGAAACACCGGGCCAGGCCCTGTGTCAGCCTTCTCTCCCCCCTTTTTGTTTTTCCTCACAATATAATTAACTCATAACCCACCAAGTTGACAGGACAACACAGGTAGATATTAAAATTCGTGAAGATCACGTTTAAAAGCACAAAAAAAGGAATTTTCCTTCCTTCAGTAATCACTTGTATGATTCAATCAGCAGAAAACATCTCACAATTTGACTCTTAACCACTAAATTTGTTGTTTCATCACTGGTTGGTCATACCAGTCTCGATTCTTTTGAAGTTGTTGTCCTGCAACCCAGAGAGTTTATTTGTTAGTAGTGGATAAACTTCAGCATTTGATAACAAAACTATTAAGTTTTCCTGTTTTAACACTAATGAGAGATATAGGCGCATGTATAGTGTGTGCTGTAGTGTAAGCTGTTCTTCATTGCATGTATGTGTGTTAGTAGCTTGCATGCAAGGCCTCTGGGCCTGTCTCACCCAAAAAGAGCATTTTCTCAACAGTTGCCTTTCACTCGTGTGTGTAAGAAAGGCAAATGTGCTTGTAGCAGTTAGTGAGATTATTATGCTGTTATATATTACATTATACCTGTAATCAAAATGAGTGAATCATGATACTGCTGTAGGCCACATCATACTTCTGAGTTAAAAGAATGTGAAATCATTAGATTTATTAGATAGGTTTGTATTATCCTATACTGCTGATTTATTGTGAGTGAGTTACACTGTTTCATGACATTTCATACTGCCGAGTTATGAAAAGAATATTGTATTCAGAGAGTAGGGCCTCTCTCTTTTTTTTTTTTCTTTGTGATAGTAAAAGAACAGAGCACATGCCACGGGAGCGTCACCCCACCTTTGGTGGAAGCAGAAAAACAGGGAGCCAAGGTCATAACAGGCTCACAAAGAGTCAGAAAGAATGTGAATGCTTAGTTTTGTGGCTGTGGCGCATTTTGTATAGCTTCTTTTCTTTGTTTAGTAGCTTTCTGCCTTCACCTGAGGTGTGCCCTAAGCATGTGACTTCAGGTCTCCATAATTGGAGTTTATTTAAAGATAAATAAAATGATTTCATATATTGCTCGCAGATCATGCATTAGACGGTATGTTGTAGTATTAGCCTGCTTCAACACTTAAGCAAAACATCACTCTTTGTTTGTTTTATTATTATTATTATTTTAAATTCTCCTTTCTCAAAACAGAAAATGAAATTGTAGTTGTTCTTGGCTGAGAAACACAAAACCTCCCTTTTCCCCTTTTTTTCAAAACAAGAAACTAAGTTTTAACTTTTCTGGCTTGTCACCTAAAACAAAACAGACAACCCAGCTCTCAGCTGGCTCTGAACTTATCATCATCAAGGACACATGGTGAGAGCCACTTCAGAAGTTACAGTACTCATCACTCAAGCAACATTTCAAAAACAAAAGAAACAAAAAACAAAACTCAGCACACTACACAGAGAACAACAACAAGACATAACTGAAGATGTTGTTCTTGTTTGTTCTCCTTGAATTTTAGAATAAAGTTATTACATCTGCATTAGTAAATCATATGCCTAATCATTATGTGCCACTGTGATCCACAAGTATGATCACAGATTTATTCATTTTTCAAACCAACAAAACAAAAATAAAACAAAACAAAAACAACTTATTGATGGCTTAAACGCTTTACACACATAAGTCAGGATGCAAAAGGCTGCTGCCAAAACAAATCAGAAGCGTGAGGGAAAAAAAAAAAAAAAAAACTGAGCCCACAGACAGCTTCATGTTTGAGCTTTAATAGCTGTTTCCTCCCTCTGATGTGTTCTTATGCAGCTCCTGCTCTAAAAACGTGTAACCTGCTCATCAGCTTAGCAGTGACCATATATTTAATTCAGCTTCTCAATTGTGTAGCTTTAGCTGTTGTATACAGGGTTTAGCTTGTTAGTTGTTAGTATAGGTGTGCTCTATATTTCAGCAATGTCTCATCTAGGATGACAGGTTTTCAAGCAGGTCAAGTGCCTCTATGCACTTAATTAGTTTACATATTTTCTTTATTTTCTTCATCTCATATGTCATTATACTGAATTTGAGCAAACCTTAAGCTTGATGCAGACTACTTTTAACAATTATCCACCTCACATCATAGCTGACTGAGGTGCCTCTTCATATTAATATTATGTTAATGTTATTATCTTTTATATAACAGCAATAGTATATTACAATATTTTATTTATATTTTATTTGCATCCATCGAGGGATGGGGGTGATCTGCAGTTTCATCCTTCCCAAGCTGGAGACATTTTCCTTTTTCACACACTTTTCCTTGGCTGAACAATGACACAGCCTTAATATACCTTATGCATCTCATTTCATTTAATATGTGTTTGTGTGAGTTATGCATTTTCTTTTCGCTCTATTCAGTCTGGGCACGGTCTTCATCCCAACTATGTTTCATTGTTCATACCAGTTTACAGGTTGTTATCCTTGCTTTTATCAATTTGAATACATTACAGTTGTTTTATTTAACTTTATTCCTCTTGCATTTATATGTATTCAGTTGGGTCTGTTTCAGCCCTTTTTAAAACTTATACTTGGATCTCTAATTTTTACTTGGTGAGGGATTATTATGTTCTTCCTAATCTGAACTGTTCTCTTCACCTGAGCTACTATCCTGAGTCACTGTCTTCTTTGTTTCTTACAGTCACGTGCAAAATGTCCCTCTTTTCCACACTTCCAGCATGTAGTGCTATAATTACTGTTTGGTGTGTATCTAGGTCTGTCTCTACCTCTTGCTCCTGCCCTATGCATTCCTCTCCCTTTCTTTTGGATTATTCCTGCTCCGGCTTGTTGTTTTTCTAAACATTCCTCATCAGGTGTTAATTTTGCTTGTTTATTCTCCATGTTCAAAGATTTTGCTGGGCCGTCACTGGCACGCTTGACTTCAGAGTGGTTTCTGATACGGCCTTCGACTTCACTTCTAACAGTGAAGCGGTATCAGTTTTATGAGACGAAGCTCAACCGTTCTCTTTTTGTCACCAGTACGTGAGCCTCAAGCAAAGAAAACAAAACAAAACAAAATAAAATAAAATAAAATGGAAGTAGTTCAGCACCGTATTGTGCTGTAAAATCAACTTACTTCCAAACACACACACGCATACACACAGATAGACATTTGCGCGCTTTTACAATTTGTTACTAAGTAATTACGGCTACCTCTAAAACCTAGGTCTAATTCGGTTCCTTATGGCGATTCCTAACCTATTTTATTTGTCGGTTCATTACGGCGATTCCTAACCTATTTTATTTGTCGGTTCATTACGGCGATTCCTAACCTATTTTATTTGTCGGTTCATTACGGCGATTCCTAACCAAAATAGTGTTTCTCACCCTCAGACGCCTCACTGGTGATTCGGATCGCCAGACTGAATCCCACCGCCGTGGACCAGACTAAAACACCGCCTGGACCCGAATTCACACGTCCCAGGGCTTTCACCTCGTCTAAGAAGGCTGTGCACAGACTTCGGTGCTGGCTCCACGGCGTCAGGAAACAGTTGTGCCAGATCCTGGAACAGAGTCACAGATAACAGTTCTGATATTTCTGATCCGGCTCGAAGGACCAAAATAAATGTCAAGAGATTTATTCTAAAGACACTTCTTCAGCTAAGAGTCTAAGGGTAGAAACACACACAGACGCTGCAGCATTTACTTGTATACAGGGGCGGTCACAGAACGCTCACACCAGAGTGGGGGCCCTGTGATGCGCTGCCTGTTCTTGCACTTGTCTTTATTTATATACAAAATAATACAACAGTGAATACGCCTATTCATAGGCAGAGGAAAGTTAGTGCGTAGGGAGTGAAGATAAGAGTGGTTCAGGTGTATGTGTGTGTTAGAGATTCAGAAGGACGCAGCCCTTCTTCTTGTTAGAGAGCGCAGATAAAAGTGTCCAGCTCTCCTCTTCCTGCTTGCTCAGCTATTATCGCTGTGAGAAAGAATTTATAAAACAGTCTTGTAGTGGACAACAGTCTAAGTCATCAAAGGTCAACATACAG